>NW_025729109.1:0-600000 GCF_021461385.2 Schistocerca piceifrons
TTACGAAAATGTGGACCAGCTCACAGTACTCTGACATGCTACTGCTGCTACTATGAGAGCTATCACTGGATTGTGCGATCTAAGTGCAGCAAGTAACACAAAACAAGTGAGTGATGCAATGCAGAAAGTGGCCTATGCACTACACAGTTAATAAAGTGCATAAATGTGCCTGAGAAGTACACGAATGTGCACAAAATACGGGATTTGAAGATCATCATCATCATCATCATCATCATCATCATCACAATTATAACTATAATAATAGTAGATGACGCGAAAATATACTAACAGCAATTGATAAATAAATCGCTCACTTGTAACAAACATCAAAGGATAATGATGTCAAGTTATGCATCAAAAGTCCCTGATCTGAGCCAGTTCAAGTATTAATGCTGATGCTGATGAACAGAGAAAATGAGCAAATAAGCTTCTAACTAACACTATGTGTTTTCCTTGCAGGAAAGGTGAAGTCGTTGCAGCAGCAGACATATGGTGTCAACATAATGCTGTTCAATCAAACCAACTGTTTGAATACCAGTGAGTGTAAGCACGCCAGTGTCAGTGTAATATCAAATAGGGTGGTAGTACTTGAAAACTATCAATTTAGTGATGACAAAGTATACTTCTCCTTAAATGAATGACATTGACCATGCAATGTGTCAGAGCAGAGTTCAACCTTGTTCCACGGAAAAATTTGTTCCCCCTGATGTTACTATTTCTGTAGGGGATTAAGTTGGTACAGTTAAAATATTTAATAACAGAGGGAGCACAGATCTACAGGAGCAGATTTTTAACATTTTAATGAAATGCAGTACAGGATGAGCTAATGTGTTGGCAAAGAAGGCAATCACATAGCCTCCAGTTCTATGACACACTGGGCAGTGATCTGCTGTGGACAGTTTGCCAAACTCTCCACCCATTGGAAACTACCATAGCTCAACTCCATGATGCATTCTCTGCATTGATGGAAGTGGAAATGTATGATTCAACATTAACAGATGTGAGCACTGAATTATGATCTTATTTAAGTTGGTTTATATAGCCAGCTATAAGTAAGTTTATAAAACCCCTCCATTTCAATGTAAATAAACTAGTTACCACCATAACCAAGTGGATGAAACAGTGTCACCACACAGGTCTTTAAATGACTGGTCCTGCAATGAAGAAGGTAGAAACCAGAACAACGGGATGAATGGATCATTACTTCCTACTATTAGAAGTGTTTTGGTTTTCAGGGATGCAGCAGAAAATAATCTACTTTTTACACTGCTGACATTCTGTGGGAGTCCACTTAGAGCATGTATATATTTTTCAAAAATTGTTTCAGTCAAAATATCAGCTTCTGCAGGAAATTTCGCATGGAGTTAAGGGAGTAACACACTAGACAGCCAGCAAAAGCAGTGATATTCCACCACCTGGAAACGTAAAACCAAACTGCATATTCATATTTGGCAACAACTCAGTGGAAAATCAGGATATCTGCAGATATCTCTGCTTTGCTCGCCACATGTAAGTCAATACATTTTATTTCAGTGAGACATACTTAAGCAAACCAAAGCTGTTAGTCTGGGATACACCAACCTTGTAACTTTCGAACAGGACAATCTGAATTCAAAGCATATTTTCCAAGCAGGTGTAGGAACTGACATGTCACTCAATGAATTCGTTGTATGTGAGGATTGCTGCAGTAACTCTCAGTATAATTTGCTGGTTATAGATGAAACTAGTAAACTGAATGAGGGTCAATAGAAACAAAACTTCAACAAATTTATTCAAAAAGGGCAATGCACCAAAACGCACCTGTGTCAGTATTTTTACATTATGTACAAACTTGCACTTTCATTCAGAGGACACAAAGCATGTGCATTTGACAAAAAAAATGGAAGCAGTCAGCACTAAATTAATGGAAGTGAGCAGGTGCTATGAATGTTGAGGTGTTGAATGCTCGAATACAGCAATATGAACTGTGTGTCGACAAGAAAATTGAAGGAGTTAATGTAAAACTAACATATGTGTGGAATGTCAATGTGATAGCTAAGGCACTTCATGCCCATCACCACTCAGTCTGAACGCACATGTAAGATTAAACTGTCTCAAAAATGGCTTAGTATACAGCAGCATGTTGTCGAAAAAGTGTAATGTTAAAAACTGTGGTGCAGAAGGCAATTTGACAGAAATTACTTTTGTGAAAGTTAGGTCAACTGCAATGAGACCAGTATCTCTCAGTAACATTTAAACCACTAAGTGACAGGCTGGAGCAGCTGTCGTGGACTATGGATAAAAGCAGGAACAGGAGTAATGCTGAGTTAAGACAGAACATATGGAGTCATCAGGACAAAACCATATTTGTTATCTAAGCACTCAATATGTTTAACCAAGAAGGCAATAAGAATTGGGAACAAGGAATTTGAAAGATTTCCTACGCAGCTACAGTTAATAACTCTGAAAATGTCAAATGTTAAAAATATACCCTGAAACTATAAAAACATGTAGTCCAATATTACACATTACCAATGCATGTAAAACAATGAAAAGATGAATGGAAGTATCATAGAGCGACAAATACAGGATTTTAAATAAACCATCTGTAGCAGCTCCACATTGTGCAGGTAAAATAGTTTAAGTTCAGTATAGAAGACTGAACAATCTACCTCCAGAGAATATATATTATGATAATTAAATGAAATCATAAATCAAGTACGACTGCTTACAGTTTCAGCCAGTGCAGAGAATCGAGCTTATCTGAGCTTCGAAAAATATGCATCATCGAGTAAATGTGGAGAGAGTTGTTCATGAGCTTTACAGACCTGCATGCACAATATTTCTGATAATACGAGAAATGGATTATGTATGGCAGACGGACCTCTTAGATACGCAAGAATACTTACAAACCAATAATGGTTTCATGTACACTCTAATGGTCACACACACACATTCCAATTTCGCTTGGAGCTTACCTTTGAAGGTAAAAACTGGGAAGGTGGTTTCAGAGGTTTCTGAACAATTGTTGCAGACAGGACTGCCCAATAACCTTGACGCATACCACGGAAGTGAATTTTACGAGAGGCATTTCAAAGCAGAATTGGAATGATGTGGGATAAATCACAATTCAACATTCTCCCATTTGGAAACTAGTACTGCCAAATAGTTTAACTGGACAATCAAAAAACTACTGTGGAAGGAATTTAATCTTCAACATATGTGAAAATGGCTGAACATACAGCCAGAAATCATTGCAAGTACAATCGCATTATTAAACAGACAATTAAGAACAAACCTATTGATGGCAGAAACGAATTACAGAAAATCTTTGAACCCAATATGTTCCACATAGAGCAGGTCATAAAATGTAGAGTGAACAGGGCATTGATGAAATTGCTTAGTTTCTCATCGAAGCTCAACAGCTGGGTGAACACTCGCAATTTGCTATGTAATATGAAAAGCAAACCTCAAACCATGCAGTAGTGTGACATGAGTGCTAGGAAACACATCAACAGAGTTGAAGGTGGTATTCTCGAGTATCTGCCATTTGAACTTTGTATCTCTCAATAGAATTTCTGTGGAGCTGGAAAAAAATTGAAATAGCGCCTGGCTTATGGTGATAGGGGCTGTAAGGTTCTGGACAATGTATGCAAAAAGCACAACATTGCCTGCACTACAAATAAATATAATCAAATTGCAGACTAAATACTCATTGATAAGGCTGCACAGGTATGTCAAGGGATGGATGTTGATGTAGGACAACCTATTTCTGCATATGGGGTTGATAAGGCAATGTTTTCTCGAACTTAAATTGGGTACTGGACTAAACTTCAAGCAATAATGAATGCACTTCACTGCACACTAAAGAAGAAGAACCAATGGGGTGTTTAAAAAATTGCATCAAATCAGTGGTGATAGTGGCAAAAAGTGCCTTGGGGCAGAAAGAAGGAAGGAAACTATGTGTTAAAACGCCCAGATTCCTACCAATACCAAAGACATCCGGTGGAATAATTTAGTTCCTAATACCTCCATTTGCTGTGCTGTCAGCTCTGGTTACATAAGCTAGGAGAGCTGCTATCATATTCCAAGCAGTAGAGAACGCCCGAAAAAGCGAAAAGCAAATACAAACAGCTAAAAAGCATAATGATTATGGAGGCCATCGCTATCGGTTAAGGCCTATATTTAAAATACAGGAAATGGCTTGGGTTGGATATTTTAAAAAGGCCCACAGCAATGGTAATGGAGAGAAGGATTACGAACATACTCTGAGATCGCCTTAATCTCGTCAGAAAATTTAAAATCACGAAATTTTACAGAGTCTTTATGTAGGATACATTGCTTGAGACAGTGTGGAAATCCAAGAAAAGTGGAACTGTCAATTTAGATGTTGCTGGGGGTATGGAGCTCTTGGTAATTTAAGGCCACCTGAAGAATTCTGTTGTCACTTCACCAATAGGAATCAGCTGTTGTACAATGTTCGACACTACCATGACTTCAGTTCATACCTGAGGATATTTCTGCCTGATATTGTTCCTCAAAATTGTATAAAAACAAGCAGTATGCAAGTCTCCACATCATTTGAAGCTACGATGTAATGACGTTCACTCTAATAATAATTGGTCTAAATTAAAAGCAAATTAATTTCCTGCAATAGATGAGCAGGGGGTAGTGATGTACAGCATTGAGTGGGCTGCAAACACACAAAAGCATAGCTATCACCACAGAATTAATAATAAATTGCATCTAGGGAATGGGGAAATTGTGATAATACCTCCTGGACCTTGCAACATCGACAATTCATATGTATACTGGATACATATTTCTAAACGATTTGAAGTACATGCAAATGTTATGTTTAAATCAGAGATGAAAACAAAACACATTACAGACTTTCGTCACAAATATTCAACAGGATCGCCACTAGGTTTCTCGAAAAAACAAGTGATGATGCATAATATTGGTAAAATGTTTGAGTTATCAACTGGTGGGCATACTGCCAGTCAGTACAATTCGTGTAGAGTGTAATATTGCAACGAATTTTGTACCCTGACAACAGATTAGTCCATACTATTTGTGCATTTTTTCCTACGGTGGGTCCTGCTTATAAAAGTGAAGAAAATGAAGTCCACGATGAACATGGGCAGCTACATGAAGCCAAGATGGCGAAGGGTTAACAACCATCAGGAACGTGGGAGGTAACCTGAAGCCAAAAGCGAACTCCAGGAGGTAACAGGGAAGAATGGCGATCCCCGTACTGGCAGGCAAAGGAGTCATCAAATAAGATGTAATAGGATGAGTCCCCAGGTGTGAAAGAGAAATGGAATGCCTATCCACTGAGGAGGACGACATACCAGTATGACTAGCAGTCCAGCGTCTTCTGCAGACACTCAACCGGGCTGGTGAAAAAGCAGCCACTGGAGAAACGTATTCCATAATGGAGTGTGTTCAGACAGCATATGATGAACAGAGGTGCAGAGGAATGAACTAAACACCCACAGTCTAGTTATGAATGGACAAGGGATCACAAGAAATGGAGGAGGGCTGTCTGATCCGCTTCTCTGGAAATACCAATTAGGAGATGTAGGAAACTGAGGGATTGGGTACTATGTACAGCCAAGTACGATACATGGGAGGACAAAGGAAGTTTCATATCAAACATGAGCTCCTCCAGGAATTTCCTGTTTCAGAGAATGAAAGAGCACAAGGCGCAAGATGTAAAGATGGTGTAAGAAACTCATTCCACCGCCAAATACTCATACAAAAGGTTATGACAGTGGAAAAGTGAAAGCCACTGCCCATGTTCCATGAGAAAAGATGATAGGAATGACGCTGAAGACGCTGCTCAAGGAGACATGTTGACGTAGGACTGCAACAGATACTTCGTGGGAGAGAGCCCATAATATGGTTAAAGGGGATAGCAAAGACAATGATACCCAGGACGAGTATTCAGGCATCCCATTTTCCTGGATAAATGTGTGTGACAAGGCCAAACAATATAAACTTTTGGAAAACATCTTTCAAAACTTCCTCTAGTAAATGGGGCAGATGGCATCTGAAGCCCCACATGTATAGACTACAGATGATACCAGTCCTCCAGCAGATGTATCAGACTTCTACCGAATCAAATAATATGGCCATAGCCTTATTTCCACAGGGAACCATTCAAGATATCGGATGACGAAGTGAAAACACGGTCAAACACAGAACAGCATGCTCGAAGCCACAAAACCATCTGCCCATGAATCATATCTATCACCCTGGAAACACAGCTGGTGAGAGAAGGAAGGCTTAGGTTGGGTATAACAGTGGCTTCACACCAGCATCTAGGAAACATGCAATCTGCCCAAATATAATTGTACCTACAAAGGAGAAGGTGCTGACCTACAAGAGAATGCTGCAACATCTCAATTTGAACACTGTCTAGCTCTAGGGCAAATGATCTGGATGAAGTGAGAGCATGGTCTACATCCCTCATAGTAATAGCAACATTGTAGCATTCATGTTTCTGAGAGGATACGAGCTGAGCTGCCTCCACTTGTTTCCCTACATAACAGGACGACCGGAGCGGGTGACATGGTTGGGGTTGTAGGGCATGGCTGGGTAGAAGAAGGTGGCTGTTTTTAGCAATCTTCCTATTTTTTATTGTTGGTTCTTCCAATAAATTCTCTGGTAGCTCAGCCTCACCACTCATGTCATGGTGGAGACGTGCTGATGCACGCAGTCCGGGGAACGCGATGCTGCACTCAGTCAGCAGCTGTGCAGGCGGTAGGTCAGCAGCATGAGGCCCGGCCCAGCTCGCCCCCTGCAGATGCAGCGGCTCGTGACGACGCCGGGAGTCGCTGGTGCAGCAGTGGGCAACGCCCTCTGCCAGCCAGTCCTCAGGGACAGCGTCACTGATGACGACGACGTGACAGTGACCGAATGCCCAATCGGTCGAACCAAATGCCAACGCCCACCTCTGATGCACTTAAATAGTGCAGGCCGCTGCTGAATCCGCCAGTTACACAGCTGCGTGTTTATTAGAAGGTTATAGAGGAGTTGACTAACGCAACCGTGCCACATGCAGCCCGCGCCTGCTTAGTTCTGCTAATGCTGCATTCTGATGGCTGTCGCGCACATACACACATACCGACGATTATTGCAAAACTGTGTCACCTGCATAACGCACTGGCCGGCCTTCGTCCATCGTTTGCCGTGAGGCTGGCACACGTACTGAAACACACTAAATCAAAATTTCGCACCGTATTTCTTAAAAATAACTCCCTTGTCCTCTACACATGGAAGGCACCGTTATAGTGGGTGGGGCTTGAAATCTCTGTAAAATAGCTGTCCGAGGTGTTGGAGATAGCATGGGAGTTGACATGGTCATACCAGGAATTGGGGAATCGAGTTTGGTCCCAGAGAGCCGATGAATGTTGCTCCACGCAACAGAAGAGGGAGTGAAACTTAAAATACCTAATAAACGACATCCAGGTAGGTTTTTTAGTATCCCGAAAAATGTGACAACACTGCACACACCTCTCTTTATAATGAATATAACTCACCATCATAGGGTGAAGAGCACATCTCCACCAGTGAAACACATTGCTGCATGCCTCAGTCTACCAGGGACCAGGACATGCTACAGTCAACTTTAAGTACACGGCATGGAACATTCTGCAGCAGTAAGGATAAGTTTTGGAAGATACTTTACCTGGTCATCACAGCTGTGTAAACGTTGCGAGGGACGAGTAAAGCCTCCAGTCGGCCATAGAAAGCTGCAAATTGGGTTTGCACTCAGGTGGGGTAAGAGTCTGCGAATAGACAGCACACAGAAAGTGATCATTTGAGTATGTGTCAGAGGGAACGGGCCATTTGAGATGACGGGCAAGCTGGACAGTGCAGAACAAGAGGTCTAGATGGTAATAAATGTGCATGGAATCTGAAAGGGACATGGGTGTTTCACTGATATGAGAGAGGATTCAGAACGTCAGCTAAGACAAAACCTCTTGGACAGGTTCTCCTAGAGCCCGAAAGCAGATGGCGGGCATTAAACTAACCAAGCAGCAAAAAGGAGTGAGGGAGCTGACCAATGAGCTGGAGCAAGTCCAACTTGGTAACAGCAAATCACGGAGGAGAGTAGATGTTACAAAAGAAAAAAGGTGAAATGAGGAAGAAAAGTGCAGACTGCCATAGCTAGCAGTCGAGTGTTCAATGAGACCGATGACCAACATGGCTCCCCCATGAGGTGGAATGCTGTCTGTGGGGGAAAGGTGAAAGTGGACCAGACGAAACATGAGAGGTCAAAGGGGTTGTGAGGACAATTTTTATTCTTGGAAGCAGAAAAAAGCAGACACTGCAATTCCAAGAACAGCTGTAATTCCTGTTGGCTCGATCTAATGCCATAAACGTTCCATTGGAGAAGTCATAATGGGGATTGGGGAGGAGGGAACAAATGAAGGTTAGTCACCTTGGTAGCTGCTGAGTGCCCACCTTCAAAAATTCACTGCTACAGGGGCAGAGGCTGGAAAATCCTGTTCCATGAGATCTACTAACATATTGGCATTCCCTCTGGGCCATCCTGTGAATTCCATGGCAGAAAATTGGTAGGCAGCGAGCACCAGCAAAATGGAGGTCAGCCAGGTGAGGGTATATGTGCCAACACCACTGAAGAGGATCTCCTAGTCAAGGAAGGTGAAGACCGTTTGTTTTTGTACGATTTCTTAGAACTTTCTAGTTGCCAGATAAATATCATGTTTTTTAGCTGTAGAAAGTCTTTGCGTGAGTATTGCTTTTGTCCTTTCAGATTGACAGTTGTGTTACAATTTATTTCGCCACAAGGGACAAAGATCACATGGCTTGTTACGCATCTGTAGGAGGAGATGGGGATGCTACTGTGACCTGGGTAACTCCATTACTACAATACTGAACTTGTGGTCGCAAGTCTGGGTGGGCATATCCTCCATTATGCATAGCATAGCAAATACGGTACTGTAAATGCTAATCATAAAATTCACAGATTTTGACTAGCTAACAACTGTGAGTGACAAAGTGGAGTTTGATGTCCTTCACTCAGATCTCCTGTATGGTTCGCTCATTAAGACACATGGGAAACTCATGGGATTACAATTGAGACAGCAGAGAGGAGGAGGAAACTGCTGCCCTCGTGAGCATCTCTGCCAAGAGTAACACATTTGGCCATGTTTTGACAGGATATGTGTTTTATTATAATGTTGACACTTGTAGGAACTCATCTGGTTTGGAATGTAAGGTTGGACCATGATGACTTTATAGCCTGCCTTAATCTTTGAGGCAAACATTACTCAAGCAAACGGTAGAAAAAGAATGCATGTGGGCATTAAGTTTGCATCCATCCTTTTCATTACTCAATGGGCCACAGTGATGCCATGATGAGAGAGATTACTGTGGACTTCTCCCTCCGTGAGGCCATCAAGCATCAGAACGTAAAGAACACCATGTGATGAGTTCAGTTTAAGATGGTTCTCCACACGAACAGGATAGCTCTGGATATGTGATGCTGTAAGCAGTTGAGCTTGAGAATCACAATACGTCTTCAGAAGCAAAGTTGCATTTCACAGGGCCTGCAACTGCAACACCACCTTTCAGAATAATGCACACATTAACTGTAGCAAAGGATGGACCACCTCCAGTACATGATACCATGAGGAACCAAGGTGCAGTTGGGAGGGTCTTCAAATCTTTAGCCTCATTCTGTTTACGTTTAGCAGACACGCACTAAGATGGTGAGCCACTGTAAAAAAAACAAATCCCCATGATTGCCAACATCTACAATGGCATGCTCCTTCCAACTGGGGGCACCCTCAGAGGTGGGATTCACCCACCATAAATGACTGTTCACACCTCAGGTCACACCTCCCAAACTCCTGACAGAGGGACCAATTGGGATTTGGGAAGGTAACAGCTTAGGCAGTTACCCCTCTTTGGGCCTGGACTGTATCAGTGTATGTGCGAACCCTACCTGTTGATCCGGAGCTGGGAATTATGCATTACCTTGTCACCTGTAATGTGTCTCATGAATGGGCCAGCCTTCAGGAACACACCGGGACGAAGGAGAAACAAAGAGAATGAGGATTCACCAGTTAAGTCTCCACAGCCTACTGAAAGTGGCAGCAGATACTTAAGATTCTTCTTGATGGTGGCCTGTACACTGTCACCACAACAAGCTTGTGTGCTTCCTGAGCACCAATGTGGCACAGCGTTGAAAGAGCTGTTCAACACTATATTCATTAATCTGGAAGGCCAGGAATCAGCTCCAATTTTTGAATATATAGCCACTCACCCTTCCTTCTTACTTTTCTATTGCAGTATGATATTAGCTTGTGCTCATCAAGATGAATCTGTTGAATTTCAGTGATTTTCATGTGACATTCCGCATTCAGCCCAATACAGGTGCTGACATTCCACCTGAACTTTGGTTTTCCTGTATGGATATTAGACATTCGCTCTACATATTTAGGAACAGTGACATAATGATTGTTGCAGAAAATAGCATTACTGACCATACTGCCTTGTAATGCTGCTGCTTATCACTAATACTGAATAATTACAGTAGTGCATTTTATATCTGAAGTACTCACACAATTAATAAATAAAAATTTATATTTCTCAAAAAAGTTCTGCAGTGAATTACGAAAACTTACCTTGCACTATCATATGTGTATCTTGTTGAGGTTTCCACCTGAAACATTTCAAGAAATGTAAAGTGATTTACAAATGATGAGACAGTAAATAAATACCATTATACTAACACCCACCAACATGTGATTGGTCCACAAAATGCTGTAAGTGAGGCTTGAAAATATCATTAAAGAGGACACGATAAACTGTTGCAGTTACTGAAACAGAATGGTAGTAATATTCTCTCTTCATTTTCTCCCTTTGTCTTCAGTACTGTAAATAACAATACAAGCCAGTAATTGAGTTGTATTCATACTTCCTCCAACACTTCACAAAGAAAAGTGACCAAAAACGTCTTTAATCTGCCATGCACTTACACCTTGGGTGAAATTTACGTTTACTTTTTCTTATTATGAATTCTGACAGTGGAATCGATCATCGGAAGTGACACATTTGGTCCTTTGTGCTCTGGGCAGCCCAGAGCAACTTGCAGAGGTGAGGAGTGACTTCTAAACCCAACCTTAAGTTCACATCCAAAACTACATACAGGCTTTGACCATTAAATATGGAAACATTAACAAATATTGGCAAACTAAATACTTTCAGGCATTGTAAATGGACAAGTTAAAGTTGGCACTACAAAGTAGTACATTCACAGATGAAGAAATACTACGTTCGGAGAACTGTAGATTCTTCGCAGAGAACACAGGGAAGAAATTCATGAAACTACTCCAGGACTAGGCTTGGTACTCATAAATGGCAAATCTATGTTGCAATTGGTACCAAATTTTTCATTACCTCCAGAAAGACTCTCTCTGCAATAATTCAACATGTAAATGAGAGGTACACAATCATCAATTTTATTAAATTTTTTATCCTCAAACTGGTACAGAATGGAGGTGAGAACATTTTCTGCCTAAACTGTTATTAAACGTATTTATTCACAACTGGAATTTTGACTTATGCCATTCTCAAGTGAGAGCTTACTATGAACTAAGTCAAAGCCATTAAATGTAACATCTGGTGCATGGGGAGTGGAAATTAAGATGTGCAGTATGACATGACTTTGATGGAAATTATTACATGAAGTACTACTATTGTATAGGCATACAGATGACAAGGACACTTGTCTTATAATGAATATGGAATTTGTAAACATGGTTAACACAAAGAAAGTGTTGTCTCAAACGGAATTACAAAGCATTCATATATCACACTGAGCTATTACTTTAGAATCATGCAACTGCCAAATTAACAATTTTGAATAAATACATTCTGTAACAGTCCAGGGAGCAAATTTTTTCATTTATAAACGTCTGCCTCACTGTGGATGTAAAAAAAGGAAAGATGGTAAAAAAAGACATTTAGCAAAATTGTTGGCAGCAAACATCCCCCTACCCCCACATACGCCACCAAAAAGATATGAGGTCAACAATAATATGATTTGGGAATATCAGATGGCTTATGTGCCAATAGCAAAGCACAATTCCAAAAAGATGATTAATTTCAGAGTTAGACATAGACACCTGTTGAAATTGACCATTACCACTGAATAATAAAAGGAAGATTCCTGGCCTAGAATAACTGATAACTATGTTCACAGAAGATTCAAGGAAATTCCATGAAAAGTTCAAGGAGAAAACAAAAGCAGAAATTCTAAAATGCAAGATATATCAGAGATAGCTTAGGACAGCAAGGTCCTATGAAGGGCAAAGTGACAAAAGACTAAAGGAGCAAAATACTATTGGAATACATTTGTAAAATTTTAGAAGCCTTATGACTATAAAGCAAGACTGCTTTTATTCAATATTCTTAAAGAATCCGAAATACGGAAGACAACACGAGTCCTATCAAAAGAACTTCAGTCTCAGTTGAGGTATGAACAGACATTACCCAAGGCAATGGACTAACTCCATTCTTCTTTCAGACCATACTTGAACAAGTGAACACTGAACAGATGGAGCAGTTGTCAGAATCTAATACCAGAAGTTGAATGCTACTTAGAAAATGGATAATGTCAAAATTGTCTGTTCAAATTTTGTAGATAACCCAGCAATACTGACAGTGTAGAGAAAGCACAAAACAGATAGGAAGAGAAACAGTAGGAAAAGCATTACTACTAATCTCCTCTGATAAGAAGCAGTAAAGCAGTAATGACTAACAACAGGACTGCAACAGCCCAATCAAATACGAAGTATGGGAGTAACAGGGGAAGACAAATTTATGTATCTAGGAGAAGTCATGTAGCCAAAACTCCAACTTGCAAGGCAGTCATTTGGCCAGAATACACATCTGTTTCACAAATACTAATTTTAGAATCAACAAAAGATAGGGAAAATTACCATAAAAGAAAAGATATCAGGAAACAGAAAACCAGCAAAAACATTTAAATTCAGAAGCAATACAGAAGTATAGATAAATATGTAGGAAAATAACTGGAGACAAAATTTGGCAAAGAAGGCTAATGAGTCTTAGCATACTAAAAAGAAAAACTGTGCAGCAGTACTAAAAACTTAAAAAATTAACTCATTGGCTTACAGAAGTGCACATAGACCTATAAGAAACTTGTATAAATAACCAAGAAATTGAATCAAACCAAATACAGAAACAGAATTGAGTTGATAAATTCTCCGTAACAAAATAGTTCCAAGAAGACAAGATAGTAACTGGACATCAGGAGAGAAGAAAGAAAGAAAGAAAGAAAGAAAGAAAGAAAGAAAGAAAGAAAGAAGTGTGCATATGAAGTAGTAGCATAAAGAAATGTAAAACCTTAGCTGGCCTGTATTGGAGCAGGACAAAAAAATTTTTTTTTGTTCCACATTTGCAATACCTTATCAGGAAAGCATAGTGATGGTGTATGTACTGCAAACAAATTACAGCAAGGAGGTCAAAGAGTCTCTGCAAATATGCTGGCAACAGTATTCAGAGTATTTTGTTAAGCTACAGCAGTGCTCATAAATATTTTGCAGTTACATTGTTATCCTGTCAGTACTGCTTGCATGCAGTCACAAAAGAAAAACACACTGAAGTGTCACTCCATCAAGAGCTTCATGCTGCTGTGGTTTTGTATCTGGTGAACGAACAAGATGGTACAGCAACAATGTAAGTATATATTCCTTTAGCTGAAAATTACATAACTTGCCATGATGGTATGGTATTCATTAACTACTATTTCTCACACATTCACTAAGTGATTGTTTACTTGTAGAGAACTAGAAGCATACCAAAACAGAACACTTGCTTGATGTGAGACAAACTGTTTTGCATGTCTTCAAGATTGGGAGGTAGCAGTCTAGTACTGCTATACAATATGGCATATCACAACCACTAACAAGTGTACACAGTCAGTACATGAAATAACAGTAACCATTAAACCAAGGTCAGGTCATGCTTGAAGAAGAGTGAGGAAGAAGGACAGAAAGATTTGTAAGCAATCAGCTGCTGCTCCACGAGAAACATCTTACCATATTAGGGATGATCTCAACCAACATCATAGACTATGCTGACAAGTCTACTGTAAAAAGTCATGTAGTAACAAGTGATCTACATGGTAAATGACATAAACCCACTCATAAATTCAAAAATTAGGGACAGGATAGAGTTTGGAAGGAAAACTCGAACTTAGAATGCCAAAGACAGGTCTAAGGTGGGGATGTTTCCAGTACAGTCACATTTTAGAACCTAATATGATTCCATGTAGAAGAAAGAATATGTCAAATAATTGGATATTTCAGTATGTCAATGATTCTAAACACACCTCTGTCTATTTTCAAAACAATTCTTTTCTGACCGAAAACAAACTTTTTGGGTGCATAAGCCAAAGCATGGATCTAAATCCAGCTGAATGCCTCTGATATGCACTGAATTAATGCGTTCGTGATAGAAGAACAAGAATCAATTTGCTGGTATCTTATTGGACCTATGGTCAGAACTCCCAATTGACGAATTACAAAAGCTTGTGGATTCAATGCCAAATTGATGTGCAGCTGTGATCAAAGACCCTGGGTATGCACCAAATAGTGATTTGTTCTTCAGATCCCAAAATAGTTTTATTCTTAAAAAGTGAGACCTACAAATTACTTTTCAGTCAAAAGAATTACTTCTCTCTTGCTGTAACATAACCTTATTTAAACTATATGTAGACTTGTACTAAATACACTCCTGGAAATGGAAAAAAGAACACATTGACACCGGTGTGTCAGATCCACCATACTTGCTCCGGACACTGCGAGAGGGCTGTACAAGCAATGATCACACGCACGGCACAGCGGACACACCAGGAATCGCGGTGTTGGCCGTCGAATGGCGCTAGCTGCGCAGCATTTGTGCACCGCCGCCGTCGGTGTCAGCCAGTTTGCCGTGGCATACGGAGCTCCATCGCAGTCTTTAACACTGGTAGCATGCCGCGACAGCGTGGACGTGAACCGTATGTGCAGTTGACGGACTTTGAGCGAGGGCGTATAGTGGGCATGCGGGAGGTCGGGTGGACGTACCGCCGAATTGCTCAACAAGTGGGGCGTGAGGTCTCCACAGTACATCGATGTTGTCGCCAGTGGTCGGCGGAAGGTGCACGTGCCCGTCGACCTGGGACTGGACAGCAGCGACGCACGAATGCACGCCAAGACCGTAGGATCCTACGCAGTGCCGTAGGGGACCGCACCGCCACTTCCCAGCAAATTAGGGACACTGTTGCTCCTGGGGTATCGGCGAGGACCATTCGCAACCGTCTCCATGAAGCTGGGCTACAGTCCCGCACACCGTTAGGCCGTCTTCCGCTCACGCCCCAACATCGTGCAGCCCGCCTCCAGTGGTGTCGCGACAGGCGTGAATGGAGGGACGAATGGAGACGTGTCGTCTTCAGCGATGAGAGTCGCTTCTGCCTTGGTGCCAATGATGGTCGTATGCGTGTTTGGCGCCGTGCAGGTGAGCGCCACAATCAGGACTGCATACGACCGAGGCACACAGGGCCAACACCCGGCATCATGGTGTGGGGAGCGATCTCCTACACTGGCCGTACACCACTGGTGATCGTCGAGGGGACACTGAATAGTGCATGGTACATCAAAACTGTCATCGAAACCATCGTTCTACCATTCCTAGACCGGCAAGGGAACTTGCTGTTCCAACAGGACAATGCACGTCCGCATGTATCCCGTGCCACCCAACGTGCTCTAGAAGGTGTAAGTCAACTACCCTGGCCAGCAAGATCTCCGGATCTGTCCCCCATTGAGCATGTTTGGGACTGGATGAAGCGTCGTCTCACGCGGTCTGCACGTCCAGTACGAACGCTGGTCCAACTGAGGCGCCAGGTGGAAATGGCATGGCAAGCCGTTCCACAGGACTGCATCCAGCATCTCTACGATCGTCTCCATGAGAGAATAGCAGCCTGCATTGCTGCGACAGGTGGATATACACTGTACTAGTTCCGACATTGTGCATGCTCTGTTGCCTGTGTCTATGTGCCTGTGGTTCTGTCAGTGTGATCATGTAATGTATCTGACCCCAGGAATGTGTCAATAAAGTTTCCCCTTCCTGGGACAATGAATTCACGGTGTTCTTATTTCAATTTCCAGGAGTGTAGATTACAATTTCATATTTTTCAATTACCCATGGCAGATTTTTCTATTATACACTTATGTTTATGTAAGTGAAACTAATGCATTCTAGCAAACATTTTTGAGTGTTACTGTAGTAGAACTGTATTTAGAACCATGGTGAGATTAAATGAGCAAATAGTAAACAGTGGCAGAGTACAAATACTGTTTTGTTCTGCAGATCACTATACGCAACCTGATGACCCTCTAGACAGCAGCAACAATCCTTAAGTACATTGTTTTACGTGAGCTCATCAGATCAAATCAAAATGAATTCAAATAAAATAACTACCATATTTTACAGACTGTAAAGTGCACCTTAATTTTCAAGCAATATTTAAGAAAAGTACATTTTTACCATTTTCATCAATAAATTGCAAAGTCAGCCTAAAAATTTCTCAGTTTATAAAACCAAAAGACCTTTAAAAATCACTGAAATTCAATATCTGAACTTCCCTCTTTCCTCCACATCATTGTCCTCTTTATATGTAAGATGGTCTTCACTACTACTGAGAGCATTACTTATGCCATCCTTCGTGAAAGATTTAACTGTGATATTTTCTTTCACCCTAGATCACAACAGCTTTATTGACCAACACACTTATTTGTTTGTAGATCATTTTAAGACACCCTTTGTCATGATTTCATGTTGGGCTTAATCCATCATCCATTTGTTCCAATCCTCTTCCATATACACCGTAAATACACTGAAGTGGCACTGAAACTGGTCTAAGCAATCGTATTCAAAGACAGAGACATGTAAACAAAGATAATATGACACTGCAGTCCACAATACCTATATACGACAAGTGCTGAACCAGCTGTTTCTGCTGTGACAACAGCAGGTAATTAAGATTTAATTAAGTCTGAACGTGTTGTTACAGCCAGAACATGAGCAATGGGGCATAGCATTTCTGAGGTAGCAATGAAGTGGGGATCTTCTCATGTGACCATTTCAAAAGTGTACAGTGAATATCAGTAATCCAGTAAAACAAAAAATTTATTACATCACTGTGGCCAGAAAAAGATACTGCAAGAATGGCGCCAACAACAACCGAAGAGAATCATACAATGTCACATACGTGCAATCCTGCAAATTGCTGTAGGTTTCAATGCTGGGCCATCAAAAAGTATTAACATGCAAACCATTCAACAAAACATCACTGATATGGGCTTTTGGAGCCAGAGGTCCACTTGTGCATCTTTGATGACTGCACAACACAAAGAATTACACCTCACCTGCAACTGTCAATACCGTCATTGGACTGTTGATGACTGGAAACATGTTGACTGGTCAGACAAATCTAATTTCAAATTGTATTGAGTGGATGGAAGTGTATAGGTATGGAGACAGCTTCATGAATCCATGGACCCTGCTTGTCAGCAGGGGACTGTTCAAGCTCGTGTTGGTTCCGTAATGGTGTTGTGGGATGTGTGCTGTAGTTGTATGGGACCCCTGATACATCTAGATATGACTGGCAGGTGACATGTACATAAGCATCCTGTCTGATCAGCTGCATCCATTCATGTCCATTATGCATTCCAACAGACTTGGGCAATTCCAGCAGGACAATGCAACAACCCACACATCCACAACTGCTACAGAGTGGTTCCACGAACACTACAGAGAAACACTTCCGCTAGCATCCCAATTCCCCCAACATTAACATTATTAAGCGTATCTGGGATGCCTTGCAATGTGCTGTTCAGAAAAGATCTCCGCTCCCTTGTACTCTCTTGGATTTATGGTCAGCCCTGCAAGATTCATGGCGTCAATTCCCCCTCCAGCACTACTTCAGACATTAGTTGAATCCATGCCATGTCATGTCGTGACACTTCTGCATGCTCACTGAGGTCCTACATGATATTACACAGGTGTACCAGCTTGTTTGGCTCTTCAGTGTAGTGTCGACATCAAGAAGTTGCAATTGTGAAGTAAGTCCTCCAGCAATAACAGCAAGCTCTGTATTTAACTGTCTCAATTTCTCTTTCACAGAATTTTACAAACGACTACTCAAGTGATCGAGCACAAGAAGAGACCTCTTCTTCAATGAACTGCCTTTCCTTCGCTCCAACACAATTCATAATTTTGTACCGGCCTCAACCATCCAACCCTTGTCATGTATGTGAACAACACCTGGGAGTATTTCAGAAGGTTCTGACATTGTTTAAAACTTGAAAATGATCACTGGATTTAGTTCAGTACCTCCAACACAACATGAAAGAACAATAGTGTAGTGCATTTTTCATGTTCACTTGTTTTTATGGTTACTGTTTTAGCACCTTTCATGGCAACAATTTTGTTACTTGGCACAAGTCCATCATATTCACTATTTAGCTTAGTTCCACAATGATTTTCTTTCAATGTTGTATAATAGTGTGATGGAATGATAACACTCTCTCTTCGCACTCTTATGGCATTTTATATGACGTTTTGGTCTTGGTTCACATGCAAAGTCTATGATGCTGTAGCACTAGCTTACAAGCATATATTTGAGTCATTTGAGTCATTTTTGTAGCAAATCTAGTAACATTTAGATGGTGTGCTTGAATCCGTTTCAATATAGAATCATCTATTGGAACACAGTGGAAAAGTTAAGCTGAATGCTGTGTGCTGTCAGTGTAAGACACTAAAATAGAAATGGCCATACTTATAATCAATAACTTGAATTATACAGGTTTACATAAGAAGCTTAGATATTAAATGCAATGAAATTGTGTGACTAAGAATTTTACGACAAAGGAATTTCCAAGCTCGTCCATCGCTACGATAAGTGCCTTAATTTAAATGGCAACTATGTAGAAAAGTAGTATTTAAGTGTGGCTTTCATCTGTATATAATAAAAAAAATTTCCAATACTTTATTTATTTTTAATTCCAAAACGTAATGTACTTTGTGGATAGCCCTCGTATTATGCAGTGTGATCAAGAGAGGTCCACTTCAATTGGTATGTGCTACATAGTAACCTCAAGCAAAATGTATATGAACAAGAAATTATGATCTCACCTGATTTGACAAACTTGTTTGTATCGAAATATTTCATTGTATTTACTTATTTTAACAGCTGCATATGATGGCAGTTTATGATGTTTTCACTGATATTTAATGTAATATTTATCCAAGAATGTTTGGTAAGCTTCAAAGTGACCAGCATAGGAAGGTGCTTATTTCAAGTTGTTTAGTTTCAATAAAAACAATGTACTTTCAATCACTGTTATTCTAATTTACTTTTGCATGATGTTTTGAAAATGACTAGCATGGTACGGTTTCTTGAGGTTATAAATAAGCCGTGCTGCTGTGCCTCATAGTCTTTGGTAATATGTTTGTTTCTCACATAGTCTGGGCTAATGAACAGTTACTGCTAAGTCTGGATAGGTTTTGACAGTAGTTGAACTGAAGTCTCTGGGCAGCCAACCAGTTGTGCCATTTGAACACTCTAAAATTGTATGGATGACAGGATTTTGGCATTATCTCATTACATTCAATTCATTTATGTTTTTGAGACTGAAGAACTTTCACTTTGCACAACTGACAGTTCTTTTTTTCTGTACTTTGATGGACAGTCACACAGCATCACTAATCAATTTATATTAACACATAGTTGAAACTTAGATTTTAGTTCTGATGTCACAGTAGCTTATGTAACTGGGGAATCTGCCGAGTATTCTTAGTCACACAATTTCACTGCATTTAGTATTTAAGCTTCTTATGTAAACCTATATAATTCAAGTTATTGATTATAAGTATGGCCATTTCTATTTTAGTCTCTTAGACTGACAGCACACAGGATTCAGCTTAACTTTGCCACTGTGTTTACATCTCATTATTTCCTTTCCACTGCATTTAACATCTGTTTCAGTAACTTGTTTAATTATGTATTAACAATTGAAATATACGAATAACTTTATACTTTTAGATGTTGCTTTTTTTTCGTTTTTGGTTTTAGGGCGCAAAACTTCTATGGTCATTAGCGCCCAGCCCGTGACTTAGGAAACAGTAAAAAACCGAAATTTAAAACCAGCAGCAATGGGAACAAAGTCATAAAATTGGAGAAACTAAAAGCAGAAGGAATGCTTAAAAATCCACTACAGAAAGGGGTTGGTTGTCCCAAAAAAAGCTTCATATGACTGACGTCATTTCACTGGCACTAATAAACTGGAGTACGCGGTCGGTTGAGCGCGTGTCATCTGCTAAAATCGACGATAGATCAGGCAATAGCTGTAGACGGGAGCGTAACGGATTAAAATAGGGGCATTCAATTAAAAGGTGTCTTACCGTCCACAGCTTAGTGCAGTGGGGACAGAGTGGGGGAGGATCGCTGCTTAAAAGATGTCGATGGCTAAAAAGACAGTGCCCTATCCGGAGTCTAGCTAAAATTACCTCCTCCCGACGATGCGTTCGGGAGAAAGAGGTCCAAGCGCAAGGAAGGGCTTTCACTTCCCGCAATTTATTATGGGTAAGTGTTGACCAATGCGCATGCCATAATTGAGCAACTTGGCGACATAAACCGCTCCGTAGATCGGTGAAGGGAAGCGACTGAATAGTTGGCCGAAGAAGAGAGACTGCAGCCTTGGCTGCTATATCGGCCGCCTCATTTCCACAGATACCAGCGTGTCCTGGGAGCCAGAGGACGCCACCGAGACGCCCCCCAGGTGGAGCAAGCGCAGACAGTCCTGAATCCGGTGGACCAGAGGGTGCACAGGGTAAAGAACTTTGAGACTGAGGGGAGAGCTGAGAGAATCTGAGCAGATTACGTACTGTATCCGCTGATGGCAGCGGATGTAGTGGACAGCCTGGAGAACAGTGTAAAGCTCCGCAGTATAAACCGAACACTGGTCGGGAAGCCGAAAGTGATTTGGGGTGTCGCCAACAATATAGGCACTCCCTACACCTAACGATGTTTTCGAGCCGTCGGTGTAAATAAATGTGGCGTCCGTCATTTGTGCACATAGAGCAGCAAATGCCCGACGATAAACAAGTGTAGGGGTACCATCCTTGGGAAATTGACAAAGGTCACGGAGCAAGTAGATCCGGGGTCGGAGCCAAGGCGGTGCTGTACCCCAAGTTGTCAAGAAGGTTTTAGGAAAGCGGAAGGAAAGAGAATGGAGCAGTTGACGGAAGCGGACTCACGGGGGTAGTAGGGAGGAGGAGCAGCCTGCATACCCTACATCAAAGGAGGCGTCGAAAAAAATGTCATGGGCTGGATTAGCAGGCATGGAAGACAGATGGCTAGCATAACGGACTCAGAAGGACTGCTCGCCGATTGGACAGCGGAGGTTCAGCAGTCTCAGCATAAAGGCTTTCCACAGGGCTGGTGTGAAAAGCTGCAGACACTAAACGTAATCCACGGTGGTGGATAGAGTCGAGACGCCGAAGAATAGACGACCGAGCAGAGGAGTAGACTATGCTTCCATAATCCAATTTCGAGCACACTAAGGCGCGAGAGAGGCGGAGAAGGACCACTCGGTCTGCTCCCCAGGAGGTACCCTTCAGGACAAGGAGGGTGTTAAGGGAACGCAGACAGCGAGCCGAAAGATAGGAAATGTGGGAGGACCAGCACAGTTTTCTGTCAAACATAAGACCCAAGAATTTAGCGACGTCTGAAAACGGAAGGTTGACAGGTCCTAGATGTAAGGAGGGCGGAAGAAACTCCTTACGTCGCCAAAAATTAACACAAACGGTCTTACTGGGTGAGAAACGGAAGCCGGTTTCGATGCTCCACGAGTGGAGGCGATCGAGACATCCTTGAAGACGTCTTTCAAGAAGGCTGGTCCGTTGAGAGCTGTAGTAGATCGCAAAATCGTCCACAAAGAGGGAGCCCGAGACATCAGGAAGGAGACAATCCATAATTGGATTTATGGCGATGGCAAACAGTACAACACTCAGCACGGAGCGCTGGGGTATCCCGTTTTCTTGGGAGAAAGTACGGGAGAGAGTAGTGTTCACCAGCACCCTAAATGTGCGCTCTGCCATAAATTCGCGAAGAAAAAGGGGCAGCTGGCCTCGAAAGCCCCAAGACGACAGTGTGCGGAGGACGCCTGTCCTCCAACAGGTATCGTATGCTCTCTCCCGATCAAAAAATATTGCTACCATTTGGCGTTTCCGGAGAAAATTGTTCATGATATACGTGGAGAGAGCAACAAGATGCTTTCGGAATCCGCATTGGGCATGTGTTAAAAGACTGCGGGATTCCAGCCACCACGCTAAACGGTAAGTCACCATACGCTCCAAAACCTTACAGACACTACTTGTGAGAGAAATGGGGCGATAGCTAGAGGGGAGATGTTTGTCCTTTCCAGGTTTCGGAACGGGAACGACAATAGCTTCCCGCCATCGTCTGGGAAAGGTACTGTCGGTCCAAATTCGATTTTAAAGGCAAAGGAGGTAACGCAAACTATGGGTTGATAAATGTAGCAACATTTGGACGTGGATACCATCCGGTCCTGGGGCGGAGGACCGAGAAGAAGAGAGTGCATGTTGGATTTCCCGCATGGAGAAAACAGTATTGTATCTTTCGTGATTTTGAGAGGAGAAAGCAAGATGTCGCACTTCCGCTGCACGTTTCTTCGGAAGAAACGTTGGAGGGTAATTTGAAGAGCTCGAAATCTCAGCAAAGTGCTGACCCAATGAGTTAGAAATTGCGACGGGGTCCACTAAGGTATCATGCGCGACAGTGAGCCCAGAGACAGGGGAGAAACTAGGCACGCCTGAGAACCGTCGAAGCCGACTCAAAACTTCCGAGGAGGGAGTGAAGGTGTTAAATGAGCTAATAAAGAATTTCCAGCTTGCCTTCTTGCTATCGCGGATGACGCGACAGCATCGCGCATGGAGCTGCTTATATCGGATACAGTTGGCCAAAGTTGGATGGTGACGAAAAATGCGAAGAGCACGTCGCCGCTCACGTATTGCGTCACGGCGTGCCTCGTTCCATCAAGGAACTGTGGGGCGCCGGGGCAATTCGAAGGTGCGTGGTATCGAACGTTTCGCAGCTGTAAGAATAACGTCGGTAATATGTGTGACCTCATCGTCGACGCTGGGAAGGCGACGGTCATCGAACGTCGCTAGAGACGAAAAAAGTGTCCAATCGGCTTGGGCAAAATTCCAGCGTCACGAGCGCATATATGGCAGTTGAGGCTGCAGTCTAAGAACACATGGAAAGTGGTCACTCGAGTGTGTATCATCAAGGGCGAACCATTCGAAGCGCCGAGCTAGCAGAACAGTACCGACCGCAAGGTCCAAATGAGATAAATTTGTTGTGGAGGCAGACAAAAATGTGGGGACCCCAGTGTTGAGGCAAACTAGATCCGCTTGGTGGAAGACTTCTAGCAATAGTGAGCCACGTGGACAAGGATGTGGAGATCCCCAAAGCGGGTGGTGGGCATTTAAGTCCCCAACCAGCAAATAGGGGGGGTGGAAGCTGACCAAGAAGATGAAGGATATCAGCTCGTGCCATTGGTGTGGACGATGGAATGTATACCGTACAAAGAGAGAACGTGTATCCGGAAAGGGAAAGACGGACGGCGACAGCTTGGAAGGAACTGTTTAAGGGGATTGGGTGATAATGGAGAGTATCATGGAGAAGAATCATGAGTCCTCCATCGGGTGGAGTGCCTTCAACAGAGGGGAGGTCATATCAGATGGACTGAAAATGAGGGAGAACAAAGCGGTCATGGGGACACAGCTTTGTTTCCTGAAGACAGAAGATGACCGGCGAGTAGGATCGTAAGAGGATCGACAATTCATCCAGATTGGCTCGAATGCCGCGGATATTCCAGTGGATAATGGACATAGGGTGAACAGAAAATGGAGGAATGTGACCAAGGGTGCTGTCAACTCAATGACTGCTCAGAGCTTGCGACTGACAGCATGGAATGGCATTCAGTCGAAGGCAGAAGATCCTGATCCATAGGTTGGTCAGGAGCAGCTCCTGCCACCAGCGATCGGCCGGTTGACCGGCCACCAGCAGTGTGCCTCGGCGACACAGAAGACGGCCGAGGGCAATTTCCGCCAGGTGGTGCTGTAGATGGGGCACGCCTTGGCGGAGAAGGAGAGGAACTGTGTTTCTTTGTAGCCTTCTTGGAAGTATGGTGTTTAGATGAAGGAGGAACCGATGGTTGTGAAGTTGCGGTACGTAAAAACTCTTCACGAGTATACTCTTTTTTCGAAGACTTGGCGTCTGACTTTTGGGCTCGAGAATTAGCAGAACCAGACGAAGGGTGAGCCATAGAGTGGGCAGGCGAAACTGGTGAGGTTGAACAGGCGATCTTTGCGCTGGCCGATCTGACGACTGTGGTACTAAAGGTGAGGTCGCAAGTCTGCGTGGCCACCTCCTTTGTTGGCCGAGGAGAAGCAAGGACAGTGCTGTATTTTCCTGTCTGAGGCACGATGGGCTGTCGACTGGCGAATAATTTTCGAGCAGCCAAGGTCGACACCTTTTCCTTCACTCTTATTTCCTGGATGAGCTTTTCGTCCTTAAAAACGGGGCAATCTCGAGAGGAAGCACCGTGGTCACCCATACAGTTGATGCAGCGAGGGGATGGAGGTGGACAAGCACCCTCATGGGCATCCTTGCCACACGTAACACATTTGGCCGGATTGGAACAGGACTGGCTGGTGTGATTGAACCGCTGACATCGATAGCAACGCGTAGGGTTTGGGACGTAGGGGCGAACGGAAATTATCTCATAGCCTGCTTTGATTTTCGATGGGAGTTGAACTTTGTCAAATGTCAAGAAGACAGTGCGGGTTGGAATGATGTTCGTGTCAACCCGTTTCAGAACCCTATGAACAGCCGTTATGCCCTGGTCAGACAGGTAGTGCTGAATTTCTTCGTCAGACAATCCAGCGAGGGAGTGTGTATAAACGACTCCACGCGAGGAATTGCGTCGACACCTTTCTGAATAATGAAAGAATTGACCGTGGAGAAGTCGTGACCTTCATCAGACCGAGAAACAACAAGGAACTGTGGCAACGATGGAAGAACCGTCTGTGGCTGAGACTCAGTGAACTTACGTTTATGAGCAGACATAGTGGAAGGTGAGGAAACCATTGCGGAAGAATCCCCCATGATTACCGGCGTCTCCGATGGCGTGCTCCTCCCTTGTGGGGGTCCTCACTGAGGGCACACCCGCCTTAGGTGATTGTTCACACCTCAGGTCACACCTCCCGACAAACGGACGGAGGGACCAATCGGCACTTTCGGAAGGTATCAGCTCGAGTAATCACCCCTCCCTGGGCCTGGCCGTTACCAGGGGGTACGTACGTGTCCTACCTGTCTACCCGGGGCGGGGAATTACGCGTTACCCCGTCACCGGCTATGCATGGAAGTGCGTGGGTCGGCCTTCAGACTCGCACAGGGAGGAAAAAAGAGAAAGGGAAAGGAAACGCCGCAGCAGAGAAAAGGGCAAAGAGAAGAGAGAAGGAAAAGAGAAGGACAGAGGAAGGACGAGGACTTGCAAGTGTAGAAAGCAAGGAATTTGGAACAGTTTCGAGCGTCCGTCTCCGGATGTAGGCACAAACCATACTCCCAGAGGGGGAGAAAGGGAAGGAAAGAGCCGGAGGTGAGTGGGGGGGGGGGGGGGGACGAAGATGGGGGACGGGGAAGGATGCGGAAAGGGAAGGGAAGGTATGCAGCCCGGAAAGGAAGGAGGGCCACATTAGCTCGGGGTCCCGTGCTCGCTACGCACGTGTCCACAAAGGAGTTGTGGACCCCCTGGGGGGTAGATGTTGTTGACTGACAAAATCTACAGTAGACAGCTGGTGGTGTTATCAGGGTATATACTCAGTGCTGAATGGGCCTGACCTATGGATGGGACTGTAGAGGTACATTCCACCATCAGCTTTGTTCACCAGCCTGAAAACACATCATAGGACCAATTCTAGAACATTAATATTATACATCTTGACTGAATTTTCTCAAGTAAGGAGTCAGCTCACAGAGTCAGTAATGCTACTGGCACACAAACTGAAGATAACAAACACAAGGCCAAAATATTCAATTAGCCGTGATAGATGCACATAATCATAGCAAAATGAAGCATGTGCATGAATAATGCTGTATAGCACATTTTGGAGTTTTTAGGAAATCAACAAAAACCATTAATAATATTATAGCAGATATGTATTGTTTGCAGATGCAGACTGTTGAAAATAGTTGGTTGTGCTTTTTAAAATTGCGCTCAGGATAGGTTTTAGAAAATAAATAACTATTAAAATGGAAAGACCATGTATAGCAACTCATATACAGCATTACAGCAGATCACACTTTCTCTACTGTAATGATAAGGTTGCCTAGAATCTGAAAGTTTTAAATAAGAAATTTATAACAAGATACAAACTAGTATTTATTGTAAACTGATTACTTTGGTCTTAAAAAGTTATAGAACATGAGCTTGTTATCAAGTTGAGACCCAAATCTGATACATTACACTCAGTTGGCACACTGCATGTTTTCATAAAATGCCTGTATTTTGATTCCATGTATTTCGTCACGTCCAATAGATCGCTTTTCTTCTCCTTACAAGTTTCAGTACCCCATTGTGGAGCAACCAAAAACCGCAAGGCATCAGAATTTCTTTACTTCACGTTCACCACCATGTTTCAAAGTAAAATGTCTTTCACATGGATGAAGTATGCTTATGCCTCAAGGATCGTCACTGCATAACTTCAACCAGAGCACACCAGTAATTTTCAAAGCTGGTGGCGTTTTGTGAACCAGCTCAATGGATCCTATGCCCTTTAAGTCTTCCATCACCTCCTGAAGTCAGTTTTGAATGTTCTACACAGGCCTAAGCACTGACATGCTTCCATTCTAAAGGAGCCATAAATTTTGACACTTTTTCCTCGATCATTGCAAAGTTCCTGTCACAAGGTAGGAAACTACGACTCGAACATAGAAACTTTTTATGTGGTTCTCCACAGTACTTTCAGTTGACCAGACAGAAATGAAATGCTAAAACTCTTCAGTTATTGTTCTGCCCAACATGGTGGTCAGACCATATAATTAGTTTGCATTCCAAACCTTCTTCAAGCATCACAAATTTAATTGGACAGGAAACTATTTTGGCTGAACCACACCTTGCGCCAGATCCATCCTACATGGTTCATGACTTTGGTACTTAACTAAAACAGTCCAATTGTGGCATTTCCAGATTTTAATAGAGAATTTGTTTTATTATGTGATGCATAAAACAATACACCAGGCTGTGTCTTATCAGAAGAGGTGGAATGTGTAGAACATCCAGTAGCTTATGCTCAAGGCAGCGGAATTCTGCAGAATGAAATTATCCCAGAATGGAGAATGAGATGTTAACCTTATTTATAGACTCAAATATTTCAAATTTTATCATTTATAGTAATAACAGATAATGTGGCATTAAAATGGTTGACATGATGGGCAGCAAGACTAAGCGAATTTGACTTTGAACTTATGCATGAAACTGAGTAAAAGCATGGCAATGCAGATAGCTGAAGCAGAAGAGTAGCAGTATTACATATTACTCAAAATATCAGGGAACTACAAATCCAAGCAGAAGTCTTAGACAGGAAAGTAGTAATGATAAAATGATTGCAGTCCATAGAAGGCAGCGTTTCAGCTAGGAGTAAATTTGTTACAAGAAGGTCAGTATATAAGGGTCCAAGGAAAGTATAGAAGAAACTAACACCAAAGTTGATGCTGGTTTTGGAACCTGACCACAAAGACTTGCCCATTAATTTGGAGTAGACACACCATCAGTGAGAGAACTGGTGGAAGAAAAGTTTACATTTACATTTCTGTAACAGTAGCAGGGAAACAAGCACATCATGAGTGCTACATAATCTGTACGTAACTCTTCAAGAGGGAAGTAGTGGGGAAATTTGTAAGAGTAAAATCTCAGCAACTGTTATTAACTGCAAAAGACAAAGGAAGACAAGTAGAAATGGAGGCAGCAACATGACAAAAATGGCACTGAGAAAAAATCACCATCTGTCTGGGTATGGTAATATGAGTGGGGCAGGATTCCTGTACAGTGAAACTGTTAGAGGAAAAGGAATGCAATAAAGAAATGGTCAAGCCAGAACTGTACTTTCAGCAGGTCAAGGCACAATGGTTGTACTCTAGCTTTGTCAAGATGGTTGTACCAGCTAATTGTTTCAAGAAGCAGATGGGTACATCAGCAAAGAGACTAGAATGGAAGGTGAATGCTTTCTTATTAAATGGAACAGCATGCAACATAATGGGGCCTAGTTCTGCCTGTCTGCCATGATTTCACGGATAACTCACTTGAGTATTTCCCAGCTGCATTTGGAGCCCATGGAAATACCACCTACCACAAATCTAATCCGCTTGAATCAAACTGTAGGTCCAGAATTAATGTAATCTATAAACTCACTGCAGAACCAGCAGGAGGGACCAGTCTCCCTGGAAACCTTATTGCAGCATGTAAATTCATATTGTGAAAATCAGCATCAGAATGAGACAACACCGTCTATTGTCATACCAACTACTGCAGTGGCACTTGTTCTGCTGAGCCTGGTGTTCTTTTGGAACATAAAAAACAAAGAACACGACTGAGTTCGGACCCAGCCATAGTTCAGATTACACTGGGTTGGATAACCCAAGCATAAAAGCAGCAGAATGAAGCAGAATGCACAGTGATATAGTATGAAGAATAATCGATTTATTTTTGCTTTTAAGTGCGGAGTACAGAGTTGGAAAAAACTGTGCAAGAAGCATAGTAATGAAGTAAGTTCCATGGTGGTTGAGTTCAGGTGTAGGACAAGGGGACCTAAGGAAATGTATAACATTCCGCGAAAGAGTTACGGTAACTAATTCGTAGAATGATATTTAAGAGGCAAAATAAGGCTGGAAATACTGGTCGCCAGTAGCTCTGGTGTAATGGGTAGTATGGTTTGGTCAACCCGAGCGACAGAGTCTTGATAAGAAGGAGGCCAATGTAGCATATTGACCATAAATGGTCAAAAAATATGCCAGAGCAGAAGTGAGTTGAAACAGAGCCATCTGCAGAAGAGTGTTATGAATTACAAAGCAAATCATGGCCTACTTGCTTTGCAAAGCAGAGCCAGCTGGGCATAGTATAGCAACAGCCAATCCTGCAACTTGCTAGATGGAAGCTTTTCCCCAGTTGCCATCACAGAAGTATTTATAACGCATGCCTTAAACCCTTAACAAACAGTCTGGAGCGTAGAAGTACTCAGCGGTTTGTATACTACATGATTCTTGTACCACTAACACAGCCTATGCCACATGCCTGTGACACCCACAGTGACATTGCAGAATGCAGCACGGGGTCCACCATTCAAACACAAGACAGGACAGCCTGTCCTGAGTGACAAGCAAGGTGCCTGCTCATTCTAGACATTGCCTTCTGTAAAGATGTGTCAAAGGTACACATACAGCTGGTCTCTGACAAAGGTCACTCTGTCAAAGCCATTTGCACACAGTTTGCCTTGATACAACACGCCCAGCAGATGCAGCAGCTCACATGCCATTTGCTGTGCAGTAATAAGGCGGTCTGTTGTGAGCTTACAGCCAAATAACAGTCCTCTCATCTGAAGTGACACATGGTCAGCCCTGCCCTGGACTTTGGGATACAGCTTCTGTCTCTATGAATTGTCGCCACATCCAAGAAACAACCAAATGATTCACACTAAGCTATCAGGCCATATCCATTTTTGACTGTCCTGCTTCCTTTCTTTCTATGGCCCTCCACTGCTGAGTCTGGTAGGCATATTCTCCGTGTCATACTGCACTGTATGTGGCTGTGTACATGGTATTTGTGGGTGTGGGGCTACTCAACTAACACTATCTCGTTTCATAGGGGCCCCGACAACATTGGTATAGTTGTCATATGGCAGGAATGCCATCTTCCATGCAGAATGTGACTGTACGGTCATCTGGTTGACAATTTGTAGGATTGTATTGTGAATTAAACACAGGACAAGGAAGTTGTGATTTGCTGCTTTAATTTTTGACCCCAGTGTAGTTTTGAGCATTTGCATTCAGTGCTCAATTTGCACATGTAGTCTTTTTTTCAGTCCTGCTTTACTAGCAAGCCAATGACGAATGGCTCTATCTGGTGGAGGAGGACCAAAATGCCACTCAGCTGCTCTGTTTCCATATTGTTCTGCTTATGATATTACCTTCAATTTATAGCCCACATCATATGAAACCTCATTTTTTTCCACTAGGAAAGTACTAAAAAATACTCTTCTGCTTCCGATAACGCAAATCACTAGTTCAAGTTCATTGGCACTGTAAACTGCAGTGACACATCATAAGCTAGACAGTGTTCTGGATCTGTGATGGCAGGGCAGGAGGGGGAGCGAGTTAGTAAGCTCGTGAAGCCCCACAACTCGTGTTCATCGCATAAGTGCACTACTGCTGCCAGTTGAATCCAGTGTTGCCAGATAAGAGAGAGGTTTCCCACAGCATTGAATATATGGCCCCTTTTAAGCCTGTCAAGAATGTTAAATCCCTTTTAAGCCTGTCAGGAATTTTAAATCAAACACTGGACATTTTTATATTTTTCTTCTGTAGTAGCGTTACAGCCCTTTGTGAGCCTTGGCTCCTTCAACAATCTTCCTCCACACTTCTTGGTTATTTGCTGCTCTTTTCCACCACCAGACTCCCATTTGGTGATATCCATTATTACTTTGTAGATCCATCTTCTTCTAGGTCTCCCTTTTTGTCTGACTGAATGGATCATACCTTTCATCATTTTCTTCGGAATCCTATCCTCTGCCATTATCTCCAAGTGTCCTAGCCATCGTATTCACTGTGATTTCACAAATTTTATTATGTCTCTGGCTTGTATTAACTCTTGTAATTCGGGATTGTAGCATATTCTCCAGCCTTCTTCCTCCCTTATTGGCCCATAGATTTTGCGTAGTATTTTCCGCTCAATGCCTCTTAGTGCATTTTTATCGTGTTCTGTCAATGTCCATTCCTCTGAGCTGTATGTGATAACTGGGCAGACTAGGGAATTATATATTAGCAGTTTAGTTTTTCTTGTAACAAGGCTATTTTTGTAAAGCTGCATATTTGCAAAGTAAGCTATGTTTCCTGCTTGTATTCTTTCCCTTATAGCCTTTCCAATACTGTTGCCATTTGTTATTAGGACTCCCAAGTAGTTAAAAGAGGACACTCCATTGAAGCATATCCCATTGATGTTTAGGTTTTTAGGGGTTCTTCTGGCCTCAGATTGTGACATTACCATGTATTTTGTTTTGTTTTCATTTACTATGAGGCCAATTTTTAAGGCTTCTGTTTCCATTGCCCGGTATGTTACTAGGAGTGTATTGGTATTTCTGCCTACTATAGTAATGTCATCAGCATATGCACATATCTGGCTAGTTTTCATAAATATGGTGCCTCTTTTGTTGATTTTATTTACTACACTAAGCAGGGCTATATTGAATAGAACAGTGGAGAGACTATCCCCTTCTTTCACACCTTTATTAAAGTCAAAGCTTTCACTCGTTCTGCTAAGAACCTTTACTTTTGCTCTTGTTTCTGTCATTGTCAGTCTGATTAGTCTTATTAATTTAGCACATACACCAACTTCTTTCAGTACACTCTATACTTCTTGCCAATTTATGCTGTCAAAGACTTGTTTGAAATCGATGAATAGGAAATGCAGATCTATATCATATTCATAGAACTTTTTCATCATTTGTCTTATCACAAATATTTGATCAGTTGTTCCTCTGCCTGGTCGAAAGCTACACTGATATTCCCCTAGTATTCCTTCTGCACACTTCTATATCCTTTCGTTTAATATACTTGCAAAGATCTTATAAGCTGTACTTAGGAGTGTTACACCTCTATAGTTTTCACATGCTGTTCTGTCCCCTTTCTTATGAATGGGGACTATTACTCCAATTTTCCAATTATCTGGCAGTTTCTGTTTCCCATATATCTGATATTAATGTGTGCAGTTCCTTTATTACAGCCTCACAACCAGTTTTTATTAATTCAGCAATTATGCTGTCTTCCCCATGGGTTCGATTGTTTGTTGACTTGTGCACAGCCTGGGAGACCTCTTGTGTTGGCTTTCTTGCCTCATTGGTTTCATTGTCTACTTCCAGCTCCACTCTTCCCTCCTGTGTGGCTGTCTCTTCATCTTCTAGGCTGGTGCTTAGTGTATCTTTGAAATAACCTGCCCATCTTCCCACTATCTGTTCTTCCTCCCTTATTTTCCCATCTTTACTGGAACAGGTCACTGTTTTTGGTTGGAATCTATTCTTCATTTTGCCTATGGCATGAAAGAACTTTCTTATTTCACTCTGTTCCTTTAGTTCTTCTAGTTCTTGAATTTCTTCTTATTCCACTCTCTTCTTTCTCTTGCACAGTCTGTTAGCTCTTCTCCTTAATTCTCTATATTGTTCCACATTATTTCTGGTTTCCCTCTGTAGCACTTTTGTTCTTGCCCTGTTCTTTTCCTCTATTGCTGACCTGCAATCTTCATCAAACCATTCCTGGTTTCTTCTGTTCCTTCTTATGCCTATTATTTCCTCTGCAGCATCCTTAATGGCTTTTCAAACCTGTTCCACCTTTCATCTACTCCTACTGTGGTCTCTTCATTGCTCAACTTTCTGCTTAGTACTTCATCAGGGATGTTCAGTTTGTATTCCATTTCATCATCTTTCCCATTCTTTTGCCATTTGTTAGTGGCAGTCTCAAGACTGATTTTATCACAGTTTGGTCCTCTGCAGCTCCATACATCCGTAACTGACGTGGAGTGGCGTGCAATCACTAAAATATGGTCAATCTGATTGACTTCTCCATTGGCTGCAGACTTCCAAGTACCCAGATGGATCCTTTTGTGTGGAAAGGTGGTACTTTTAATAATCATATTATTCCTTGCTGCGAATTGGCATAGTTAGTCTCCATTCTCATTGTTTTCTTCATGTAGCGAATATTTTCCAGAAACTCCATATGGATGTTCATCCCTCCCTATTTTTGCATTAAAATCTTCTATTACTAGCATCAGGTCATATTTAGGTACTGCACAGCATACTTTTTCCAAGTCTTCGTAGAACTGTTCTTTAATTATATCCTCTTTTCCCTCTGTTGGTGCATGTGCATTAACTATTGAGATATTCCTAAATTTACGTTTTAGTCTCAGTCTGCACATCCTTTCATTAATGGGTTGAAATTCTAGAAGGCTTTTCCTAATTTCTCTAGTTATTATAAACATTGTACCAAGTTGGCCTGTTCTTTCTTCTGGTCCACTATATACCAATGAGTACTCAGGTTTATCTATCTGCCCATTCCCCTGCCATATTATTTCCTGTAGCCCTACAATATCATATTTAAATTTTAAAATTTCATTGGCTATTTTTATATTAGTTTTGAGTATAAGATACACCAGAAATTTTTAGGTAATTTTTCAAATAAAAAAATGTCTTACTCATAAAATATGGTATGCTTTTGTTCTCTCTAAAATATAAGAGCAAACTGATGAGTTTCCTTGTGAGTGACACTCTTTGGGTCTCTGTGACCTGCCCTTCTTTCCTAACCTTCCTGTATCTATTACTAACTCTTGAAGTTAAGTGAAGGTCAGCCATGTTGTCTGACAAATTTGTAGTTTTGAGCCATTCCAGAATGTAAGCTCGAGAGTAAAATATAATTTTCTAAGCTTTATCTTTGCTTTTGCCTCAGGTTTCATCTGTGATAGCTATTTTCCTGTCTGAGGAGGAAAATGGCAAATAATTTCCCACATCTATTTTTTGAAAGCTAGAAGTAGAGTTACAATGATACGAAATACATGCCTAATGTACTGATCAGTACGACACTTCCTGTGCACTGACTTGAACCACATAGATTATGTTACAAAATACATTTTGTTTTGTTACAGTGTTAAAGTAATTTAAATTCATCATGTTTGATGCCAGATATGGAACTAGAAAAGCTGATTAAGTTGTGTAATCCAAAGAAGAATTTAACATCAAGTATTCTTACTACACAGAAGGTAGGTCAGGAACAAAGTTTACATTTTTTGTTAGTTAACTTTAACCTAAACAATTTTTTTTAAAAAAATATGGTGCTGTAAAGCAAAGATTTTATGGGGGAATTATTTTGTGGATGAAACAATGAAAGTTTCATTTGCTGAATACCTTACATAGTAATACATCTGTATATGAAGGCTGGTGCATTGTTACACATTATTAATAGTAGCTTTCTGCTAAATATAATGGATAGTAAATTGGAGATATATATATTATTCCAAAACTGTAAGCAAATCAATTACAATTGGTTCAATGTAGAGAAAAAGACAAGAAAATATCACAAGATTTCAGAAGAAAGGAAAGACAGCAACTTAGCAAATGTCTCAAAATAAAGGAAGAGGAAGAAAGAGTTGTGAAGAGTTTGTACAAAGAAAGTAAATGCAAAAGGACTCATGTCACTGGAGTGTCATCATCAGAACCCTGTTTAGGTTAATACTGATCCCCCTAAAACTTTAAGAAAAGCAGGAAAAGATAGCTACATCCAGACAGCCCAACATGGAAATATGCAGTAACAAACAAATTAATTGTTCCAGTGCGATAACTTCCATAACTAGTAACCAAACATTAACAACACAAATTGAATAACACGGTTTCAGAAGAAGAGAAGCAAACAGTTGATTTTTTTTTTATTTTAACGGCAGAGATGACAATCGGTCAAGCACCTGACAGATGGGATACTAAATTATTTAAAGATCCTGAGAGTAAGATGCAGAGAGTTTTCCAAAAACACTAAATAGTATTTTCAGCTCAGGGAGCTTATAAACAATTTTAGGCAGGCATTCAAATGGTACAAATAAAAAATACTTTCATGCATTACACATTTTGTTGGTTTTGAATACACCTCAATGTATGTGTGAAGGTATCATGCCAACTCTGATTATCTGGTGAATGCACTGAAAAATGACACAGAAAAGAGCATTTTATCATAAGGTAAGGAGTTACTGGAACATGTAGACTACTGTCAATTCATGTGTACTGTGAATTCATGTATAAAGCATAAAAACTTTAACTACTAAATTTCACTCCAAATTAAATAATGACGTTGACTGACAAAAAAATGAAATGGAAAAAATGTACTGATGTTGACAGGCAACAAAAATATACAGAAGGTAATGGTACCACTGGTGAGGCAGTGTCAGAAATTGATAAGCAAATGTTATATTTCACTCCTTCATTAAAAATTCACAATCTGCTGAACTGGCGACATGTGCAAAATGGATCTCTCAAATCTGGAGATCTACAGACAGGCTTTGTAGATAATGTTTCTCTGATTAATGAAGACAAGTTAAGCTGCTCATTCATCATATGAACAGGTTCAGGCTTCACAGGTTTTACCTGGATGCTGCGGAAACATTTCATCATGCCATCATCACTAATGAGATCTAACACATGTTGCTGTGTGCTCATACAAATCAGAGCTGATGTAAGGAAAACTATCTCATGTCTCAAAAAAGTTTACTATCTGTTGAGATGGCTGTACTTCCCTATTGGAAAACAAGTACACATTATCCACTTTGTGTTCGGAAGTATTTAAAGCGGAAATGGACTTATTCTTTGCTGCATGTCGTGGTGAACTTGTGATGGATGCTATTGGTGGTGCAATGAGGAGAGGAGTGTGAAACCAGATGAAACACAGAAAATGGTATGCTGACTGAGCTACAGATTTTTATAAATGTGCACAAACTCAGATTCAAGCAAAAACCATGTTTTATGGTACTGAAAGATGGTTTCTGGACAACTGAGTGAGCATAACTTACATTCAGGTCAAACCTTTTGCTCATTTTCAAAACTATTATTATTTTCTAACTTAAGGTATCATAATATTCTTGTCGAAACAAGCTTTAAGTTTGAAAAAAATCAAACAACTTCTCATAATTGTGGATGCAACCTATCAAAGATGTTCTGGGTATTCAGAAGAATAAAATCATTCTTTCAGGGAATCAAATGCAGCAATTGAAGACACAATTGCAACAGATGCTGGCAAGGATGTGCATGTTAATCTGATAAATCCTGGATTGTTTGTCACTGTAGAAATTTTAAATGATAAAGGTATAAAACAATTTCTATGGCATCTCTGAAAATGCAGAAGCTATGGTAATGTTTTTCAAACCCATTCCAAAGCCTACAATTTATTCACAAAGTACAAAGTGACAGCACTTTTTGTTAGAACTGAACAAATTTGAACATTAAGAAAATGAAGTATAATGAAAAATTGAAAAACTCATGTTTTAAAATTGTACAATTTATCTATAGTTTTAGTTTTTTAGAGTATAAAAAACTGCATTAAGAAATGATGCTATTTGCATGAGTCATGTACAGAATCTATTGCATCCGAAATGCAATTAGTTTTTTACTTTTATCTTTCAGATTTCAAGTTTTATGTACACTTATTGCATGCCTAATTTAACCCATTCCATATGTATTTGTATTTTTAACGAAGGGTGCAATTCAAACAATTTCTGATTTGAATATAATTCTAAAAAATTCTTTCAGGAGCTATCTTTAATTCCACACAGCCAATTGTGTGAACACATTGTCAATCATTTAGAAAAGGAAACGTTAGTATAACAATTTATGAAACTCACTTTGCATATGCGTGACTGCCCAAGAGGAAACTTGGAATCACTCTATCCTCAGCTGAATTGTACTTTTGATTCAACTGACCTTTAATGAGTAATTATACTGTTGTTTTCCATTAAGAAATAATTGTATCTCTATCCGCTGCAACTAACAGGCCTACTGATCATACAAAAAATTCAAATTATTTCCAACATCAATTGGTGGATTTTAGTAGTGCAGTCATTTTTACAATGATGTAAAATTTATCAACTACTTTACAGGTTCTGTCAATTCTTCATTGTATTTTCTTCATACAAAATTACTTTTAGAAGCATGCTCATATTTTGATAACCTACAAAATACATCAATGTACTATCTGTGTTGTTCATTAAAATTGTCCTTACCAATACGTCAAAACAAGAATAATTAGCTTTCATGTTGGATGACTGTCACAACAGAGCTCACCCACATACTACTACTCAAAATGTTCTAAGAATCAATGGTGCACAGATTACAGTCATCTCTCAACAGAGCCACATCCTTTTATGACAAGAAATTAACAATTTTCTGATATTTACTCAGCCACAACCTCACTTGGGGATCAGAATTATTTTGAGAAAGTATTAAATCCTTTATAAACTTGACAACTCAAGACAATAATATTCATCATCGAACACTTAGCACACATGCACTGAGTTAACTGCATTCGGAAAGATATGTACAATACCTAACTGTGTTTGCAATATCTGTACCCAGACACTGGGCTCAACAGACCAAGTATTATTTTGAACATTATACGTACTGGTTAGACACAGATGAAAGGTAACAGTTTACCAGTAGAATGAAAAAAAAAGTTATGCATATGCATCCATTTGCAGCAAGTATTTGATTGTTGTATGGTTCATAATATTTTTCAGGAAGTTTAATAGTTAATAGACACTACAGATACAAATAAGAGAGACCTTAATAATCAATGAAATGTTCTCCTTCACTATTTACAGCAGTATCCCAATGCTGGGGCGACTTTTTGTATCTGTAACTGTAGAAGTCACATGGTTTTTAAAGCAAAGAACTCGTTGAGCTAGGTTCAGTGTGCATTTTCATCTGGAAAGGAAGTTTCTTGAAGGTTGTTCAATAGAGAGCAGAAAAGGAGAAAATCTGCGAATGCTAGATCAGGTGAATAAGGTGGTGTGAAATGATTTTAAAATCCAACTCATGTGTACTGTTTTTTGTCAGAGTAGCATATTGCGGGCAGGCTTTATCCTGGAGTAGTGTCTTCCTAGTCATCATTCATGTACTGCATCTGCAACACATCTCAGTTGTTGACAAATTTCACCAGTAATCAGTGGTTACACCTTGAGGAAGCACTTCACAGTAAATCACTCTGGATGAACAACATTATCTTTCATGGATGCTTTTTGCTGCTGCTTTGTTTGGGCTCAACCATTCTCTTTTTTTCGTTATTTTAGCACAAAGCCACCATTTCTGATCAGCATAATGATACAGGGCAGGAATGGTTAGTGTTGTTCACAAGCCAACTGATGACAATCAAGCACAGATGGACATAGATTTTTGTGATTTTGGTGTAATGCATGTGGTACCTATACACCCTATTTTTGAGTCTTCCCCATTGCACGCAAATGTCAGAAGTTCATGAAATGATCAAAGTTCATCGAATTTGCCAGTTCTCAAGTACAATGACATGGATCACTGTGAATTAATGCATTTAAATGATCTTAATCAAATCCCAAATGTAGGTTACTAATAGCAAAAGAAGTCTCATTAGAATAAAAAAAAAACCATTTTCTTGCAAAGCTCTGTCCAATGGCATTAAACACAAACAGGGCACAAATGTTTCTGGCTGCCTCCACTGCTGTTACCCCTCTACAGAACCAAAGCAGATGAGTATGTCAACAGTGCTCCTATTTCTCAACTTGGCACTCCACTTTCTAGTGACTATAGTTCCATTCGGTATCTCCAAATGACAATATATAAGCTCCAAGACCAACAGTGAACATGCCATGAAGACAATTTCTTACAGCAGCTGAAAACATTGGGGAGAAAAAGTGACCATTGAAATTAGATCCACGGCACTCAGTCAGGAAGTGTATACTTGACCAGCCATCAATTTTATCAGATGAATGTTCAAATCAATCACAGAAGCAAGAACTCTTCTTGTAAAGGTCATAACCATGTAATTAGTAAAATATTGTGCTGACTTTACAGCATGACTGAAATATGCAGTAGAAGCGGACTGGCATCACATTACAACCTTGATCTCCCTTTACTCGAGGAAACTAGGGTTAAAAGAATTACACTTACAAGAACTAAATCTTAGCTTAGCAACAAAAAACAAAACATTCATAGTAGAAACAGCCAGGACATTAATAGAACATGTTTGTGGCTGGTTTACAGGCAACAGAACAAATATTCAATCTTTATACTTACAAAAACAAACATCATGCAATTCCAAACAAATCCAAATGACTTATAGATAGAAGGACATATCAATGACACACTGGATGAAAATCCATGAGTGAAGTTCTTAAGCATTCGGATTGATAATAATTAAGGAGGCACCAGCATGAGAACAAGTTAACCAAAAAGCTCATATCTCTCTGCCTTGCAATTCTAAGTGTTCCTCCTGAGTGTCAACTTGCAGGAATGCTTTCTAGCATGCTTTCACTCAGTCCTATCCTATAGGATACTCTTATAGGGCACTAGGATTTATCCTATACAACCTTGTAGTAGGAATGTGATGTGAACACCTTGCCCAAACCTCTTCATTGACCTAGGGAATCTTGCACCTACCTGTCACTACGGAACACTATTTGACAAGTTTACTGATTTTTTTTACCCCGTTTCAATTTTAAATCCAAGCAGACACCAAGGAATTTTATGCAGTGTGTTTCATTTAGTGTATGACGAACTGTCTACTTCTTCCAGCAGCAAGTCATTTCTGATTGCTTTAAAATGTACAAAATGAATCCTTGAGGGATAAGACTAACTGGTAGCTGTAACAATAATAAGGGTAATGTGCTGTGCAATACAGTGCAGGAAGTTTGTTGGTAGTAATCATGATTAATTATTAAACATATGTAACGTAATTAACAGTTTAGTGAGATTAACACTGAACGGAATCTGAAGATTAGGGAATTCTGTAACAAACCGATGGGAGTGGAAAATATTAGGGAACACACAAAAGGGCCAAAAACAGAAGAGATGAAAAAATGATCAAAAACATAATTTTTCATATGGGTGGTGTACCATTGCATACCTTCACGAAGAAGCACTTCTTAACAAGAAGGTGCCCGACGGATTGATCAACTATAAGGGGCTGCAGATCTGACCTTGAAATTTGCTTCGTCTCTCAGTATGGTACCTTTTTTATTGGTGGGTGTTTGTGAAAGGCACCACCTATGTGCATCCTCTTCCAACAACTCTGAACTATGATGCTACATGGCAACAGCAGTGAGTTTTCTAAACTGACATGATTACAAATGCACGGATGAAGTCTATCGCCTGGATGCTTAAATGTGTTCAAAACAGTTTCGATATTTGTGATCAATAAATGATGAATATGATCCTAAAGACTGCTGTGAAAAGCACCTTGATGTTGTATGTGCACGCATATAAATTGTTCACAATGGGAAAATCTTCGTTTCTTTGTAAATAAAGGCTTCTCAGGTATCTATAGAAGTACAAAACTGACCCCAATTCTGTACCTTTATTTATGACAAAGTTATAGCCTTGTGAAATCTGATGATTTTAAACACCCTGAGGAATTGCTTATACAGGTAGAATTTCTTTCAGTAAGTTATGATAACCTTAATTTGTCTTGAAGAGTTTCAATAATAATAATAATAATAATAATAGTAATAACCCAAAAGTTCCTAAATGCAATGTAATATATACCATACAGTTAAAAGGAAGTCACGCTTGATCAAGGTCCGCGTCACTTTCCATTTTTAACCAGACATAACGTCTGAGAAAGGAAAGAAATAATAATAAATTATTATTTCCATTTTATGGCCTTCATTGGACCACTCTCGCCCACTTTCTACAAAGAATTTTTCAGTTTCCTGTCAGCCCAGTATTTGTTCATTCTCTCAGGTCTCATTCTTCTGTCTTCATCAGGAATCACCCTTCCTATTGTCTGTCTGTTGATTCTCATTTGCAGTCTGGTTTTTTTGTCTGTGAGTTTCCTGATTGTCAGTTTTGTTTCTTAGGTCTTGAAATGTAATCTGTAGCTCATCCATATCTTCCTTGATTTCTGTAATCCACTTAATGTTGCACTTACTATTCCACAATTTTTCTATTGGCCTACTGATGATCCTGTTCTCTGGTGTTCTTATTACATGTCCAAAAAATGAAATTCTTTCTTCCTGATTGTACTCATTACCAGTTCTATTTCCTTGTAGACTGTTTCATTTGTAGCTACTCTCCAGTGTCTATCTTTCTGGTATGAGTTGTTGATACACATTCTGATGATTCTTCTCCCTATTTTGAGTATTTTCTCTATTTCTGCGTGTTAGTTGTTTTGAAGATGGTTTCACTTGTGTATGTTATTTCGGGCTGAGTGACTGCTTTGTAGTGCTTTAATTTTGTTGCTATTGACAGGATCTTTTTGTTGTAGGTGTTCTTGGTGATATATTGTGTTGTAGTCAATTTGTTTATTCTGTTATGCCATGTTGGCTTTTCATGGAGTTCATGTGTTTTGATTTCTCCCAGTAATTCAAATTTATCTACAATTTTGATTTCTTGGTTTCCTACACCAATTTTGTTTATGAGTGTAGGGTCAGTTAACATGATGACTGGATTTTCAAAGGATATTTCAAGACCAATTTTTTGTGCTATTTCCTGTAGTGAGAATTTCTTGTTTGGTTTCCTGAATACTGTTGGACAAGAGAGTTAGGTCATCAGCAAATCCTAGACAATTTGTAGTTATGTTGTGTTTGGATCTTCCAATTTGGATGTTCTTTGGGTTAATGTTGTACCATTTCATCATCATGTATTCTAAAGTACAGTTCAAACAGCAAGAGTGTCAAACAATCTCCTTGTCTTAAACCTGCTTTTATGATGAATGGCTCAGAGTTCCTCCCTGAACTTGACATATCAAACAGTGTTGGTTAAGGTGAGTTCTATCAATTTGATTAATTTTGTATGGAGCCCAAAATTTCTTAAGATTTTTAACATTGAAGATCTATGGATACAGTCATGTGCTTTTTTAAAGTCCATGGAGTTTATTACAAGAGGTTCATTTTGTTTCTTGTAATATTATATGGCTAATTTTAAATTGATGATCTGTTCTGCACAGCTTCTCCAATGTCTGAAGCCTCCTTCGTATTCACCTAATTCTTCCTCTATTTGCTGTTTGATCCTCTTGTATAGGACTGTGGAGAAAATCTATGTGCAGTCTAAGAGTGATACCTCTGTAATTACCTGGGTTGCTTTTATCTCCTTTTTTGTGGAATGGTTGGATTATGACTGTGGTCCAATGTTTGGGAAACTTTTCTGTTATCCAGATTTTTGTTAGGGCTATGTGTAAGGATGTTTGAATTATATCACTGGCATATGTCCACATATCTGCAAAAAACATGGTCTTCTCCGCACGCCTTATAAGTTTTCATCTCTGAGTGCTGTTTCCACCTCTTGAATTGTTGGAGGATTCATGAGATCAGGTGGAGTCTTGATGGGTGTGTGTGTAGTAATTGCTACAAGTTCCTGGGGTTCTTCACAATTTAAAAATTTACTAAATGCTTTTGCCATGATTTCAGCATTTACCTCGTCATTATGTGGCTTTCTTCCATCTTCCCTTTCCAGCATTAATGTGGCAGGGGCAAATTTTCGTAATTGTCTTCCAAACATTTTGTAGAAGTCTCTGAAATTGGTTTTATGGTAATTTTTTCTATTGAGTCGGTTAGATCTTTCTGTGATTGTCTCTTGGTTTGCCTGATAATTTGTGTGAACTTTTGCTTGATATTTTTGAGGTTGGTTGTGTCTTCTTCTGTTTTGTGTGTTTGATATTTTAACCATGCACAATGTCTTCCACTATGAATTTTGTCATATTCTGAGTTCCACCAGACATGTCTATTAGGTCGGTTCAATGGGGCTAAATTTTCTGCTTGTTGCCTGAGCATTTTAACATTGTAGATTTTTCTGTGGAAGAATTTGTCCATAAATACATGATCCAGCTGCCATTCTCCTTTTCTCCAATCAGGATGTTTCCAAGTTTTACATTTGTTTGGCCTCCTTTTGAAGTATGTGTACTTTGAGATCAGTTTGTGTTCCCTACAGATTTCAGGAAGTCTTTGACCATTCTAACTTGTTTATGTGGAGCCTATTTCCCAATAATATCCCAGTATTTCTTTTCTCTTCTGAGTTGAGTATTGAAGTTCCCTAATAGGATCTTAACAATGTTAATATTTACATGGTTTATTGCTTGGTCAAGGAGATCCCAAAACTTTTCCACTTCGTTCCTGGTCTTTGTTAGAAAATTCGTTTCATTAGTAGGGGTATGGGCATTAACGATGATATAAATTTTGTTACATATTTTTAAACTCAAAGTTGCAATTCTAGGGGAGGTAGCTTGGAAATCAATAATCAAATGTATTATTTTCACATTGACTATAAACCCAGTTCCAAATTGGGGACATTCTTTCATAACCCTTATTCCAGGTTTACCATTGTAAATTCAGTAGCCTTGTGATTTGAATGGTTCTTCTGTAGTATTTCTTATTTCCTGGAGTCCTGTTTCTAAAATTTTCTGCTTCTCTAAGTCATCTATCAAATCTTTATTTTCCTATTTTAAGTAGAGAATTAATATTATGAGTTGCAATGTCGCTGATCTGATCTTTGATCCTGTTCTTATGAACTGGCATAAGAATGGGTGATTGCCAATGCTCCAACCCATTGACACCTAAGTGGCTACCCACCGAATCTGATGTAGCCTTCTCCCACAGGAATTTACCTCTGAAGTGTAACTAATGCTAATCTAACACTGCTAATTATGGGAATTACTAATAGATTAGTTTGTATGTACGATTCGCTCAGGTGACTACCACTATTTCATACGTAATTTCAAACTAACAAGTGGGGTACACATCAGTGATTTCAGTGCCAACCACATGACATGGTTTTCCAGGCCACACAACCAGCAACACACTATTCTCCACACTTGCACTGACAGCAGCACTCCATGCAGTGGGCACTATCTCTGCCCAGGTGCTATGGAAGCATCCTGTACGACCTGGGATCTCTTGGGTTGCATATGAAGGCCAGTACTGCCTTTTGCATTTTCATGGTAACTAATCACCAACTACAAGCCAGCCACTTTGACAACTACAGCTATGCCTACAGTTCATTGTTTTGGCCAATCTTCTGATTTGCACATCCCTGACTACTATGCATGGTGTTATTTCTGTAAAACCCTTCTTGTGGAACAACACTACTGGTGTTCCACATACTGCCCTGTCTACTTTTGATGCTAATGCATCCCTTTAATTTGTTCAAAATGGCATAATAGGAGTCTCTGTGACCTGAAGTCTTGGTCTGTTAGCTGTGAATCAGCTCCACTCCTTTACATACTGTGAGCTTTTTTTTTTTTTTGTTTTAGAGCGCAAAACGTCTATGGTCATTAGCACCTGGTCCGTGACTTAGGAAACAATAAAAAACCGAAATTGAAAACCAGCAGCAATGGGAACGAAAGTCAAAAATTGGAGAAACTAAAAGCATAAGGAAGGCTTAAAAATCCGCGACAGAAAGGGGTTGGTTGTCCCCAAACAAACTTCAAATGACTGACGTCATTTCACTGGCACTAATAAACTTGAGAACGCGGTCGGCTGAGCGTGTGTCATCTGCAAAATTTGACGATATATCAGGCGATAGCTGTAGACGGGAGCGTAACGGATTAAAATAGGGGCACTCAATTAAAAGGTGTCTTACCGTCCTCAGCTGAAAGCAGTGGGGACAGAGTGGGGGAGGATCGCCGCTTAAAAGATGTCGATGGCTAAAAAGACAGTGCCCTATCCGGAGTCTAGCTAAAATTACCTCCTCCCGACGACGCGTTCGGGAGAAAGAGGTCCAAGCGCAAGGAAGGGCTTTCACTTCCCGCAATTTATTATGGGTAAGTGTTGACCAATGCATGTGCCATGAATGAACAACACGTCGACATAGAACGCTCCGTAGATCGGCGAAGGGAATCGATTGAATAGCTGGCCGAGGAAGAGAGACTGCAGCCTTGGCTGCAATATCGGCCGCCTCATTTCCACAGATTCCAACGTGTCCCGGGAGCCAGAGGAACGCCACCGAGATGCCCCCCAGGTGGAGCAAGCACAGACAGTCCTGAATCCGGTGGACCAGAGAGTGCACAGGATAAAGAGCTTGGAGACTGAGGAGAGAGCTGTGAGAATCTGAGCAGATAACGTATTGTATCCGCTGATGGCGGCGGATGTAGTGGACAGCCTAGAGAACAGCGTAAAGCTCCGCAGTATAAACCAAACACTGGTCGGGAAGCCGAAAGTGATTTGGGGTGTCGCCAACAATATAGGAACTCCCTACACCTAACGATGTTTTCGAGCCGTCGGTGTAAATAAATGTGGCGTCCGTCGTTTGTGCACATAGAGCAGCAAATGCCCGACGATAAACAAGTGAAGGGGTACCATCCTTGGGAAATCGACAAAGGTCACGGACCAGGCAGATCCGGGGACGGAGCCAAGGTGGTGCTGTACCCCAAGTTGTCAAGAAGGTTTTAGGAAAGCGGAAGGAAAGAGACTGGAGCAGTTGACGGAAGCGGACTCCCGATGGTAGTAGGGAGGAGGGGCGGCCTGCATACCCTACGTCAAAGGAGGCGTCGAAAAAAATGTCATGGGCTGGATTAGCAGGCATGGAAGACAGATGGCTAGCATAACGGACTCAGAAGGACTGCTCGCCGATTGGACAGCGGAGGTTCAGCAGTCTCAGTATAAAGGCTTTCCACAGGGCTGGTGTAAAAAGCTCCAGACACTAAACGTAATCCACGGTGGTGGATAGAGTCGAGACGCCGAAGAATAGACGGCCGAGCAGAGGAGTAGACTATGCTTCCATAGTCCAATTTCGAGCGCACTAAGGCGCGATAGAGGCGGAGAAGGACCACTCAGTCCACTCCCCAGGAGGTACCATTCAGGACACGGAGGGTGTTGAGGGATCGCAGACAGCGAGCCGAAAGATAGGAAACGTAGGCGGACCAGCACAGTTTTCTGTCAAACATAAGACCCAAGAATTTAGCGACGTCTGAAAACGGAAGGTTGACAGGACCTAGATGTAAGGAGGGCGGAAGAAACTCCTTACGTCGCCAAAAATTAACACAAACGGTCTTACTGGGTGAGAAACGGAAGCCGGTTTTGATGCTCCACGAGTGGAGGTGATCAAGACATACTTGAAGACGTCGTTCAAGAAGACTGGTCCGTTGAGAGCTGTAGTAGATCGCAAAATCGTCCACAAAGTGGGAGCCCGAGACATCAGGAAGGAGACAATCCATAATTGGATTGATGGCAATGGCAAACAGCACAACACTCAGCACGGAGCCCCGGGGTACCCCATTTTCTTGGGAGAAAGTACGGGAGAGAATAGTGTTCACCCGCACCCTAAATGTGCGCTCTGCCATAAATTCGCGAAGAAAAGGGGGCAGCTGACCTCAAAAGCCCCAAGAGAACAGTGTGCGGAGGATGCCTGTCCTCCAACAGGTATCGTATGCTCTCTCCAGATCAAAAAATATTGCTACCGTTTGGCGTTTCCGGAGAAAATCGTTCATGATATAAGTGGAGAGAGCAACAAGATGGTCAACTGCAGAACGATGCTTTCGGAATCCGCATTGGGCATGTGTTAAAAGACTGCGGGATTCCAGCCACCACGCTAAATGGTAAGTCACCATACGCTCCAAAACCTTACAGACACTACTTGTGAGAGAAATGGGGCGATAGCTAGAGGGGAGATGTTTGTCCTTTCCAGGTTTCGGAACAGGAACGACGATAGCTTCCCGCCATCGTCTGGGAAAAGTACTGTCGGTCCAAATTCGATTTTAAAGGCAAAGGAGGTAACGCAGACTATGGGTTGATAAATGTAGCAACATTTGGACGTGGATACCATCTGGTCCTGGGGCGGAGGAGCGAGAAGAAGAGTGCATGTTGGAGTTCCCGCAAGGAGAAAACAGTATTGTAGCTTTCGCGATTTTGAGAGGAGAAAGCAAGATGTCGCACTTCCGCTGCACGTTTCTTCGGGAGAAACGCTGGCAGGTAATTTGAAGAGCTCAAAATATCAGCAAAGTGCTGACCCAACGAGTCAGAAATTGCGACAGGGTCCACTAATGTGTCATGCGCGACAATGAGCCCAGAGACCGGGGAGAAACTAGGTGCGCCTGAGAACCGTCGAAGCCGACTCCAAACTTCCGAGGAGGAAGTGGAGGTGTTAAATGAGCTAATAAAGAATTTCCAGCTTGCCTTCTTGCTATCGCGGATGACGCGACGGCATCGCGCTCGGAAGTGCTTATAGCGGATACAGTTGGCCAAAGTAGGATGGTGGCGGAAAACGCGGAGAGCACGCTGCCGCTCACGTATTGCATCACGGCATGCCTCGTTCCACCAAGGAACTGGGGGGCGCCGGGGCAATTCGGAGGTGCATGGTATTGAATGTTCCGCAGCTGTAAGAATAACGTCGGTAATATGTGTGACCTCATCGTCGACGCTGGGAAAGTGACGGTCATCGAACGTCGCTAGAGACGAAAAAAGTGTCCAATCAGCTTGGGCAAACTTCCAGCGTCGTGGGCGCATGTAGGGCAGTTTAGGCTGCAGTCTAAGGACACATGGAAAGTGGTCACTCGAGTGTGTATCATCAAGGGCGAACCATTCGAAGCGCCGAGCTAGCGGAACAGTACCGACCGCGAGGTCCAAATGAGATACATTTGTCGAGGAGGCAGACAAAAATGTGTGGACCCCAGTGTTGAGGCAAACTAGATCTGCTTGGTGGAAGACGTCTAGCAATAGTGAGCCACGCGGACAAGGATGTGGAGATCCCCAAAGCGGGTGGTGGGCATTTAAGTCCCCAACCAGCAAATATGGGGGTGGAAGCTGACCAAGAAGATGAAGGAGATCAGCTCGTGCCATTTGTGTGGACGATGGAATGTATACCGTACAAAGAGAGAACGTGTATCCGGAAAGGGAAAGACGGACGGCGACAGCTTGGAAGGAAGTGTTTAAATGGATTGGGATATAATGGAGAGTTTCATGGAGAAGAATCATGAGTCCTCCATGTGCTGGAGTGCCTTCAACAGAGGGGAGATCATATCGGACGGACTGAAAATGAGGGAGAACAAAACGGTCATGGGGATGCAGCTTTGTTTCCTGAGGACAGAAGATGACCGGCGAGTAGGATCGTAAGAGGATCGCCAATTCATCCCAATTGGCTCGAATACCGCGGATATTCCAGTGGATAATGGACATAGGGTGAACAGAAAATGGAGGAATGTGACCAAGGTCGCTGTCAACTCAACGACTGCTCAGAGCTTGCGACCGACAGCATGGAATGGCATTCAGCGGAAGGCAGAAGATCCTGATCCATAGGTTGGTCAGGAGCAGCTCCTGCCACCAGCGATCAGCCGGTTGACCGGCCGCCAGCAGTGCGCCTCGGCGACACAGAAGACGGCTGAGTGCGATTTCCGCCAGGTGGTGCTGCAGATGGGACACGCCTTGGCAGAGAAGGAGAGGAACTGGGTTTCTTTGTAGCCTTCTTGGAAGTATGATGTTTAGAGCAAGGAGGAACCGATGGTTGGGAAGTAGCCGTACGTAAAAACTCTTCACGAGTATGCTCTTTTTTCGAAGTCTTGGTGTCTGACTTTTGGGCTCGAGATTTAGCAGAACTCGACGAAGGGTGAGCCAGAGAGTGGGCAGACGAAAGTGGTGAGGTTGAACGGGCGATCTTTGCACTGGCCGATCTGACGACCGTGGCACTAAAGGTGAGGTTGCAAGTCTGCGTGGCCGCCTCCTTTGTTGGCCGAGGAGAAGCATGGACAGTGCTGTATTTTCCTTTTTGAGGCACGGTGGGCTGTCGACTGGCGAATAATTTTCTAGCAGCAAAGGTCGACACCTTTTCCTTCACTCTTATTTCCTGGATGAGCTTTTCGTCTTTAAAAACAGGACAATCTCGATGGGAAGCAGTGTGGTCACCCATACAGTTGATGCAGCGAGGGGATGGAGGTGGACAAGCACCCTCATGGGCATCCTTGCCACACGTAACACATTTGGCCAGATTGGAACATGACTGGCTGGTGTGATTGAACTGCTGACACCGATAGCAACGCGTAGGGTTTGGGACGTAGGGGCGAACGGAAATTATCTCATAGCCTGCTTTGATTTTCGATGGGAGTTGAACTTTGTCAAATGTCAAGAAGACAGTGCGGGTTGGAATGATGTTCGTGTCAACCCTTTTCATAACCCTATGAGCAGCCGTTACGCCCTGGTCAGACAGGTAGTGCTGAATTTCTTCGTCAGACAGTCCAGCGAGGGAGCATGTATAAACGACTCCATGCGAGGAATTTAAAGTACAGTGCGGTTCCACCCGGACAGGGAAGGTGTGTAGTAGTGAGGTACGCAGCAATTTTTGTGCCTGGAGGGCACTGACTGTTTCTAACAACAGGGTGCCATTCCGTAATCTGGAACAAGACTTTACAGGACCTACAATTGCGTCGACACCTTTCTGAATAATGAAAGGGTTGACCGTGGAGAAGTCGTGACCTTCGTCAGACTGAGAAACAACAAGGAACTGTGGCAACGATGGAAGAACTGACTGTGGCTGGGACTCAGTGAACTTACGTTTGTGAGCAGACATAGTGGAAGGTGAGGAAACCATTGCGAAAGAATACCCCATGATTACCGGCGTCTCCGATGACACGCTCCTCCATTGTGGGGGCCCTCTCTGAGGGCACTCCCGCCTTAGGTAATTGTTCACACCTCAGGTCACACCTCCCGACAAACGGACGGAGGGACCAATCGGCACTTTCGGAAGGTATCAGCTCAGGTAATCACCCCTCCGTGGGCCTGGCCGTTACCAGGGCGTACGTACGTGTCCTACCTGTCTACCCGGGGTGGGGAATTATGCGTTACCCCGTCACCGGCTACGCATGGAAGTGCGTGGGTCGGCCTTCAGACACGCACAGGGAGGAAGAAAGGGAAAGGAAAGAAGAGAGGTCTCAAATGCCGCAGCGGAGAAAAGGGCAAAGAGAAGAGGTAAGGAAAAGAGAAGGACAAAGGAAGGATGAAGACATACAAGCAAGGAAGGCGAAGAATGCGGTACATTTACAAGCGTCCGTCTCCGGACGTAGGCACAAACCATACTCCCAGAGGGGGAGAAAGGGAAGGAAAGAGCCAGAGGTGAGGGGGGGCGAAGATAAGGGGGGGGGGGGGGGGGAAGGATGCGGAAATGGAAGGTATGCAGCCCGGAAAGGAAGGCCACATTAGCTCGGGGTCCCGTGCTCACTACGCACGTATCCACAAAAGAGTTGTGGATCCCCTGGGGGGGATATTGTCAGCTGTCACTAGCATGATAGTTTGGTTCCTTGACCTGTAAGCTTGTATAGTCTTTATCTAATTTTATTTCTGTGACATGTTTAACAATGTGAGCATCTCTTTCCCTTAGCAAGGTCATAAAGCATATTTAAACAAATAATCTTTCTTCTTTAGATCTGCCAGGACTCAAATGTTGAGGTTGGCTTCACCTGTGAACGATCATTCACCAAAAGCCATACACAGGGTTTTTCTATAACTGAAAAATTTGTAACTAATACAACAGGCACAACCGAAGCTGCCACAATATGTACAGGTTGTGGCCTAAGTATCAGGGCTGATCTACAACATACAAATTTTATCTCTCTTTTTCAAAACCCAAAAAAAATTTATGACAAAATCAAGAATAACTATTATTCACACAGAAGATAAGAACAGAAAAATGACCTACACTATTAGAACTTACACTTAATATAAATGTGAATTAGGTTTATCCATCACACACAGCCATTATACAATATAGTTGATATCAACAAGGGCTACAGAAAACAGGATTATACCAGCAACCAGTCCCCTTCCACTTCTGTTTACAACAGTCCGCACATAACAGATGATATGATAGTCAAGTTCAGGAGTAAAAAAATACTCTACAATTACGAACAGCAAAAAGTTCCAGAAAACTGACAATCTGCTAATTCCACTGTAATACATCCTTTACTCTACACAATTAACAAAAGGCTCATTACTTGACTACATGCAATACATTAGAGATGTGAATACTTACAATATCCTCAGTGACAATTTCCAAATTCAATTCAGGATCCTCCTTGATAAAATCAGTGGACCAAGATATTCCAAATGGATCTTTAACAGACTGCATGAAAAAAAAAAAAAAAAAAAAAAAAAAAAAAATGCTGAAATATAACTGCTCGCTAACTTCTGACACAGTTCTCAATATTCCTTTCTTATGAATATCATCCAACTCTGCACAGATTCTAATCAACTGGGAAGAGTGAGTGTCACAATTCATCCAAATCAGTTCTAATGTCTCTGATTTTGCTATCAGCCATTGTGTAGTATTTATTTGGCATACTTTCACTTTCTATTCCTATCACATAATCCATTCTGATTTCAGTGGCACTATGGCCTGCTCTATCGGATGGTCATACTCCCATAAGCAAACTTGATATATGGGTGTGTGGCAACATTTCAAAATTAAACTCAGATAATAGAGAAACCTCAATAATCTTCCAGCTGTAAACCAATAAATACGAGGGCTTTTCAGTGTTTAATCAAATGATTATGGCATACTCTACATCATCATCAAAATTAACAAAATTTAATGCTATTTACACAGCTTCTTGCTCTTCAACAAATATTTTCAGAGCCTACTCTTTGGGAAACCATGCACATTTATGTCATGTGTACTGGAGGGAAATCAAAAGGAATTACACACAGCCACTGCAGGATTTCAGTAATAATGTAAATATTACAGTAAATAGTGACTGGGAACTCTAAACTATACCCCAACACATATAGTTCCAGATCTTCTGTTACAGCACTGTGACACAGAGACATAACGAGATTAAGTTTCTTCCAAGAGGAAGTCTTCCTTGCTCTGTTGATACCCAACATGCACTTAATGCATTCATTGCATACAATCATAATAAAAAATTAATAAAATGTTAATAGTTTGTAAAAATATGCTTGTTACAAGTTCTGTTAAAATACTATTGGTGATAAACATGAAATAACACATCTAACTAGAGTCAACTGGAAGACCACAAAAATTCTTGAAAATAGCTGGTATCATAGGTTACAATTGCACACCATCCATGATAATTTAGCTTGAATGCCCCATATTTGTGTCACGACATTCTTACTACACTTCCTACACAATAAAGTGCTTGTGTGAAAACTTACATTATGCTCTGATCCATCAGCATGTTGTTTCAGTTCGGGATCTTGCTTTAGCGAAACACTAGGTCCTTCAGTCTTTAATGGGTCTTCAAGAAACTGAAAAAAAGCAAAAAAGTTAAGTGATCAAGGCTTCTGTGTCTTCTTCCAAATGGCTCTCTCTTAGAGGAGCAGGAAAACAGGAGAGAGAGAGAGAGAGAGAGAGAGAGAGAGAGAGAGAGAGAGAGAGAGAGAGAGAAACATTCAAACAGATCTTGTGTAGAAACTGTCATGGCCGTAACACTAATAATCACATATATTCAACAATTTGAAATAGGCAGTAAGAAAATGTGGTGACACATTTCAAATATTTGGAACCGAATCTTTGTTTATTCTTGAAGACAGGCACAACAGTAAGCGATTGACCCCGAAATATTGATCAAAATTATTTCTTACATACCAAGCAGCTACCAGCATACACAGCAACCATACATAGTACAAAAGTGGATGTGTTTTACATCACCTCCTAAACCACTGGTTCGACTACAACCAAGCCAGATACATGTATTACTATCTAGACTAAAATACTGAGAAGGTAAGAACCAGCAACCTCCCATGGAAGTGGGCAGGATGATGTGGAGCGAGGAACGGAAGAACAACAGACAGAGAGAGAGAGAGAGAGAGAGAGAGAGAGAGAGAGAGAGAGAGAGAGAGGTGGCAGAAACAGATGGACACAGAGAGGGGTAGCAGATGGACAGAGGTGGTTGGCTGATTGAATGATTAAAGGCACCAAACTACTAGGTCAACTGTCCTTCCTCAAACAGGCAGGTGGATCTACACAACTGTAGGTAAGAGAGACCCTACCACACACAATTCAGGGGAAGAAAACCCCAATGTCTATGAGAGGTCAGTGAAACCGATATAAGGGACAAAAGGAAAAAATGAACACAGAGGATGGAAGACAGACAAGGTGCCCCATTTAGGGAGCAGCCAGAAGCAGCAGAACGCAATGAGAGGACATACATCCCCCAGTCCCTGCCACTTACCAGAGGTACTTTACTCATGAACTGCCTACGAAAGACTAGCAATACAGACAGGGCAAGAGAAGTACAGAGACGAAAGATTAATTTGTCTAACACTATGTGACAGGAGGGAATAAGTGTAAAAGAGCAGCTAGGGTGAGAACTGGGTTGGACCACCAAGCCCAGACAGCCACAGCCTGGTCTGTGCAGAGGAGTCAACAGTGTTCTCCCAACTTGTCGATGGGTCTCAATAGCAAGGATGGAGAATACAGCAAAATGTAGACTACTGTTGAATGGGAATGACGACAGTGGGGTGTGTCTTCCCACTGGAAGAGATGACCACAAGTCAGTCAGGTATGGTTGATGTGGAGCTGGCAAAGGACAGTAGAATACTTCTGAGAGGCCTGCATGAAAGGACCTACAAGGATTCGTAGTCTTCCTTATCAATGGTAGTTTGAAGTTAGAGTGATCCATTCCATATTTCAGGTTCCTAAAACTTGATGGTGTAATACCAATCAGAGGTCTGTTTCCAGAATACTCATCACCAGAGCTGGTTTACTGGTAGCCAGTTTGGCCTAGCTACCAGCAATGTTCATTCCCAGGGATTCCAACAATCGTCACTGAGCATCCACCTTCCTTAAGAGCATACTGGAAATACTGATTAGCAATAACCATGGGATGCTGAGGGTAATACTGGGTGAGAGCTTCTAAACTGGTCCAGAGGTTGCAGCAGATGAAGGACCCACCACTGGAGGGAAGGATATGCTTAAGAGCATGAGAGATGGCTAACAACACTACAGCTTCTGGCAAGGAAGGCAGTTCAGTATGACCCATGACAGTGTAAGCAAAGCCCATGTGATCAGCAACCATCAAGCAATCTGTTTAGACTACTGCTGAAGCCCGGTATGTACCATAAATGGAGAAAAATTAGTGGCAGAGGGCCTCAGGAGGGACCATGTCTTTCGGACCTCATGATGAGTCAAGACAAAGCTGTGACCAAGGGGGTTCCTCACAGAGGTGTACATGAGTGGGCCCAGAGGAGAGATGGAGGAAGAAATAACTGGAATTCAGTGGGGAGGGACAGGGTGTGGACTGCAATCATAATCCCTGATCTGGGCCACCATTGTGGGAAATAGGCTTCCATGTTTGGAAAGAGGGGACAATAGTTTGGATGCTTAGGAGAGTTGCAAACATAGGTAGTTCAACTGAGAAGCTGTTGTTTGCACCTGGTACACAATGATTTGACCCCAGCCTCCATGAGTAATCTGTCCATAGGACTAGCTCAAAAGGCTCCTGTTGCAAATCAAACCCCAGAGTGGTGTATCTGATCCAGTATCCGCTATGCTGAGGGTGATGCCGAACCATATGCCAGACTCCCATAACCAAGACACAGTTTGATCATGGCTTTGTAAAGCTGCAGAAGGGTAGTGCACTGTGCACCCCTGTTGGTGTTACTCAGGCGACCAAGTGTACTGAGGTGCAGCAAGCACTTTCACTTACACTGCAAAAGACTGCAAATTCATGTCAACTGAGAACCAAAGACTAGTCCTAAAACAGTAAGTTCCTGCCACACTGAGTAGTTTGTAATCAAGATAAAGTTCTGGTTGTAGATGAACCATACGATGTTGACAGAAAACCATGACATGAGTCTTGGCAGCTGAAAACCAAAAGCCATGGATGAGTGACCATGATCGTTTCTTTTGAATGGTGCCTTCTAGTCTACAGTCAGTGACACCCACACTAGAGGAGCAATAGTAAGAGGCAGAAGTAGTCAGCATACAGGGAGGGTGATACTGATGACCTCACAGCTAGAGGTGGCTATTGATGGCTTGTAGAAGCACAAGGATATGCAGTACAGAACCCTGCAGGACTCCATTCTCTTGGATATGGGGAGTGTTGTGGAAGCACCAACTAGAACCTAGAATATACACTGTGACACGAAATTCTATATAAAAACTGGGAGTGGATCCCAGAGACCCTATTCGCGTGAGGTATCAAGGATATTGTGTCACCTGCTGGTGTCATACAGCTTTTGCAGGTCGTTGAAGACTGCTACAATGCATTGACACTGGGCAAAAGCTGACTGGCTGGCAGACTGTAGGCAAACCACATTATTAGTAGGGAAACAGCTTTGCCAAAAACCACACTGTGATGCAGCCAGAAGACCACGAGACTGAAGGAGCCACACAGCTGTCAGCTCACTGTGCATTCAAGCAATATACAGAGAACATTGGTGGAACTTAATGGGCGATAACTGCTCATCTCTAAAGGTGCTTACCCAGTTTCCGCACTGTGACAATGATGCTTTCTAATTGTTGTGATTGGAACTAGCCCTTGGTCCAGATGCAGTTACAGATGGCAAGGGTATGATGCTGACAATCCACTGATAGGTGCTTGATCATTTGGTTGTCAATGTGACCGGGCCCTGGGGCTGTACCAGGGTAGAGGGCAAGGACACTGATGAATTCCCACTCCGTGAATTGAGCTTTATACAGCTCCAGGTGGCACACAGTAAAAGGTAATTCCTTTTACTCCACCCATTGCTTAAGAACATGAAAAACATGTTGATAAATCTCAGATGCTGAGACTCTAGCATATGTAGAGAAAAATGTTGGCAATGGTGCCTGGGTCAGTGAAGACAGTGGAATTTCAAGGCAATAGCAGATACACCTACTAGTGTCTGGTATATATAGAAATGTCTCATCTTAGGTCAAACATGCGAAGGAGAGGTTTATGGTCTGATGGTTGAAACAGGCTGCTCGCAGCATTCTTGTTTACATCATTTCATCAGGTGGCAGACCCAGGCATGAAGACACTTGAAGTAAATAACATACTCCATTGATTGGTGCCACTTATAGTGCTGGAGAGCCCACCTATTATCACTAATGGCCTCTACAATTTCTGATGACCACCAATGTATTCTCTTCTGTCAGAGCACGTCCAAGAAACAGAGGATTGCTAAATCAGCTGCCAAATGAATGGCTGTAATTATATTCTGGACAGCCTTGTTGATGCCTCCATGTGGCAGGGAGTCAGGGCCGACATGAAAGGCAAAAGCACTACAGTCAGCAATGATGTCAGCCGATCTGGGCACACATCCAGGGTAGTGATGATGAGGGATGAACAGGGCTTGCAGTTCTGTTTGGCCTCTTTGCCAGTAGGTTTGTCCTGAGTCCTGTATTCTTGTATCTTCTTCACTATCTAGAAAACAGTGTAATCTGTTGGGTAAGGAGTGTGGTGTTTTCCTCAGTGGACAAAGAAGGGGAGAGATGCAAACACAGCATTTGCAAGCGATACTCATCCACAATCTCTAGAGATGGGGTTAGTGCTGCAATGCAAAGACATGCCCAAATTCCAGACACTTGAAGCACCAGGGGGACCTACAATTTCACATGGCATCAGTATACCATCACATTGACCTTCTCAGCTAATGAGTCACTCTAAAAGGCCCCTGGGGAAAGGGGAGGGACATGTACAGAGAATGGAGTGAAATATAATGGAGGTCGAGGTGGTCAGAACTGGAGTAAATGCATACCCAGGTGAAGCCAAGAAGTCCACTTGTTTTCCTTCAATAAAAGTTCCTTCATTCTGAAAAACAATGCCCTATCATTATTGTACAAAATACAAAACATGTAGATATCATGAGGACTTTCTGCTTCTCTCCAGTGTCACTGTCACAGTCATTATGTAATGAATTATGGATGCTATGTAACTTACAAATTTAATTATTTTACATTTGAATGTAATTGTGAATTTGTCCTACATATACACAAATAAAAATAAATATAATCGTTTTGCTTGCATCCTTAGCAATCCTTCAGAAGTCACAAAAAACAACTCACGTATATGCCATCTGGACACCCATGGTTGTTGTCCTAGTAACACAAAACTAAAAACAAATTTTTCACTATAATGAACAGGAATAAGGAATAACTTTTGATGTAAAAAGCTATGACTACTTGTTTATCTGCACTGGACTACAAATTCACAGCTCGTTTACTCTCCACCACTTTCCCTAGTCAAATGGTGTAATGATGCAGTCAAACTCTTGGTACAATTACAGTTGTCACTGAACATCTATACACGCTACCAAAGTTAATTTTACAGCCATTTCCCTCTTGTTACATCCACATTTGTTCTTTCATGATTTTTCTGAAATCTCCTACCCACATTCACCACATCCAGTACCACAGGTTTATCCCTACAAAAGCAGTGGCATAACAAATTTATTTTTTGGGCCACTGAACTCAAAGATTCTCATGGCATTTGCTGTAAAAAGCTAATTGAGTGGTACAATGTGTGCGAAACAAATACAGCACTTCTGCAGTAGCAGTATTAGCAGGTGCATAAATATATTTGGGTTAATAATTTTCTTTTATTGTATCTTTCTGTGTGCAAACCAATATTGTAAGCTTTTCTCCATCTCTATTTAGCTTTTGCTTTTTTGTGGGAGTGCGAGAGCCCTTGCCCTCAATTTACTAATTTTGTCGTTCACCTTAACCCTGCTGTAGCTGCCACTGCTATCATCTGTTGAAAACCTACCTCGAGGGGAAACATCACCTGTGTGACTTACAAATGGCAGAGTGCATTTGATATTCTGGAGCGAATGTTCTGATGACAACTGAGCCACAAACATAAGGGAAGCAGAGTCGCTGACAGGTAAGCAGTTCGAATGCTACAATCTCCGCGATAACTTGGAAGTGATAATAAGTGAACAACTGCATTATCGGATATTACCACAGACTGTAGTCAGTATTGTGCTTAGTGATATTAGAAATATTGGGAGGATGGCTCAGTGTGTTTTACTGCTAAGTGTACCAGTGTTGTATTTTTCAGTGTGAATAAAGTATTTATTCAAGAATAATTGGCATCTGATTTACCTACATCGTAACAATATAATAAAGTGGAGCATTATGTAATAAGGAAAAAAGTAGAAACATCTGACGACTCCGGTCACCATTCAGCTGCAAGAATGCCACCAGATGTAAAGGCAGAGCCCAACACTTCGTCGAAACTTCCACAACAAAGTTCATTGACAGATTCGTTTAATCCCAAGGATATTGGCAATTATTTGGATATACACTACTGGCCATTAAAATTGCTACACCGACAGGAAGAAGATGCTGTCATATGCAAATGATTAGTTTATCACAGCATTCACACAAGGTTGGTGCCAGTGGCAACACCTACAATGTGCTGACATGAGGAAAGTTTCCAACCGAATTCTCATACACAAACAGCAGTTGACCAGTGTTACCTGGTGAAACGTCGTTGTGATGCCTCGTTTACAGAGGAGAAATGCGTACCATCATGTTTCTGACTTTGACACAGGTCGGATTGTAGCCTATCGTGATTGCAGTTTATCGTATCGCGACATTGCTGCTCGAGTTGGTCAAGATCCAATGACTTAGCAGAATATGGAATCAGTGGGTTCAGGAGGGCAATACGGAATACCGTGCTAGATCCTAATGACCTTGTATCACTAGCAGTCGAGATAACAGGCATCTTATCTGCATGGCTGTAACAGATCGTGCAGCCACGTCTCGATCCCTGAGTCAACAGATTGGGACGTTTGCAAGACGACAACCATCTGCACAAACAGTTCGACGATGTTTGCAGCAGCATGGACTATCAGCTCTGATACCATGGCTGCAGTTACCCTTGACGCTGCATCACAAACAGGAGTGCCAGCGACGGTGTACTCAACGACGAACCTGGGTGCACGAATGGCAAAACAATTTTTTTCGGATGAACCCACGTTCTGTTTACAGCATCATGATGGTCACATCTGTGTTTGGCGACACCACAGTGAACGCACATTGGAAGCATGTATCCGTCATCACCATACTGGTGTATCACCTGGTCTGATGGTATGGGGTGTCACTGGTTACACGTCTCTGTCACCTCTTGTTCGCATTGACGGCTCTTTGAACAGGGATGTTGCATTTCAGATGTGTTACGACCCATGGCTCTACCCTTCATTCGATCCATGCGAAACCCTACATTTTGGCAGGATAATGCATGACCGCATGTTGCAGGTCCTGTTTGGGCCTTTCTGGATACAGAAAATGTTCGACTGCTGCCCTGACCAGCACATTCTCCAGATCTCTCACCAATTGAAAATGTCTGGTCAATAGTGGCCGAGCAACTGGCTCGTCACAATACGCCAGTCACTACTCTTGATGAACTGCGGTATCGTGTTGGAAGCTGCAGGGACAGCTGTGCCTGAACATGCCACCCAATGTCAGTTTGACTCAATGCCTAGGCATATCAAGGAGGTTATTACGGCCAGAGGTGGTTGTTTTGGGTACTGATTTCTCAGGATCTATGCACCCAAACTGCGTGAAAATGTAACCACATGTCAGTTCTAGTATAATATATTTGTCCAATGAATACCTGTTTATCATTTGTATTTCTTCTTGGTGTAGCAATTTTAATGACCAGTAGTGTATTAGCATCAGGAAATATTAGTGATGATATAAAACACAAGCTTCTCACAGCTCCAAGGAAAAATGGAAAAGGTTATGTCGTTCCTACTTCTGAGCACAACAATAGAGGGTGGGTGGAACATAGACAAAGCACTATCATCATTTTGAACAGTATCCACAGCTGGTGTTCTCACAAGTTAAATAGGACTTCTTTGTATTAACTGTTCAATTTTTGTGAATAATAAAATGGTTGGAGGAAAGAAATCGATTATCGCCAAGACACTTGTGACTGAACCACTAACAAAGTTTGCCAATCTTACTGGTACAGACAGTAATCTTGAGACTCACTCTCTGCTCTAGTACCATGTTGAAGCGTCAACAGATGCAAAATTATTTTTGGCAACATGAGGAATGCAAACTTGATGTCATAAATAAATTGTCAAGACAGAGAATGGAAAGCATTATGGAAAACAGAGACCATCTTGTACCAATAACAAAAACAATCACATTTCATGGAAAGACATGTACTCCCCTGTGGGGGATAGAGATTATGGGAGTCTATCAGATAACGATAATGATTGTGAAAGTATAGTGAGTAACACGGGAAACTTAAGAGCTCTTCTAAGATTTAGAATTGAGGATGGAGACTTGCAACTAAAACATGACCTTGAGACCACTAAAGCGAATGCCACTTAAATATGTAAAACAATGGGAAACACACTTATTTCATGCTGTGAAAAAGTGATATTATCGAGACTACTGGAGGAAACCAAAGATTCTTGTTATTTCAACATAATCTTCGATGAGACTACAGACACAGTGCACATTCTCCACCTGAGTTTAGCTGCAAAGTATGTTGATCGTGATAGCAAATTACAGGAAAGATTTTTGGGTTTCATTGACATCAATAAAGATAATGATTGTAGTGGAAACATTGACAATCAACCTCTAGAGAGTTAAGATGAAGAGCGTAGCATTACTTGTGAACTATTAGGTTTTCGTGTATCTGCCTCCGTCGCATATGAAATCTGGTGTAAGTTCTATTGGCCAGCTCCGTACTGTGGCTTGTATGCATTGACAAAAGTTGTTAGTTGGGCTCAGAGGGCATCCTAGGCTCAATTTTGGCTGTTGGCCAAAGTGTTAATGAACATCTGTTAATGAGACAAAAGAACATCTTTTAATTTCTTGAGTCAAGCTGTGGATGAACTACTAACACCTAATTTGGAGCAGAGTTTAAGATTCAGATCAGACCTTTATTAGTTTTGTGATCTCCACTACATATTCTGTGGAAAATGGTAGGGTTCCTATGTAGTGGCAATGAGTATGTTTCAGAAATGTAATCTCATGTTTACAAAACTTATGTGTAGATTCGTGCAGTCTACTGCACAGTCATCTTTTGTTTGTTTTGAATGGACAGCAACATCTTGTCTCAGAGGTTCAAACAGCAGTATGTGAAACACCAGCAGGGCACTGTAAGGGATGCACAATTACCTACTGAAATAAGAAAATTTTATTCACACCAGTAGAAGATACAAAGTATTGGTAGTCAATCACTTAATGCTCCCAGTATGTGTTGAAGCTGCGTTCAGCTGCAGTGATGCAGTTGCACAATGAGCGAGTGCTGACTGTAATGGCACAGTGATAGTGGGAATATTGCACTGACCAAATGTTTGTCCCCATTATTGTGGGTTTCACCAGCAAGCAAAATTATACCATATTGTGACAAATGTTTTTACCAAGAAATGATCATAAATATGGAATGCCATTATTACACATTCATGTCCACAACACTGGCCAAAGGATTGCAGTAAGGAAAACATGTTCAGATTGTTGGAACAGGATGTGATGATACATAGACAAGTCCGAAAGAAAGGACACCACATATATAATTAAGGTGATGTCAGACAATGATCGTTTCAGTGTAGATGCACACCATGCTCGAACTCTTACAGGAACCAGTGAGACACCATGTGTAATGAGGATCATGAGCATGAGCACTGCATCAATAGTGTGTGAATAAGTTGAGAATTTGGGTCTGACAGGAAGCATGCTAGAGTAGTCCATGCATATGTGATGACCACTGCGGCCAGATGGCATAGTCATCTGCATGGAACTCTGATTCAAATCCTGGTCCAGCACAAATTTTCAACCCTCCCCATTGATGTAAATTAATGCCCACAGGCAACTAATGTCTCTACTTCCTTTGTGCCCTTAGTCATTGTGGCTGCAGGATCAAAATACTGTCTGTGCCCTTCAACATGTCCAAAACAATAGACAACACAAACATATTTGATCTGTGGCAAGATTAAATATAGATTAAAATTTATTTTGCAGTGATATTGATGCCTTCCATTTATGTTCAGCAAAAATTTGTAACTTTACTTTGGACTAACTTTCATGACGTTATTTAATCAAAAATCTCTACTCCTTCACTGTAGCATTATCAAGCAGGCAAATTCTGGCTGAAACAACACCCATAGCGGTCAAAACCGAGTAACATGTATGAATTAGGATACAATTATTTAAAACAAAGATTAAGCCGGCACCATTCTCTCTCTCTCTCTCTCTCTCTCTCTCTCTCTCTCTCTCTATGATTACATTCCTCCCATGTTTTTGTAGACAAGAGGTACAATCCCATATTTTAGTAACTTTAAAGTGTATTCATGGTCTGTTGCACAGATGTCAATTCTTTTGAATGAACAGCTACACAGTGCAGTAACGCATTAGCCTCCACTGGTGAAACATCGGAACAATAGCAAGTGTTTTCTAGTTAAATCTTGAATAGTAGTACTCGGATATAATGTGTGCACACTGTGTGCAGATGGAGGAGCTGGACTCAGTTCACAAACAGCTGAAGATGCTGTTTGCCATGTTCAGCAATGTCCACGCAGCTGCCAATTGTTGTAGCGGTGGCAGAGAACCTGGCTCGTCACATGGGGATGCCTAAGGTGCCATCTGTTTTGCCCATTGGCTCTGCTGTCAAAACACATTGTTGTGTACCCAATGTGGCTGGGCTGTCCTCACCAAATAGTGAGGAATTAGTGGTAACTGTTAGCGCTGTTTCAAGCAGAGAGTGAATACGGAGGCTGGTCTCACCCATTGACCAAGTGAGTTGAGTGACAGGTGTTCATTCATTAGGGTCGAAACAGCCGCAAATGGAGAGTGGTTTGATAGTTAATCAGGAGCTCCAATGTTAAATGCATTATGGAGCTCCTTAGGGAAATGGTATCCAGGACTGGAAATGAATCCAATTTGTACTGAATGTCTGCCGGGGATCCTCATCCGAGATATGGAAAATGTCCTACCTGTGGCTATCAAACATGCACGGTGCAGCAGTCTGCAAGTTTTGGCTGATGTTGGCACCAATGATGCACATTGTTTGGGTTCTGAGGCCATCCTCAGTTTATATGGACAGATAGCACAAATGGCGAAGAGCCCTTGACCCACACATGGAGTGCATGCAGCACACACAGTTTGTATCAGCATTCCCAGAACTGATTCGAGTCCTTTGGTTTGGAGTGAGTGGAGGGTCTCAACAAAAGGCTTCATAGATTCTTTGACTGTCCCAACTATAGACTAATGGAAATGTGTTATGAGGTGGAGAATTTTAGGAATACTTGATGGGTCAGGGGTGCACTACACAAAGCAAACTTTTTCAGACTAGGCAGTAGTTTGAGGTCCTTTGATAATTGCACACTAGTCAGTGCAGATATACAGAAATCGGACCACATACAAAGTAGAGACCATACTACCATCAAAATTTTAACAGTAAATTCTTGACATATCTGTAGTTCCTGAATTTAATGCCCTCCAGGAAAGTTGTCATGTTCAAAATACTCTTGGAACCGAAAACTGGCTGAAACCTGAAGTAGAAACCCTCAAACTATTTAGCAAGATATGGAATGTACACTGAAGAGACAGATGACACACCAGTGGGATGGGAGTGTCAGAAGAGTAGAGGGGAGAGGAAGGAAGAGAATGAATATGTGTAAAATTTGTGTAATAAATGAAAGCATATGCTATTGGTGGAAACCCCTCAAATGCTAGTGAAAGTAGGATTCTCAGACTCAATCAAATTTTTATAATGCCAACATACAACTATACTTACAATACTTTTTGCCACAAATAACTAGGCAGTTGTGGAAACATTCATTTTCATGCCATATGTTTTGTGTATTAGCTACGACTGTTGGACACTTCATCACAAGAGAAGTTATTTGTATAGTTTACATGTGGTAATGGCAAGTACTTCGCACCTGTGCATTTGTACCATTCACTTCCAATGTATCTTAGTGCTTGCATGTAATTTAAGGCATAAGATGACGACTAACTATATAGCAGAAGTGCTGAGCCATTGAAAGGCACATCAACTTAGCTACCTTTCCCACAAATACTACTTCAGAACTATGGCCTCATTTTACATGCTGACTACATTGTGGCCACACTGTGAATAAGCAAACTAAACAGTTTCACATGACCAGTAATTATGGGATCCATTTCCGTTCTTGCAGATGAATTGATTTTTTTCAAGAGCCATCATACAGAATTACAAGATCAATTAACAAGATTTTTACACCATCTAGATATGTCTGTAGTTTGGCACATATTTCCTGTGAATTTTCTTAGAAATTGGAGTAGCCTTTGCCTTTTTCTATAAATGTGACAAACCACTGTTCCATAAATTAACAATTCTGATGGCAGACAGGGGTCAGTTCAGCACCATTTTTTGTGTAACAATTTGGTAACTACACTTTATGGTAGTGTGGCCTCCCCATAGTTCAGTATCATCTTTTGGTTTGCATTCCTCATGGAATCTAAGATTATGTAGCTATTTATTCTTGTTTCTTTTTTCGTATTATGTCCCTAATGCTATTATTACCTAACGAGAATAACTCTGGGCTTAATTGCTAAATGCTTCTGCCCTTTTCTAGTATTAGGTGGCTCAATGGGTAATTGTGACACTACAGATTTAAAGGTCCTTGATCATTGAGCTGCAGGTACTTTGTAACTACACTCATGCTCATAAATTAAGGATAATGCTGCTACATGGTGTCAACACACTGGTGGGTGGTTTGCTGGTTTAAATCACCTCGGGATATGACCATGCAGTGCTTTTTACCTGCAGTCGTTGCACGGTGGTGCTGGCAGCAGTCCACATATGCAGAGGTTTGTTGGTGCATGTCAGAGTACGGTGCAGCAAGTAAGTGTGCAGATGTTTTCAGACGTGCTAATGGTGACTGTGTGTTGAAAATGGCTCAAATAACACATGTTGATAACGTTATGAGGGGTAGAATACTAGGGCGACTGGAGGCTGGTCAAACATAGGCCGTAGCACAAGCCCTCTGTGCGCCACAAAGTGTTATCTCAAGATTATGGCAACGAATCCAGCAGACAGGATACGTGTCCAGGTGCTACAGTACAGGACGTCCACAGTGTTCAACACAAGAAGACCGATATCTTACCATCAGTGCCCACAGACGGCCACAAACTACTGCAGGTAGCCTTGCTCAGGACCTTACTGCAGCCACTGGAACGTTTCCCTCCAGACAGGAACGTTTCCCTCCAGACAGGAACGTTTCCCTCCAGACAGGAACGTTTCCCTCCAGACAGGAACGTTTCCCTCCAGACAGGAACGTTTCCCTCCAGACAGGAACGTTTCCCTCCAGACAGGAACGTTTCCCTCCAGACAGGAACGTTTCCCTCCAGACAGGAACGTTTCCCTCCAGACAGGAACGTTTCCCTCCAGACAGGAACGTTTCCCTCCAGACAGGAACGTTTCCCTCCAGACAGGAACGTTTCCCTCCAGACAGGAACGTTTCCCTCCAGACAGGAACGTTTCCCTCCAGACAGGAACGTTTCCCTCCAGACAGGAACGTTTCCCTCCAGACAGGAACGTTTCCCTCCAGACAGGAACGTTTCCCTCCAGACAGGAACGTTTCCCTCCAGACAGGAACGTTTCCCTCCAGACAGGAACGTTTCCCTCCAGACAGGAACGTTTCCCTCCAGACAGGAACGTTTCCCTCCAGACAGGAACGTTTCCCTCCAGACAGGAACGTTTCCCTCCAGACAGGAACGTTTCCCTCCAGACAGGAACGTTTCCCTCCAGACAGGAACGTTTCCCTCCAGACAGGAACGTTTCCCTCCAGACAGGAACGTTTCCCTCCAGACAGGAACGTTTCCCTCCAGACAGGAACGTTTCCCTCCAGACAGGAACGTTTCCCTCCAGACAGGAACGTTTCCCTCCAGACAGGAACGTTTCCCTCCAGACAGGAACGTTTCCCTCCAGACAGGAACGTTTCCCTCCAGACAGGAACGTTTCCCTCCAGACAGGAACGTTTCCCTCCAGACAGGAACGTTTCCCTCCAGACAGGAACGTTTCCCTCCAGACAGGAACGTTTCCCTCCAGACAGGAACGTTTCCCTCCAGACAGGAACGTTTCCCTCCAGACAGGAACGTTTCCCTCCAGACAGGAACGTTTCCCTCCAGACAGGAACGTTTCCCTCCAGACAGGAACGTTTCCCTCCAGACAGGAACGTTTCCCTCCAGACAGGAACGTTTCCCTCCAGACAGGAACGTTTCCCTCCAGACAGGAACGTTTCCCTCCAGACAGGAACGTTTCCCTCCAGACAGGAACGTTTCCCTCCAGACAGGAACGTTTCCCTCCAGACAGGAACGTTTCCCTCCAGACAGGAACGTTTCCCTCCAGACAGGAACGTTTCCCTCCAGACAGGAACGTTTCCCTCCAGACAGGAACGTTTCTCTCCAGACAGGAACGTTTCTCTCCAGACAGGAACGTTTCTCTCCAGACAGGAACGTTTCTCTCCAGACAGGAACGTTTCTCTCCAGACAGTTCAGAGGTGGAAAGAGGGCAACAGCATATGGTAGTCAGTAGGACTGTGTGTAGTAGAGAACTGCAGTGTTAAAAACATCCAGACTGATGACAGCTGTTTAATTTTATGTTTACTTTTCTGTCATGTATTCTTCTCATGACAAAAAGAGATGACTGATCCTTGGCTCTGTCACACACTCCAGTTAACAACTTATTAGTCTTACAAAGGGTCTTTTCAAACTTAAACAGCACAAGAATGCATTCCTCATGAAATCTGCAACTTGATTAGCTGCTGCTACCACCACCACCACCACCACCACCACCACCACCACTACTACTACTACTACTACTACTACTACTACTACTACTACTACTACTACTACGTGTTTCTAAGGTGTTGTATATGTAATGTCCATTAAAGATGAACCACAGGTTTCCAAGTACAAAAAAAGTTTATCATTCTCCATCCTACCACCATCCTTATGTGCTTGTTCCATTTCATATCAGTTTCCACTGTTATGCCTAGACATTTTATTGACCAGACTGTTTTAATCTGTACAGTACCAACGTTGTATTCTAACATTATGGGACTGTTTTTACTACTCATCGGGATTCACTTGAATATTTCTACACCTGCCATTCATCACACCAAATAAAAAGTTTGTCCAAGTCATCTTGTATCCTTGTAGTCACTCAGTGATGACCCTTTCCCACACACAAGGCCATCAGCAAAGAGACACAGACTGCTGCCCATCAGATCATTTCACATATAGACAATAAGAACAGTCTTACAAAACATCTCTGTGGCACTTTTGATTATACTCGAAACAGCCGCCGAGAAACAGCCGCCGAGAAACAGCCGCCGAGAAACAGCCGCCGAGAAACAGCCGCCGAGAAACAGCCGCCGAGAAACAGCCGCCGAGAAACAGCCGCCGAGAAACAGCCGCCGAGAAACAGCCGCCGAGAAACAGCCGCCGAGAAACAGCCGCCGAGAAACAGCCGCCGAGAAACAGCCGCCGAGAAACAGCCGCCGAGAAACAGCCGCCGAGAAACAGCCGCCGAGAAACAGCCGCCGAGAAACAGCCGCCGAGAAACAGCCGCCGAGAAACAGCCGCCGAGAAACAGCCGCCGAGAAACAGCCGCCGAGAAACAGCCGCCGAGAAACAGCCGCCGAGAAACAGCCGCCGAGAAACAGCCGCCGAGAAACAGCCGCCGAGAAACAGCCGCCGAGAAACAGCCGCCGAGAAACAGCCGCCGAGAAACAGCCGCCGAGAAACAGCCGCCGAGAAACAGCCGCCGAGAAAAAGTCTCTCTTGAGGTCAAAGTACTGGTCTCTCTTACTTCAGAGGTCTTTGTGACATTCACATATCAGGAAACCTATTCCGCATGCTCATTCCTCCATTAAAGTACACAATGGGGCATTGTGTCAAATGCTTTCCAGAAATGTACGAATGTGGAATCTAGCCTGTGCCCATCATCCATGGTTCGCAGTACGTAATGTCACAAAAGAATAAGGTGAGTATTGCAGAAGATCCATGCTGATTCGTGGACAGAAACTTATGTCTCAATGAAATTAATTATATTTGAACTGGGGATATATTCGGGAATTCTGGAGCAAATAATTATATGATATTGGTCTACAATTTTGCAGGTATGTTCTTTTACCATTCTTATATACAGAAGTCAGGTGAACTTTTGGCCAGCTGCCTGGGTCTTTGCACTAGGCAAGAGATCTGCAATAAATGCAAGAGATCTGCAATAAATGCAAGATAAGTAAGAGGCCAATGCTGTAGAGTACTCTCTGGACAAATGATTTGTGATTCCATTTGGACATGGCAACTATTTTGTTTTCAACTCTTCCAGTTGCTACTCTACTCCTGGGAGTCTATTGCTATGTCCCCAATACAAGAGTCTGTGTGACAGTGAAACAACAATAAGTCTGTATGATCCTCTAGCACAAACTTGAAAACTCAATACAGAGAGGGGTTAGTGATCATCATCTGCTTTCCTCCAAAGCCACACCAGACTGGTCAGTGACTGCCTGGATAGAAGTCTTTGACTCAGTGATTTTATGTAGAATCAGAAATGTAATTTTCTCAGTAAAATATGTTCCTCCAGTATGATGGTGGTAGTTGTTTGCTTCATGCATCTATCTTTCTACATACACATGAACTTCCAAAAACTATTGCCTGTTGCCACTGTGCACACTTTTTTGAACTGAGTGTATAACAGTCTGCTTCTTCAGCATTTTCAAATTTTGTTATTAAACCACAGTGGGTCTTTTCTGCCTGTAATCCAGTTACTCACCACCTACTTATTCAGTGTGTGATTTACAGTCCATTTAACATTTGCCCATACTCATCTAAGTGCACCATATTGGAAATAAATGACATTCACTCATTGTTTAAATGGGATGCTAACAAGTACTTATCTTCTCTTTCTAGCAAATCTATTCTCCTAGCCTTCTTGAAGGATTCATTAAATTCATTTGCCATTGTTGCTGTGATGGCATGTTCACTAACCCCTCTCTGCACTAATACCATCTAGAAGGACACACCTGTTCATAGTTACTGGGTATAAAGTATTACAATTTTGTGTAGGCTGTTAAACTAGCAGCTTACTACAGCTTTCAGAAAACTCTTCAAAGTACTTCACAATACTGCCTGTACATACCACCCGCAATGTATGCACAGTCATCTTACTCCACAGCCATGGAACCATTAAGGGAACTACTCATTAAACAGGAAATCATGGTTTGAGCCTTGGGACTTAATACCAATTTTCATATAACTTCATCAATGCAATCTCATGCAATTCTTATTTGTGCTTATTAAGTAAAGGAGCAATTCTACAAACTCACAAACTAAACTACTTCACCTGCTCAAAGATAATGTTTAAATCCATATGGGTAAAGTGTAACAAAATATTGTATTTTACCTGCTTCCTCATTTCCAACCTGGGGAATACTGTAACACTGTAAGTCTTGTCATCTTTACCATAAAGATGAAACAGGACTGCTGAAGTGAACACACACACACAATTGCCAACCATCACATTATTTTCACCACAACTCAGCTATGATTAATTCCATGCAGTCATATAAATTCTAATATTACCTCTTTATTCACACCCTCCTCATGCTGGATCGGTAAACCTGAGCCTGTGGTAAAAATAAACTGTAACAAGTGCATTTAAGCAGTCACAGTCCTCCTATATTGTATAAAATGCATCACATACATAAAGCCCAACCATAATACTTCTTAATAATTAGATAGTAGTTCTGTGTTAAGTGTTCTCTTTTGAGTTCGAAATTCTGGGTGATGAGTTCACTATGGTATATTTCAACGGGAGGCAGCAAAAAATTGTAACACTGATTAATGACAAAGCCTTTGAAAATTCATTATGATCTTAAAACTCAGCCTTCTCCCTATGCTATTATTTTCAATCACATTTTCTAGGATCGTTATCTTCATATGCATATAATGGTAGTGTAATCAAATAAAATAACACATCTACTACCTGAAACAATGAAAATGTTATTCACAAAATCAATACTGTTCATATCGAATGACAATACTGTTTACACCAATTGTGTGGAGGAGCAGAAAGTGGACTGTCAGAAGCGACATCACTCATACTACGTTTACAATCAGAATCATAAAATGTCTAAAACAGTTACATCAAAACCTTTTCTTTCACTGAATGCTTATTTACAATATAATTATTAAAAAACACACACACCCTACCTCAGCACACTACTTATTACTGTTCTAACTTCATGAATTCCTTTTGGTTGGTCAAGCACATTTCTAACAGAAAAAAAAGAGCGAAAGCTACAGGCTAAACCGGACTTATTCTATGGATCTGAACTATGGGTTTTACTTGCTGATCCCAAAAGGAGACAAAGTTCTGGAAACATTATTTATGGAGCAGCACCAGCATATTAAGACTGAAAAACCCGTAATGCTGAAGTGCTGGAACGAGAACAAATAAAACAGTGATAGCATAGAAAGAAAATCATTAACCTGATATGGACACCTGTTGAGAATGTTCGATAATTAGTAGCCAAAGAACAGTTTTTGGTTAGAAATCACCTTATTGATAGAAACAAAATAGACCACTTAACTTTCAGAAGGAGCATATCGGCAAAATAATGACACAAAATGGTGTATGCAAAGAGGATGCCTTTGAGAGATGCTGGCAGCAGATAGTAAAAACACAGCAACATCATGTTGTTAACTGATCTTTGTATTAATTAACTGCCTACAACAACACTAATATACTAGTACCAATAATGATAACAATGATTTTATTATTATTACTATCTGAGCCATGGCAGGCTCCCTCTTTGAATTCCTGACCCATACTTGGTGTATGTCACTTCTTTTGCTTGGAGCTTGTGGTGCCATGGAGCATGGCAGAGCCACGCAGGGTACGTAGACAGTATTTGCCATTCAGCCAAATTGACACAATGGAGTGACTCGTAGCCATTTAAAAGTTCTGTAAAGTTAATAATTGCAAGCACAGGTGTTAACAAAAGATGGAACATTGGTGTGGTCTTTGCTATCTCCATTTGCTGCTTCTTGTTCTCAGTGGAAGCCACATTACACAAGGAGATTTCTCAGCTGAAAAACTGACTGATTTGGGTTGTGCTGCACAACTTAATAGCTTGTGGTGTTGCCTTGGAAGGGGTTAGAGTAATGTCTAGCAACCAGCGAAGCTTGTTGGTTGGTTGGTTTAAAGGAGGGGGAAAGGGACCAAACTGCGAAGTCATCAGTCCCTTGTTCCCGGTAAAATAATTACACAAGGGAAAGAAGAAAAGGAAGGAGACGTACTGCACAATAACAGGTGAATGGAAGAACCAGAAGAACGACAGGACAGCCAAGAGTACTACGGACAAAACGGGAAGATAAAACCAGAGAAAGAATCAAGAAACAGGTGCAAATGGCTCTGAGCACTATGGGACTTAACATCTATGGTCATCAGTCCCCTAGAACTTAGAACTACTTAAACCTAACTAACCTAAGGACAGCACACAACACCCAGCCATCACGATGCAGAGAAAATCCCTGACCCCGCCGGGAATCGAACCCGGGAACCCGGGCGTGGGAAGCGAGAACGCTACCGCACAACCACGAGATGCGGGCCAAGAAAAAGGTAGAAGGGATAAAAACAAGAGAGCAAATGACTGTGGCTGGCCAATTTGAGTATACACATTAAAGCGTCCAGCCTAAAAGTATTACAGTGGACAACAAAAAGCGACAAAGGACTTGCGCAAAAACTTACATAGAATGATAAAACCCATAGTCATATATAAAATGTAAAAATAAATTAGCTAACGAGGATTTGTCAGCTAAAATTATTGGCAAAGAGTCCGGTAACTGAAGAGCCTGTCGCAGGGCAGCCAAAGGAGGACAGCTGACCAAGATGTGGGCCCCTGTCAGCCGAGTGCCACACCAACACTGAGGTGGGTCATCACAGCACAGGAGGTAGCCATGTACCACTCAAGTGTGGCCAATGCGGAGACGACAGAACCACAGAGTCCCTGTGAGAAGCCCGCGTGGAGGTCTTCCACACATTCGTCATCTCCTTAATGGCACGCAGTTTGTTGTGCATACTTAGGTCATGCCACTACGTCTCCCAAACCCGCTAAACCTTGCGACATAGTACTGAATGCAGGTCAGTTGCAGAAAAGCGGATCTCCATAAGTGGTTTCTAAGTAACCTGTTTGGCCAGCCTGTCAACAAGTTTGTTGCCTGGGATTCTGACATGACCTGGGGTCCAGACAAATACCACTTAACGACTGGACCGTTCCAGGGCATAGATGGCCTCCAGGATGGTTGCTAGCAAAGGATGACAAGGATAACACTGCTCGATAGCTTGTAGGCTGCTGAAAGGGTCAGGACACAGAAGAAACGACTCCCCAGGGCAAGAACGGATGTGCTCGAGAGCACGAGATATAGCCACCAGCTTGGCAGTGAAAACACTGCTGCCATCAAGCACAAAATGCTGTTCAGTATGTCCTCCATGGACATATGCGAAATCAACATGACCACCAGCCATCAAGCCATCCGCTCAAGGGACACAAGATTATCAGTGCTAGAGCACCCCTGGCAGAAGCCACCCCCTGACATGGAGCCAGTAGGCTGCTTGACTCCAGGACCCAACTGCCGACTCACAAAATGTTCCAGCAGCTTACAAAGGAAGTTGATGTGGCTGATGGGCCGATAGCTATCAACATGGGATTTTACTGGGTTTGAGCACCAGAATGATGGTGCTGTCCTGCCATCGCGATGGAAAGATGCCATCGCACCAGATCTGGTTGAAGTTGATGAGGAGACGTCATTTTTAGTCAGATGAGGAATGTTTAATCATCTGACTGTGGATCCGATCTGGCCCAGGAGCAGTGTCGGGGCAATGTGCAAGGGCACTGAGGAGTTCCCACTCTGTAAATGGGGCATTATAGGATTCACTGTAGCATGTAGTGAACAAGACGATTTTCCCTTTCAGCCGCCATTTGAGAGTGCGAAGGGCTGGGAGGTACTTCTCGGACACAGGGGCTTGAGCATGGTCCTCAGCAAAGTGCTCGGCAATCACGACTGTGTTGGTAGATAGCCATTGAAATTAACACTGGGAACACCTGTTGGGTTCTGGTACCTGAAAACTCGTTTGATCCTTGCCCAGACTTGGGAAGGTGGCGTGTGGCACCCAATGGTCAAGACATATCTCTCCCAACACTCCTGCTTCCGTCATTTGATAGGTTGGTGAATGTGGCCACGGAGCCATTTAAAGGATACGAGGTGCTCCAGGGAAGGGTGCTGCTTATGCTGCTGTAGATCTCGCCAATGCTCCTTAATTGCTTCAGTGACTTCTGGCGACCACCAAGGGACTGCCTTTCACTGGGGGCACCCTGAAGAGAGGGGGATCGTGTTTCCTGCCACAGAAAGGATTGTTGTAGTCACATGCTCAACCATCACATCAGTGTTTCCTTGTGGGGGAGATTCAACAGTGACAGCAGAGGTGAAAGTTTCCCAGGCTGCCTTGTTTAAAGCCCATCTGGGCAGGAGTCCGTGGGCCTAACACACAGTTCGTCATGTGCTCTCCAGTGGATAGGTGGAAGAAGCCCTGGGCTGCAAATTGATAAATGGTTGGTTGGTTGGTTGGTTGGTTGGTTTGTTTGTTTAAAAGAGGGCGAAAGGGACCAAACTATGAGGTCATCAGTCCCTTGTTCCTAATAAAACAATGCCAGAAGTGTGAGAATAAAATGGACGAAACATGTAACACAAAACAGAAAGAAAAGAAAATCCAGAAGAACAAAAGGAAGGCAACGAACACTAAAATGAACAAAAGACAAGAAAACAGAAGAGAGTAAAGCATGAAAGTAGATTACAGTGGCTGGCCAACCACAAGAATAAAAAGAGAAAGCCAGCCACTCTGCAACACATTAAAACATTCGTCCCAAAAGCACTAGGGTGGAGGACAAAGAGGGACAAAGGACATGTGCTAAAACCTACATAGAAGTATGAAACCCACTCTTACGGATAAAACGTAAGACTAAAGCTGTTGTGGAGGCATTGTCACCCAACACTGAAGGCAGGGTGCTGGGAAAGTTAAAAGTCTGCCACAGAGCGGCTGAAAGTGGGCAGCCCAGCAAGAGGTGGACGACTGTCATTTGGGAGCCACAGCGACACAGGTCGATCCTTGCGACGGAGTAGGTAACCTTACATTAGCCACATATGGCCAATGCAGAGCCGGCAGAGGAAAACTGATTCCCTGCGAGAGGCCTGCACATTCATAGTCTCCGTAACCACACACAGTTTGTTGTGCATGCTGTTATGCCATTCTATGTCCCAAAATCGGAAAACCCTGCGGTGTAAAACAGAACACAAGTCAGCTTCGCATATGCCTATCTCCAGGAACGGTTTCCGTGTCGCCTGTTTGGACAGCCTGTTCACAAGTTAGTTTCCAGGTATTCTGACGTGACCTGGGATCCACAAAAACAACACGGAACAGCGAGACTGTTTCAGGGCATAGATGGACTCCTGAATGGACGCTCCCAGATGGTAGCGAGGGTAGCACTGGCCGATAGCTTGTAGGCTGCTCAATGAGTCAGCACACAGGACTCACCAAGGCATGAGCGGATGCACTCAAGAGCATGAGATATGGCCACTAGCTCTGCAGTGAAGACCCTGCAACCAAGTGGCAAGGAGTGCTGCTCAATATGTCCTCCATGAACATATGCAAAGCCTACATGACCATCAGCCATTGAGCCATCAGTGAAAACCACTTCAGAATCGAGAGTAAGTGACAGCAGAGAGTGGAGGGGTTAACACAGTCCTTAGGGAAATGCAAAAGGTCCAGACGAAGCTGCGACCGAGACGTACACTATTGAGGCGTACGTGAAAGGACCACAAGTAGAGGTGGTAAAGGGAAGGACTTCAGTTCGGAGAGAAGGGACCGCACATGAACCGCAATTGTTAGCCCCGATCTGGGCTGTTGATGCGGTAGATAGACGCCGGGGACAGGGAAAGGAGACGGTAATTCGGATTCTCAGGGAACTATGAATGTGCGCTGCATAACTGGCGAGCAGTTGCGCATGTCTGATCTGCAGTGGAGGGACACCAGTTTCTGCCAGTATGCTGGTCACCGGACTCGCCCTAGAAGCTCCTGTTGCTATTCGAACCCCACAGTGGTGCACAGGGTCAAGTAAATGCAATGCTGAAGGCCCTGCCAAACCATAACCCACACTCCCATAGTCAATTCAGGATTGGACAAGGGCTCTGTAGAGCTGCAGCAGCGTACAGCGATCTGCACCCCAATTGGTGTTGCTCAGGTAATGGAGGGCATTGAGGTGCTGCCAGCACTTCTGCTTAAGCTGAGGAAGATGAAGGAGCTAAGTCAATCGAGCATCGAAAACCAGTCCTAGGAATTGATATGATTCCACTACAGTGAGTGGATCATCATTAAGGTAAAGTGTGGGTTCTGGATGAATGGTATGACGCTGACAGAAGTGCTTAACACATGACTTTGAGGCCGAAAATTGGAAGTCGTGGGCTAGAGCCCATGACTGCACCTCGTTGATGGCTCCCTGGAGGCGCCACTCAGCAACAACACTACTGGAGCAGCAGTGCAAAATGCAGAATTCGTTTGCATACAGAGAAGGTGAGACCGAGGGCCCAACAACTGCTGCTAGACTTTTTATTTTTTTTTGTCATCAGTCTACTGACTGGTTTGATGCGGCCCATCACAAATTCCTTTCCTGTGCTAACCTCTTCATCTCAGAGTAGCACTTGCAACCTACGTCCTCAATTATTTGCTTGGCATATTCCAATCTCTGTCTTCCTCTACAGTTTTTGCCCTCTACAGCTCCCTATAGTACCATGGAAGTCATTCCCTCATGTCTTAGCAGATGTCCTATCATCCTGTCCCTTTTCCTTATCAGTATTTTCCACATTCTTTTCCTCTCCAATTCTGCGTAGAACCTCCTCATTCCTTACCTTATCAGTCCACCTAATTTTCAACATTCGTCTACAGCACCACATCTCAAATGCTTCTATTCTCTTCTGTTCCGGTTTTCCCACAGTCCATGTTTCACTACCATACAATGCTGTACTCCAGACGTACATCCTCAGAAATTTCTTCCTCAAATTAAGGCCGGTATTTGATATTAGTAGACTTCTCTTGGCCAGAAATGCCTTTTTTGCCATAGCGAGGCTGCTTTTGATGTCCTCCTTGCTCCGTCCGTCATTGGTTATTTTACTGCCTAGGTAGCAGAATTCCTTAACTTCATTGACTTCGTGACCATCAATCCTGATGTTAAGTTTCTCGTTGTTCTCATTTCTACTACTTCTCATTACCTTCGTCTTTCTCCGATTTACTCTCAAACCATACTGTGTACTCATTAGACTGTTCATTCCGTTCAGCAGATCATTTAATTCTTCTTCACTTTCACTCAGGATAGCTATGTCATCAGCGAATCATATCATTGATATCCTTTCACCTTGTATTTTAATTCCACTCCTGAACCTTTCTTTTATTTCCATCATTGCTTCCTCGATGGACAGATTGAGGAGTAGGGGTGAAAGGCTACAGCCTTGTCTTACACCCTTCTTAATATGAGCACTTCGTTCTTGATCGTCCACTCTTATTATTCCCTCTTGGTTGTTGTACATATTGTATATGACCCGTCTCTCCCTATAGCTTACCCCTACTTTTTTTCAGAATCTCGAACAGCTTGCACCATTTTATATTGTCGAACGCTTTTTCCAGGTTGACAAATCATATGAAACTGTCTTGATTTTTCTTTAGCCTTGCTTCCATTATTAGCCATAACGTCAGAATTGCCTCTCTCGTCCCTTTACTTTTCCTAAAGCCAAACTGATCGTCACCTAGCGCATTCTCAATTTTCTTTTCCATTCTTCTGTATATTATTCTTGTAAGCAGCTTCGATGCATGAGCTGTTAAGCTGATTGTGCGATAATTTTCACACTTGTCAGCTCTTGCCGTCTTCGGAATTGTGTGGATGATGCTTTTTCGAGAGTCAGATGGTATATCGCAAGACTCATATATTCTACACACCAACGTGAATAGTCGTTTTGTTGCCACTTCCCCAATGATTTTAGAAATTCTGATGGAATGTTATCTGTCCCTTCTGCCTTATTTGACCGTAAGTCCTCCAAAGCTCTTTTAAATTCCGATTCTAATACTGGATCCCCTATCTCTTCTAAATCGACTCCTGTTTCTTCTTCTATCACATCAGACAAGTCTTCACCCTCATAGAGGCTTTCAATGTATTCTTTCAACCTATCTGCTCTCTCCTCTGCATTTAACAGTAGAATTCCCGTTGCACTCTTAATGTTACCACCGTTGCTTTTAATGTCACCAAAGGTTGTTTTGACTTTCCTGTATGCTGAGTCTGTCCTTGCGACAATCATATCTTTTTCGATGTCTTCACATTTTTCCTGCAGCCATTTCGTCTTAGCTTCCCTGCACTTCCTATTTATTTCATTCCTCAGCGACTTGCATTTCTGTATTCCTGATTTTCCCAGAACATGTTTGTACTTCCTCCTTTCATCAATCAACTGAAGTATTTCTTCTGTTACCCATGGTTTCTTCACAGCTACCTTCTTTGTACCTATGTTTTCCTTCCCAACTTCTGTGATGGCCCTTTTTAGAGATGTCCATTCCTCTTCAACTGTACTGCCTACTGCGCTATTACTTATTGCTGTATCTATAGCGTTAGAGAACTTCAAACGTATCTCGTCATTCCTTAGTACTTCCGTATCCCACTTCTTTGTGCATTGATTCTTCCTGACTAATGTCTTGAACTTCAACCTACTCTTCATCACTACTATATTGTGATCTGAGTCTATATCTGCTCCTGGGTACGCCTTACAATCCAGTATCTGATTTCGGAATCTCTGTCTGACCATGATGTAATCTAATTGAAATCTTCCCGTATCTCCCGGCCTTTTCCAAGTATACCTCCTCCTCTTGTGATTCTTGAACAGGGTATTCGCTATTACTAGCTGAAACTTGTTACAGAACTCAATTGGTCTTTCTCCTCTTTCATTCCTCGTCCCAAGCCCATATTCTCCTGTAACCTTTTCTTCTACTCCTTCCCCTACAACTGCATTCCAGTCGCCCATGACTATTAGATTTTCGTCCCCCTTTACATACTGCATTACCCTTTCAATATCCTCTTACACTTTCTCTATCTGTTCATCTTCAGTTTGCGACGTTGGCATGTACACCTGAACTATCGTTGTCGGTGTTGGTCTGCTGTCGATTCTGATTAGAACAACCCGGTCACTGAACTGTTCACAGTAACACACCCTCTGCCCTACCTTCCTATTCATAACGAATCCTAAACCTGTTACACCATTTTCTGCTGCTGTTGATATTACCCGATACTCATCTGACCAGAAATCCTTGTCTTCCTTCCACTTCACTGACCCCTACTTTATCTAGAATGAGCCTTTGCATTTCCCTTTTCAGATTTTCTAGTTTCCCTACCACATTCAAGCTTCTGACATTCCACGCCCTGACTCGTAGAACGTTATCCTTTCGTAACCTCCCCCATGGCAGTTCCCTCCCAGAGATCCGAATGGGGGACTATTCCGGAATCTTTTGACAATGGAGAGATCATCATGACACTTCAATTACAGGCCACATGTCCTGTGGATACACGTTACGTGTCTTTAATGCAGTGGTTTCCATTGCCTTCTGCATCCTCATGTCGTTGATCATTGCTGATTCTTCTACCTTTAGGCTATCCGCTCCTCCGCCCGCTTTGACAAGGCCGTTGGCAGAATGAGGCTGACTTCTTATGCCGGAAGTCTTCAGCCGCCAATGCTGATTATTTATCAAAATTTAGGCAGTGGTGGGGATCGAATCTGGGACCGAAGACGTTTTTGATTATGAATCAAAGACGCTACCCCTAGACCACGGGTAGACTTAACGGCCACTAAAAATAGAGATACACTCAATAAAAAGCCCTGCGGGACTCCCTTCTCCTGGATATGGATGGAACTATGGGAGTCACTAACTTGGACACGGAACATACGGAACGACAGGAAGTTTTGGATAGAAATCAGGAGTGGTGTCGGGAAACCCCACTCATACAATGTGGCAAGGATATGATGTCGCCAAGTCGTGTCATATGCTTTACGTAAGTCAAAAAAGATAGCAATCAAGTGTTGTCAAAAAAGAGAGCAATCAAGTGTTGCCATCTGGAAAAGGCTGTTCGGATGGCAGACACAAGATTATCGGTGGTAGAGCGACCCTGGCGGAAGCTGTCCTGACATGGAGCCAGCAAGCCACTTGACTCCAGGACCCGACCCAAGCCAACCTTCGACATACCATACGTACCAGCAGCTTATGAAGAATGTTGGTGAGGCTGATGGGCCGATAGCTATCCACATCAAGCGGGTTTTTACTGGTTTTGAGGACCGGAATGATGGTGCTCTCCTGCTATTGTGATTGAAAGACACTATCACACCAGAGCCTGACACTGGGGCAGTGACAGGAAGATGGGCAATTGGTCACTACCACACAGTTCATCATGTGCTCTCCAGTGGATAGATGGGAGAAGTCCTGGGCTGCAAAATGATAAATCAATGGCCGAGTAAGTACCATGAGGCACACTGATATGTGTGGTGGCCCCAGTATTTAAGAGGCAGAGGTCGAATTGCGACAGTAAAGTTTCGACATCTATGCCTCAGCCAGTAAGCATGGTACCACCCCATAAGGGGTTATGGGCATTAAAATCTCCCAATCGTACAGAAGGTTTAGGAAGTTGATCAATCAGTGCGGCTAATACATTCAGGGGTACTGCACAGTCTGGAGGAAGATATACATTGCAGACAGTTATTTCCTGCAGCGCCCTTATTCTGACAGCCACAGCTTCTAGAGGGGTTTGAAGGGGCACATGTTCACTACAGACCGAGTTAAGGACATAAATGCAAACTCCACCTGACACTCGATTATAGTCAATACGGTTCCTGTAATATCCCTTACAGCCGCGGAGGACAGGGATCCACATTGCCGGGAACCAGGTTTTCTGGAGGACAATGCAGAAACCAGGTGTTAAGCTTAACAGAGTGTAGCTGCGCCAGGCAGTGGAAGAAACTGTCGCAATTCCACTGGAGGATGACATCGTGAGGCTGAGGAGGTATGGAACATTCAATGAGGCAGTTTACACCTCAGGGTCACCTGCTGCCACCGACTCATTGCCTAAGCAATCTATGTCCATTGTGTCTGAAGGTCTGGAGAGATCTGGGTGCTCAGCAGACGCCACAATCCCCACCTAATCCGCAGATGCAGAGATTGTACATAGTGGTGGAAAGGGTGCCACCACAATTCCCTTGGTCTTGGAAACTTCTTTTCGGATTCCTCTCACTGCTCTGTGTTTCCCTGGCTGGGAGGACTTCGCTGATTCAGTCTCCAAGACTGAGGATGAGCGTGAAGACCTATGACCAGCTGCTTTTCGTCTCTTCAGCCACTGGCGGGTGTCATCGTTCCCACTAGCAGAAACCTGAGAAGGGAGTGAGCCAAGGGACCCCTTCCTGGCAAGAGGAGCCAAAGAAGACTTACGCTTCCCCAGTGCAGAAGTGGGGATTGATACCCTGACAATTGGGGGGTATTTCTCCTGAAGTAGGTGGTGAAGAAGCAACAGGGAGGGTAGTGCACCCCACCATCAAGGGGGGCAGGTGTAGCCTTCCGACTGACAAGCGACTAGAGTTGGCAGAGCTGATGAGGCTAGAATGGTTGTAGCGGCGGCGTAAGACGATGTCGTCTGTACAGGATGTAGGCATTCAAATTTCCTCTTGGCCTCGGTATAAGTCAGGAGAATCCTGCAGTCAGGTGAACAAGGTGAATGGTGCTCTCCGCAGTTGACACAGATGGGAGGCGGGGCACATGGAGTATTGGGGTGTGACGGGCGTCTGCAATCCCAACATGTGAGGCTGGAAGTACAGCAGGAAGCCAAACTTCCAGCATTTAAAGCACTGCATTGGGGGGTGGATATAGGGCTTTATATCACAGCAATATACCATCACTTTGACCTTCTTGGGTAATGTATCACCCACAAAGGCTAAGATTAAGGCACCAATGGGCACCTGATTATCCCTCGAAACCCGGTGGACACGTTGAATGAAATGTACACCTCGCCACTAAATTGGCACGAAGCTCATTGTCAGACTGAAAAAGAAGGTCTCTGAAATATGATACCCTGGACAATATTTAAGGTCTTATGGGGCGTGATGGTTACAGAAACATCCCCAGCTTGTCATAAACCAGAAACGCCCGTGACTAGGCAGACAATGCTGTTTTGATCAAGACTGACCCAGATCTCATTTTAGACAAGCCTCCCACCTCCCCAAACTTGTCCTCTAAATGCTCAACAAGAAACTGAGGCTTTGTCATTATGTAAGATTCCCCATCAGCTCTTGAGCACACAAGGTACCAGGGTGAATAAGAGCCACTGCCATCCTTAGCCTGATGTTCCTCCCATGATGTGGCCATGGAGGGGAATGATTTGGGGTTGTGATGAATTGAGCCCATAAACGGTTAGAGAGTTCTGGTGTTTGACCACCAACAAGAGATGATGTACTACACTTCATTGCGTGTCATCTGCCCTGATGCCACCCACTCCTACCAGGGGCCCTCCCCACAGGTGCCACCCAGCCGCAGCAAAGGCCACCTGGCTGGATGGCCATTGCCAGGAGTCCCAATGCCCCAGGGTGATGGGCATCTACTCCTCGGCATACATAGGGAGTTAGCAACGCAGGCATCAGCAGAGCAATCCCTGTGTGGTCAGGGGACTACAACCAACAAGGTACATGGTGGCCCCACCACAACGGACTGGCTACCGTGCTGGGTATCACGTGCAACCAAGCAAACAAGTCCATTATCATCGTCAGTGTAGAGAACGATTCTGCACATTTGATTAAAAAAATATGCACCCAGGAGGGTGACATCGCTCAACAGTTGGAGAATGAGCAGAAGAGCAGATCCATGTCGACGAAGGATGCGATAGGTCTCAGCACATGATGCATCATGTAAGACGCCCTTCCCCAATTGGCTCAATCTTCAAAAAAATTTTTAAAAATAGTGGGCAAACCTTACAGGAGATGATTGCATAAATGCAAAAATGTGTGAGGCTCCTTTTAGTTGCCTCTTACAATAGGCAGTAATACCTCAGGCCTATTCTAAGCCCCAGACCCACAAGGGGTGTTGTTCAATTCCCCTCGTTCAGCAGTGGATTCGATGATTTGGTAATCCTGAACACTATTTTAAGTGTGACCATGCTTAGCCTTAGACCAAGTTTTTGAAGAGTCCACTGATCTACACAACTACTGTGGTCATGTGGCTGTATTAAGTGTGAATGTCAGTGGAATTTAGGTGCTCCCTTAGTATGGTCCAATTTTGTACAGTTTGGTACACTTTGTCTTGGACTTTCACTCAGTGTGTGCTCATCATATTGTGGGTGTTTAAATTGACTCAGTACATCAGCTTCATGGAATGCACCACTGCCAGCTACCCTTGGACCGCTTTCACTGAAGTTATGTAAATTATTGTTTGAAATTTGTATTAGCATTTTGTAAATTTTGGTGTTTGGGGGTTTGTTGGGTCGAGTGCTCTTCTTGTACACTGTGTCGAGCCCTATTAGGATGGCCACATGCTGATTGGCTCTATGTCAATCACATGTCATATTCAGATGTCCAGCCTTGTGAAAGGTTGAGGTTCACGGGCTGGAAAAAGCAAAAGTGCGTAAAACTATCAAGTGTTACTGAGCTCTGAAGGATTTTTTGTGTTCGTTCACTAGCCATTTGTGAGATGGAGAGTGAAAGAAATTTATTCTGCCTCACGGCTAGTTACTGCTTACTAGATTTAATTGTTCAACTGTTTGATATTTTAAAGTTGTCATGGGGTGACCTTTCCCCACCTTTTACTTACTTATTTCTACAAGTTGGTTCAGGGTACTAATTACCGGTTCTCCTTTTTAAATGGTGTTCTGAACTGCTATGCATGCACATTCACTTACTATGTCACTTACACATTTTCTGTGGTATACCTTAATAGAATTTTCACTGTGCCTGAAGCCATTTATATCAATCTGTGAACTCATTCTATTATTAATTACTTACCTGCTCATTGGGGTAAGATTTAAGGACAATTGTTCTGTCAGCCTGAAGGCAGCTCCAGAAATCAGTGCACTTGTTTACTTTTTCAAATTATCTAGGTATTTTAAGAATTTCCTTTTTCTAGTGGTCCTGAGGCAGCTATAAACTGCTCTGTCTTCCTGTATAGCTATTCAGTTTTTACCTCTGAGATGAATTAGGCTTCTCTGTTGTCTTAAAGAGCCATCTGTTTCCAAATAGTTATTTGTTCATTTGTTGAAGCATTTTCTCAGTTGCAGTTTGTGAAGGTGGAAATTTTGAATCTAAAATCTAAGAACTGAAGCCAGCCACAGCTTTTGTCTTTCACTGTCACTTAACTAAGGTGTGTAATGTCTTAAACTCGAAAAGTTCAGAGTGTTGTTTGTAACACTGCTAATGCATCTGATTTTAGTTATTTTTCTTAAATAAATATGTTTCAATGAACAATGGTGACTCATGTGAACCCCAGTCCCTCCAGTCCTCCTCCCACTTAATTTCCCTTTTCCTGCTGGATGTTTGGTTGGTAACAGAGGATGTTTATTTTCCTGGAAGGAAAGGGGGGAGGAGGCAAGGTATTCTCACACTCCAGAATGAGATTATCACTCTGCAGCGGAGTGTGCGCTGATATGAAACTTCCTGGCAGATTAAAACTGTGTGCCCGACCGAGACTCGAACTCGGGACCTTTGCCTTTCGCGGGCAAGTGCTCTACCATCTGAGCTACCGAAGCATGACACACACCTGGTCTCACAGCTTTACTTCTGCCAGTATCTCGTCTCCTACCTTCCAAACTTTACAGAAGCTCTCCTGCAAACCTTGCAGAACTAGCACTCCTGAAAGAAAGGATATTGTGGAGACGAGATACTGGCAGAAGTAAAGCTGTGAGACCGGGTATGAGTCGTGCTTCGGTAGCTCAGATGGTAGAGCACTTGCCCGCGAAAGGCAAAGGTCCTGAGTTCGAGTCTCAGTCGGGCACACAGTTTCAATCTGCCAGGAAGTTTCATATCCTCATACTGTCATTCACAATGAGGTGTGTGTGTGTGTGTGTGTGTAGGTATCCACTGCTAAACATGGGGTCCAATGACTGTCCCAATTTGTCCTTATTGAAGAAGCAACAGTTGATCTACGAATTAAAAGTGTGTCAGCTGCCATGTAAGGGCAGTGTTGCCTAACTTGTGGCTCATCTGCATGCCAGTGTGGACTACCCCTTGGTGATTAGTATGAACTGCATCAGGGCGGTAGGTGTTGCACATCCTGACTGAGCTCTGGCCATGACAACCTTGTGTCAGGAGGTAGAGTGTTTAGAAAGTAGTCAGCGCAACCATAAGCAAATACGCGCAATTCAGACAGAATTGATTCATTGGGCTAATCACTTGTGGGGTATTTCACGACGTAGTCTATTCTGAGCAGGTTAGATTAGCTCTGCAATTACAGGGGCAGGTGATGACTTGCAAAGTGGTGTCAGCCACCTTGATTTAGAGAAATTAGGTGCAATAGGTAGTGAGCAAGATTCTCCCACCAACAGATAACTGCTGGAAGCAGTAGCAATACTACAAACACCTTCAAGGACCAGAGGGGAATTCATTTGGAAAATTACCTTACCAAATAATGTTACTGCTTCAAACTATAATAGAACTTTAAAATTAGAATTTAAGACAGGTGAAATCCATTCTGTGGATCATGGTCTAATTTATGTTTCATGCTGATGCTTTTGCTATCTCCAATAATGTTGTTCATTCGTTGTACCCCGTGTGTTAAGCTGTGTTTTCAGTCGAATTTTACACAGAAGTACAGGATCGAGGAATCCTGGAAATCAATTATTGGGTTGAAATTATCTCATATTAAGAGGCTGCTCAAGCATAAACATTTGGTAAGTGCAGTTTTCTAATGAACCTTTTCCTATGTACATAGGTGAATATGTATGGCCATTCCAGCCTTGGAATGGCAAGTCACAGAGATACAAATACTCAATAATATATTAGAGAAAATGCAGCCACATGGCTTACGTTCGATACGTTCGATCATAAATGCACATCTTTTACTGGATTAGAGGCTTTGGTGTCTGCTACAGATGCCAGAGTTTCGTGCACCAGTAGTGATGGGGGTTTCAGCATCATTATCAAGATGGGGATCGAGATTCCAGGCAATTTAAAAGGGGACCACCCAGAAGGAACAAGCATAGGATGTGTTTCCAGTGTAACAAAGAGGGGCATCTTGTATGGCAATTTCCAGTTCCATGGAAGGAGAGTCAAACAGCTGGTGTCACAAGGAATAGAAGAGGCATGGTAGTGTTCTACTACCGGAGTGCTGTGTCTGTGTCAAGTCTGAGGTATGGAAACCACTGCCTTACCTTTGGGAACAACTTAACTAGGAACCAGTGTGCACCCTCCTCAACTATGGTAGTTCAGTTTGTCGTCTAGATTATCTGTGGTATTTGGAGTTCTGCCATACCTGTGAATTACCTTGTTTGCATCCATCCTCCAAATGTCAAGCTTTCACTGGGCAGATGTTGCCTCTGGTTGTCAAAACTGAGTATTGGAAAATTTTGTTGGCCTGTGAAGTAGGAAGTAATTAAAAATCTTTCAGTGAATTTAATTTTGGGGTGTGTTTTTGTAAGTGGCAATGGGTTGGCATTAGATTGTCAAGGCAAGGTTGTTTATTTGAAATTTAACCCAGCTGAAAAACTCATGTTGTGCTCCTGTCGGGTTGCCACTGGAATTCATAGCGTTACCGCAACGTTCGCCATTTGGGCTCAGTCACCTTGGTCTAGTAGAGGTGAAGCAGGTACTGGAAGTTCTTGATTGTTTAGTGCAGATGTTAACTAACAGACTGGACATCACCAATAAAATCCAGTACAAGATTCGCCTTACAAATGACATTCCAGAGAGGTACAATCTTTACAACTTTCTCTATCAAAGATGAAACGTATATGTGCTTTGATTAATAGTACATTGTTCGATGGGGTCATCGAGCCCTCAACCTCAGCCTATGCTTCTCCCATATTCTCAATACCTATGGGCAGCAGAGCAGTGTTTCATCCAGTTGTGGATTATCGTGCAGTTAATGAGAAGGTAGTTTTGGAATCTGTCACTTCCAAATCTACCTAATTTTTTTTCTTCATTGAGTGAGGCTCAGTATTTTACTGTCCTGGATCTCAATCAGGCATATTATCAGATCATGCTAACAGAGGATTCCAAGCATAGTACTGCCTTCTGTACAGACTGGAACCTCTACGATTTTAACAGGGTGGCCTTTGGTTTGTCAGTGGCAGCTGCCATTCTGTCTTGCCTTCTAGATTGTGTTTTGGGTGATTTCAAGTGTGTCTATAATTACCTATATGGCATTGTTATTTGTAGTGCTAGTCTGTCTGGACAGCTGCAACTTTTTGCAGACCTGGTTTACCAGAGGGAGGTGGGACTTGATGTGAAACCATCGAAAATCACACTGGTACATAGGTTTCATTCTCGGGACATCTTAGTTCCACTGATTGCATTAGAATTGACCAGGAGTATACTGGTGATTTGTGAAAATTTACAGTTCCTAGAAATAAGAAAGGTGTGGCACTGTTCATAGACACGGCAAATGCCTTAACGATTCAAGAAATTTCAAATGAGATGAAAGTCATCAGGAATCTTTTGAAGGCATTAAGGTGGCGCTTACTAACCAACTAATATTAGCCATACCCAACTTTGAGCTCCTCTTGTTCTTGCAGATGGACGCCTGTAATTCTTCTGGAACAGAAAGTGGCAGCTGGCCTCCTGCAGGAACAGAATGAGATGGGTCTGTGGCAGGCTGATGCTCTATAGCCTACACACCTTAAAACTTTCACCTGTGGAGATGAAATATTTTATGTTTGAATAGGAAGCCTTGGCAGTTCTGTTTTCCCTTGACAAATTCAGATTTTATTTTGAACACCGAGACTTTTGTTTAGAGACTGACACTCAGCCTCTTAGTTAGGTTTTGGCTCATTACTTCCATAACACCCTCTTAGGCAGTCATTTGGGCATTTATACAACTGTTAAGATCAGACAACACATCGCCTGGTCCTCCCTGTATAACAAAGACTGGAGGTTGGTGGGGGTGAAGATCGTTCAACATGTCACCTGGTTTTCCCTGTATAAGGACATCCAGAATTTGGTGGGGGGAGTGTGAGCTGTAAGGGAGCTGAGCCCAACCCGAATTCTCCCATGGGGCATTTGGAGTCTACACATGAGAAACACCTGATGCATAAATTTTTTATTGATTATATAGGACCACTTCCACATGTGTGGGTGTTAGGCACCTATTAGTTGTTATGAACAACTTCTCTTTTTTTTCTCATTCCAAGCAGAAGGGTAACTATTCTGGTAATTATCCATGCAACAATCATAGACTAAATAGTTCAGTGCAAAAGTTGGGGACAGTGTTAGTCCAAAATCCTAATATTGCTCAAAAAGCGGAGTTAAGGTTCGCTAGCAAGCTGGCTCCTCAATTCTCTGTACCCTATGAGATTGCCAGGGTGGTGAGCCAGGCAAACCAGCTGGTTCTGAATTTCTGCACAAGTAAAGACTCACGTGTGCTTATTACGCAGGTGAAGGAGAGTCACATGTAAAGGGCTTTTTAATGGCGGGGCAGGGGGAATTTGGTTTGGCGGGGGATGTTAAGATATGGTGGGGTCCGTCTCTGAATTCCAGCCCCATGTGCCAGCCAGATGTCACATCTCACAGCTTGGAGCTCATGGCACCAGTGGTGTTGTGGAGCCACACTGGGTGGCAAGGAAAAGCAGTGCATTTCACAGGCAGTCGGTGTCTTGAAGCTGGACGGAGGGTGAGCCATGCAGGGCTCATGGGCGGCATGTGCTGTTTGGCCGAATTTTATGTGCCACTATCATTATCACACTAAAACAATCTTCTTTCAATTATGGTAAGTGCCATAGTCTGATCCGCCCCAACGTTATGATCACCACTCTAAAAGCTGGTATGTCCACCTTTGGCACAGATAACAGCAGGAAGACATTGTGGCATGGAAGCAATTAGGCCTTGGTAGATCATTTGAGGTAGTTGGCACACGTTATGTTAAATCACATCCCAGATGTGTTCGATCAGGTTCAGAGCTGGCAAATTGGGTGACCATCGTATCAATTGGAACTCACCACTGTGTTCCTCAAACCATTCCACCACACTCATGGCCTTGTGAAATGGTGCATAATTTTGATGAAAAATGCCACTGCCATTGCAAAATATGATCATCATGAAGAAGTGGACCTAACATGAACCATGGATCTTGTCACTGGTTGGGAGGCTTGTGTGGCTCAGCAACACAGACAGCTGTAACAAAGGTGAAACTGCAACGGACGAGTATCTGCTGGGAGGCCAGACAAACATGTGGTTGCTGAAGGATGGGCAGCAGCCTTTTCAGTAGTTGCAGGGGCAACTTTCAGGATGAATGATTAATTTGGCCTTGTAACATTAACCAGAATGGTGTTGCAGTGCTGATAGTGCAAGCAGGTGAAAGCAAGGGGAAACTACAGCTTTGTGATTAAATGGTGAAGGCGTCCTCTTGGGTAAAATATTCTGGAGGTAAAATAGTCCCCCATTCAAATCTCCAGGTGGTGATAACTCGGGACCAAGTTGTTATCAGGAGAAAGAAAACTGGCATTCTACAGATTGGTGCATGGAATGTCAGATCTCTTAATTCGGCAGGTAGGTTAGAAAATTTAAAAAGGGAAATGGATAGGTTAAAGCTAGATATAGAGGGAATTAGTGAAGTTCAACGGCATGAGGAACAAGACTTCTCGTCAAATAAATACAGAATTATAAATAAAAATGAAATAGGGGTGATGGAGGTGTAGGTTTAATAATGGATAAACGAAAAGGAGTGTGGGTAAGCTACTACAAACAGCATAGCGAATGCATTATTGTAGTCAAGATGAACATGAAGCCCATGCCTACCACAGTAGTACAAATTTATATGCCAACTAGTTCCATGGATAATGAAACAATAGAAGGAATGTATGATGAGATAAACAAAATTATTTAGATAGTGAAGGGAGACAAAAATTTAATAGTCATGGGGGAGTGGAATTCAAAAGATGGAAAATAGAAGGAAAAGTAGTAGGTGAATATGGAATGTGGGTAAGGAATGAAAGAGGAAGCCGTCTGATAGAATTTTGCACAGAACATAACTTCATCATACACTGTGCTCGAAAGTATCCACACACCCCAAAAAACATTAGTTTCTCATATAGATGCATTGTGCTGCCACCTACTGCAAGGTACTCCACATCAGCGACCTATGTAGTCATGAAAGAGCAGAATGGGGTGCTCCGCGTAACTCATGGACTTCGAATGTGGTCATGTGATAGGGTGTCACTTGTGTAATACATCTGTATGTGAGATTTACACACTCCTAAACATCCCTTGGTCCACTGTTTCCAATGTGATAGTGATGTTGAAACATGGAGGGACATGTACAGCACAAAAGCAAATAGGGCGATCTCGTCTGTCGACTGACCGATACTGCCGACACTTAAAGAGGGTTGTAATGTGTAATAGGCAGACATCTATCCAGACCAATGGACAGGCATTGCACACTGCATCAGGATCAACTGCAAGTACTATGACAGGCAAGTGGTGAGAAAACTTGGATTTCATGGTCGAGCAGCTACTCAATTTGTTAGAGGAGCTTGAAATTTATAAAGCAAAAAACAGAGAACCAACTAAACTGCTTAACTGGCAAAATGATTGTGCCCAGTGCCTACTTTGCTTTACTTGACAATGTTTTACTCTAACCACTGCACGCCTCTGTTACATATGGTGTGTTGATAAGTTCACCTAGTATTGAGTGCATCACATATTTACTTAGTTTTCATATGTTTTACGCATGACTCTAGTATCTTCTTGTTCCTTCCCTATTCATTTCATAGCCTGCATTAATCAGATAGTGTGGATCATCCACTGTTACAGAATTTTATCATTATTTTCTTGCAACGGAGTGCCATAGGGTACGAAGGGCCCTCTGCCGATCATGTCCCTCCAACCAGTTCCCACCTGTGCGGAATACTGGCGTTAGCGCTAACAGAGGGCACTAATTATGTGCAGCACTATGTTTACTTTCATTTGTGGCTCCTTTAGAAATTTGTTTTATGGTTGTTTAATATTACCAGGTGCACTCTCACTGGTGTTCAATATTAACGTCATTATCTAGAATATTGGCACTTGAGCACATGTCAACCACTGTTCCTTAACTCTTCCTCTTTTTAACAGTATTACTTATGTCATTTTTTTACTGCTTTTTATTACTGTAATGCCTTTTATACATTATAAGCTTATTACAGACTTCCCTCTTTATTTCTGCTGTTTCAATTAATTATTGAAAACTACTGTATGCCGACATTAGTGACATCTGGTGACCTTACAACACAAACATCTTGTGGCTACTGTACAGCAGCTTGTTTTAAACAGTAGCACTACTGACAACATGACTCGTGCATGTGATGTTATTTGTATGTATTTGATGATGCTGGTGCTGATTCCACATTTAACATTTGACGATGTCACTATGGCTGCAGTACATTAGGACTTTGTTTTTATGAAACAGGTATGCCTCTTCATATTTAAAATGCAGAAATATGTCAGTAGTACTTTTCATTATGGTCTTTTTATTGTTTTTTAAGCTGTAGACAATCTGCGAGTATTTATGTTTTTCCCATTTTGTGCTGCAGATCTGATGATGGTCATTATAGACCGAAACCGGTAATCTGTTAACAAAACATTTGTGACCATAGATGTAAATTAAAGGAAACTTAGCCTAACTTGGTTTCGTGTTTTTCATGGAGGGGCTTGCACCGCCTATTGTTTTGTGCGGCACTATCACAGCACAACGCCTACATTGATGTTTTAAGCACCTTCTTGCTCCCAACTGTTGAAGAGCAATTTTGGGACAGCAATTGCACCTTTCAACACAATCGATCACCTATTCATGATGCACGGCCTGTGGTGGAGTCGTTACATGACAATAACATTCCTGTAATGAAGTGGCCTTCATGGAGTCCTGACCCGAATCCTATACGACATCCTTGGGAAGTTTTGGAATGCCGATGTTGTGCCAAGCCTCACTGACCAACATTGATACCTCTTCTCAGTGCAGCATTCTGTGAAAAATTGGCTGCCATTACCCAAGAAACATTCCAGCACCTGACTGAACATATGCCCACAAACGTAGACACTGTCATCAATGCAAAGGGTGGACGAACATCATATTGAATTCCAGCATTACCGATGGAGGGCACCACGAAATTTTAAGTCATTTTCAGCCTGGGGTCCAGATACTTTTGATCACATAGTGTAGCTAACACTTCGTTAAAGAATCATGACAGAAGGTTGAACACATGGAAGAGGTCTTGAGACACTGGAAGGTTTTAGATAGATTATGCATTGGTAAGACAGAGATTTAGGAATCAGGTTTTAAACTGTAAGACATTTCCAGGGGCAGATGTGGACTCTGACCGCAATTCATTGGTTGTGAACTGTATATTGAAACTGAAGGAACTGCAAAATGGTAGGAATTTTAGGAGATGGGATCTGGATAAACTAAAAGAATCAGAGGCTGTGTAGAGTTTCAGAGGGCATTAGGACACCATTGACAGGAATATGGGAAAGAGATACAGTAGAAGAGGAAAGGGTAGCTTTGAGAGATGAAATAGTGAAGGCAGCAGACGATCAAGTAGGTAAAAGACGAGGGCTAGTAGAAATCCTTGGGTAACAGAAGAGAGATGGAATTTAATTGATGAAAGGGGCAAATATAAAAATGCAGTAAATGAAGCAGCCAGAAAGGAATATGAACATCTAAAAAATGATATCGACAGGAAATGCAAAATGGCAAAACAGGGATGGGTACAGAGCAAATTTAAGGATGTGGAGTCCATATGACTAGGGGCAAAATAGATACTGCCTACAGGAAAATTGAAGAGACCTTTGGAGAGAAGAGAACCACTTGTATGAATATCAAGAGCTCAGGTGGAAAACCAGTTCCAAGCAAAGAAGGGAAGGCAAAAAGCTGAAAGGAGTATATAGAAGGTCTCTACAAGGACAATGTACTTATAGGCAATATTATGGAAATGGAAGAGGACGTAGATGAGGATGAAATGGGAAATATGATCCTGCGTGATGAGTTTGACAGAGCACTAAAAGACCTAAATTGAAACAAGGCCCTGGGAGTAGACAGCATCCATTAGAACTACTGATAGCCTTGGGAGAGCCAGCCTTGACAAAACTCTACCATCTGGTGAGCAAGATGTAGGAGACAAGCGAAATACCATCAGACTTCAAGAAGAATATAATAATTCCAATCCCAAAGGGCACAGGTGCTGACAGGTCCGAAAATTACCAAACTATCAGTTTAATAAGTCACAGGTGCAAAACACTAACACGAATTCTTTGCAGACAAATGAAAAAACCAGTAGATGCAGACCTCGGGGAAGATAAGTTTGGATTTCATAGAAATTTCGGAAAACTTGAGGCAATATTTACTTACATTTTCAGCATTTGTAGACTTAGAAAAAGCTTTTGACAATATTGAATGGAATACTGTCTTCCAAATTCCAAAGGTGGCACTCATCGAATGCAGGGAGCAGAAGGCTATTTATAATTTGTATGGCAGAGTCGAGGGGCATGTAAGGGTAGCAGTGGTTGGGAAGGGAGTGAGACAGGGTTGTAGCCTATCCCTGATGTTGTTTAATCTGTATCTTGAGCGAGCAGTAAAGGAAACAAAAGAAAAATTTGAAGTAGGAATTAAAATCCAAGGGGAAGAAATAAAAACTTCGAGGTTTGCGGAGGACGTAATTCTGTCAGTCAGCAAAGGACCTGCAAGAGCACTTGAACATAATGGACGGTGTCTTGGAAGGAGGATATAAGATGAACATCAACTAAAGCAAAGTGAGGATGATGGAACATAGTCAAATTAAATCAGATGATGCTTACGGAATTAGATTAGGAAACGAGACACTTAAAAGTAGTGGATGAGTTTCACTGTCTGGGGGGCAAAATAACTGATGATGGTCGTAGCAGAGAGGATATAAAATGTAGATTGGCAATGCCAAGAGAAGCCTTTCTGTCCAAGAGATATCTATTAACATGGAGTATAAACGTATGGGTCAGGAAGTCTTTTCAGAAAGTATTTGTATGGAGTGTATCCATGTATGGAATTGAAACATGGATAATGAAGTGTTTAGACAAGAAGAGAAGCTTCCGAAACATGGTGCTACAGAAGAACGCTGAAGATCAGGTGGGTAGATCATGTAATTAATGAGGAGGTACCGAATAGAATTGGGGAGGAGAGCAATTTGTGGCACAACTTTACTAGAAGAAGGGATCAGTTGCGAGGACATGTAATGAGGTTGCAAAGGATCACCAATTTAGTATTGAAGGTAAGTTCGGAGGGTAAAAATCATAGTGGGAGACCAAGGCATGAATACACTAAACAGATTCAGGAGGATGTGGGTTGCAGCAGTTACTCAGAGATGAAGAAGCTTGCACAGGATAGAGTAGCATGGAGAGCTGCATTAAACCAGTCTCAGGACTGAAGATCGCAATGACAACGTAAGAGGTGGATGTGGTTTGCAACCAGTTCACAATACTCCTTTTCTAACATAGTGCCTTGTACGGGCTCCAGTGAACCCATGGGTGCCCACATGGTCTTTTCCTGGAGTATAATGGAGGTCCTGCCAGTACAGGAGTAAAGGAACCGTACCCTCACAAAGGCAGGACCATGCAGTGGTCTGCCATTGTGCCAAATCCAGCACCAATAGTTACCTGTCTATTTCAGTTGAAGTTGTTGATGTCATGGCATTAACACTGGCACATTCGTGGGTCATCAGCTAAACAGACTCATCATTATGAGTGTTTTGAGCACTGTGCATTCAGACACACTTGTACTCTGCCAAGCATTAAAGTCTGATGTTAGTTACACCATAGTTTGCTGCCTGTCTTGTTTTAACAGTCTGCCCAACCTATGATGTCTACCATCTGTCATAACAGGTGCTTGCCCAACCCCATAATGTCTGGGCATGGTTTAACCTTTATTTCACCCTGTGTTGAAGACAACTGCGACAACACTCCTCAAACAGCCAACAAGCTGTGCAGCTTCCAAAATGCTCCTGCCAAGCCTTCCAGCCATCAAAATCTGCTCTCGGTCAGACTAAGATAGATTGTGCGCAGTCCCTATTTTACACCCGGTCAGCATGCTCATTGATAATCCATGCACCGTGCGTGTCTGACTAGAAGACAAGGTTAGGTGCTATTGCCTGGATGAGTTTATATTGATAGCAAATCGGTGGTCATAATGTTTTGGCTGATGTGTATATGGATTTAGTATTATGACTTCCAAATGGAGGCTGGGCAATGCCAAGGGAACCATTCTGCAACATTCGAGGCAATTGTGAAATGCATCAACTTATTACAAGGGCCTATCAGAAAATAATGCCTCCAAAGTTTTTATTCTGTTCTTTATATCAGTTAAAGTATTACTTGTCACGCATATTACTCTGTTGATGTTTCCACTTTTCTGAGAATATGCAGGACCCTCTCGCTGGAGAGTTTTGAATTACAGTGTGTAAGATGGGTGTGTTATTTAACCATGTCGACATGTGAGAAAACCTTCAGAAAACAGAGCACTGATTCAAATAGTTCACACACACATGGGGCACCCTTTCCTTCAGCATGACAACGCCGGACCATACACAACCTGCAAGTGACACCCTTGATTCATTATTATTGATCATCCACCATAGTGTCCTGGCTTGATTCAATGAATTTTCAACTGTTTCCAAAACCTAAAGAACACCTTCAAGGATAATAGTGATGAATTGCTGTGAGCAGAGGTGAGGCTGTGGAGCTACCAAGAAAATCAAACATTCTACAGTAATGACACCAACAACCTGGTGTCTCATTGAGAGAAAGGGTTCAGTGCCAGGGCGACTATGTTTGATATAAACATACAAACACGAAGAATAAATATGTTAAATGTTAAGTTTGTTTTAATTAAAATGCTTCAATAATTTTCAAATAAAAATTTTGAGTCAATACTTTCCAGCATGTCCTCATGCCCAAACTATACACAATCAAAAATTAAGTTTTAATTAATTTGGTAAAGGTGGCTTTCCATTGAGATAATGTCTACATGCATCTGTTAAGATCATATGGAAGTTCAGTCCATCAACTAACTCAGCACACATTGTAAGAGAAGACTTATTGTGGGTAAAGGTTACAGTCTAGGCACCATTTGGATTTTTTAGTAAACATTAGGCTGTGCTGCTGGTCAATTTGCTACATCCTTTATTTGACTTTCACATTTCTAGGCTTTGCCAGCTCGCACCCACATTGCCACCTTTCAACCTAGGCTAGGCCTTGAGCTGCACTATGGGTCAGTCACCACAACCAATATTTCGAGGGGGGGCTAGAACCCCATTTTAACCTTGTAGCCTTTGAATAGTTCTGTGGTTCAGGTCCAAGGTGAATGATTCTTCAAATTGCTTTTCATTCACATGCTGTGTGTTGTGCATACATATCATTCTATATGTCGAACACTCATTATGTGGGGGGTAAAAGCCAAAGCCTGAACTATGTTGGGTCTAACCACTCTTACTGTATTTAATAAAATTTAGTAAATTTACTTTCTTATCATTTCCTCACAGTGATAGTTTAGGTCTACTGTACTGATACTTCTCATCAAATGAATTGCCTCACATAGTTTGTACGAACTATAATAAAACACTCACATATATTCAAATACAAATGCTGCATTAATGCTATCACAGTACTTCTGCAGTTGCACCCAAGATGGATGTTGAAACAGACTTGTTCAGCTCAGATAGTTGACAAGTAGTTTGTGTGATTGTGTCAGGACCCTCAGTTCTGGTTGGCAGAATAAAAATATTAGTGGGACCAAGTGAATTTGTTTGCCTGCTGATAGCCAAATACCCTACGAACAGTTGCACTACATCAGATTTTAAGTGACATGTATATGTAAGATTATTGACAGCAGTAACTGCAACATTCTGCCAGTTTCACAAGCAATGTGTGTAACAATGTACAGCAAATGCAGAAAGTCATTATGAACAAACCTATCAATATTTAATATGTAACCCCATGGCTTCATCAAAACTGCTGCCAACATACAAATTCATTCTGCACCTACCGGCTGTGTACCAATTTACACTTCCAGGTGATATTTGTCTGAAATTTAACTTTAGTGTTGACAGTTCTACTTACACTTTGTTCACATATTCAAAGTTAATAGTAATATTCAATGTTAATAGACTACAAAACATACTTCTCAGGTTGGTGACCATGCAAATGTCACTTTAAAGTTATTTACAATTAGGCCTAACTTATTGTACGTCATCAATAAATAAATGACAATTCTCACTCCACACCACAATACACTGCAATAATGCATTAACTGCAGCCATACCATCTATAGATGTAATGGCACTTAACATTCACTATAGTCAGTTATTCTTAAGCTGCACATTAAGGTTGTCATTTAAACGAAGTGTATCAGAGCAGAATATACCCACTTTATGGCAACCACCTTATCAGCGTAACTGGATTGTGCATTAAGGTTTTCCATGTTTACTGAACATTAAATTGAAACTCTTGCTCAATTCTATCTGAGGTTTAATACAAGGCTGATTTCAAACTGTGCAACATGTCATATTTAAGACTGAATGTTCATCAGTTTTTTAGTAAACACAATTATTCATGTTTCCAGCAATATGACATGAATTGTATGTATTCACACACTATACACACAAATTAATGAAACACAGTTAAGAAATACGAGTAAGCTACTCACCAGGGAGTGTAACTCAGTTTTTACTTCATCTGTTTCCTCTTTTTTTATCCACATAGTTGGGTCCTGGTCCATGGCTTCAGTTCTATAGTCTGAAAAAGAAAAGCAATCAGATAAGAATAGGTGCACTCTGTTTCCATTTTTACCATGAGGTATTGCTCAAAGGCAGTATTTTCACTCATCTACTGGGTGAGAACAATCATAAAATAACATGCACTGGAAATGGAGTCTTTACAGTTGCTACTGCTTCTTTGTAACACTGGCTTATAGATACTGTCCTATGTGGCAATTTTGGAAGATGTGTATTTTCTTGTGCATGCAAATTACAAACAATCCAAGCAGTCAATAGATCGAAGAGAAAATACTGGATAACACCAAATATTTCATTCTACACTTTGTTTGTTGTGTTAATTTCAGTCCAATAGGGACATGATGAAAATCTGGACATACAGATTGTTTGTTTATCAATAAATATGCATATTCAACATAGGTATTACTGAAACTTTCTCCATCTGTATTCATTCACCGTTGTATAATCAATTTACCATAAGCATCATCATTTTGGAATCTTAACCTGCTTTTAAGGAAAACCATAAAAATGTAACGTAGACTGCACACTGCAATGCGGAAGCTCTCATTCTTGATTACCATCAAGATTAAACACTGGTGAGTTGTTTTTTCTTACGAAACTGGTTTACTGAAACTACTTCCTACTAACTGTAACTATGATGAGTGATCTATTGAGTTCTGATGACATGCAATGCTTTATGTTTGACGAATTACAGTTAATTTGTACCTCTTATTTCGCCAGTTCCTAAATTATTCTTATACAGAAGTCCATTAAAACCTACACATTCCAACAAACTGGTATTTACACATGATTAGACGAATATAACGACACGAATAATCAAAGCACAGTGAAGACTAACAAAATTCAACATAATTACATCATTTCCTTTCATGCGAACTTGCTCAAACCACGAATTAAAAAAATGCTTACGTTAGCACTACAATCTGGCGCCGCTCTATGTCTACATCAGATCACAGAAATTATCATCACGAAAATTATTACACTTAAAATAACCGCAATAACATAGCGAATGTTTGAACTTCACTGTCCGCCTTTTCCCGTCAGTCACGAAATACATGACGGAAATCCCTGCATAGGCAAACTGCTCCTGACAACACGTCATAATCTCAACCGTTTATTTTATGAAAATACACGTAGCGACTTTACCGGACAGGCCAAAAATAGCAACCACTAATAAATCAGGTATTTGGCTGTTATGAACATAACCTGAAAAATTACAACATTCACACGCCGTCAACAACTCAGCTGTTATTGTAATATAAATGAAATACCGTGTTAATTTACTTCCGAAACAATTTTTTCACTTATTCTTGTTTGCAATTTACAAACGCTTATAAATTACCACGAGAATGTCACACACAAATTTCCGCAAAATCACGAGGTTGCAGCTGGATACACACTGACAAGGTTGCTACACTGACACCAGCTAAACCAAAGAACTTACACCAAGCCGAAGCTCTATGCCGTGGGCTATGAGACAAGCAGTATGGTAGAAAGGGAAAGATAAAATGCGAAAATTAAATTCCATAGGATATTCTATCCCTTTGGTAAACCCTTATCTCTATTTTAGTACAACAACGAGATAACGTAAAATAGTTGTTATTGAAGGAATGCGTTTGAAAGTTTTTGGAATTTTAAATCTTCACTGTACTGTATGGGAAGCACTATTCTGAACAGGGATATCACATCGTCGTAACTTTCCTCTGTTACAGGCAGGACGGGCATGCACAAAGTGCTTGACAGTGAGAACTTGTTGATTTTTCTTGTTTTCTTCTTCAAAGTTTTCTTTAAATCGCGTAACAAATGGACGCTGATTTACGACATTCCCATCCGAAGAAGGAAGGAAGATTAGATTTAACGTCCCATCGACATCAAGGTCATTAGAGACAGTGCACAAGCTCGGACTGTGTTAAGGATGGGGAAGGAAATCGGCCGTGCCGTTTGAAATGGAACACCCCAGCTTTTGCTTGGAGCGATTTAGGGAAGTCACGGAAAACCTTAATCTCTGTTCTCAGATACTGGTCTGCACCGTCGTTCTCCCAATTGCGAGTCCAGTGTGCTAACCACTGCACCACCTCCCTCGGTCTTAGCCACCTGACTGGTTTCTTGTTCACATCTTCTTTCACAACAGCAACATAGCGAATCATATGATACTGTCAATTGATAATCTTCTCACGGGTTGTTTCACGAACAATATAAGGTTTGTCACCCCCTTCTTCTCGCATATTCATCAATAGTATTCCAGTCAGCAGGCCAGTCCACTTTTTACCAACTTTTTTAAAATTCTGTAGTGACTGCCAAATGCAATGAGGTACATTCCATTTCACTGTGATGAATAAACATGACTTTCAAATCAAGGAATTATAGGTTAGATTTTCCAGTGTTTGATTAATTCTAGGTTAGATATTTCCTGAAGAGCGGACGAGCACATTGCTGCAACAAATTTGTTTGGATTCTGTCCTGCACAACAATCGCTAAAATGAGCTTTCCCGTTGCAGATAGAGACTCCAACATTCATACAAATCTCGCTATCTCACATCTTCCACGTTTTCCTTGTATTTCCGAGCATGTGAAACAGGCTTTTTGTTTTGTCTTTATCTTATTGTCTGTAAAATTAAAAACAAAAATCAGTCGCTGCTTATAAAACAAAGCACTTTTGATGGGATCAGTTGTTCTCAACAGAACCTGCTGGAAACAGAAGTTGCAGTTTACAAAAGTCCTATATAAGTTTTGGGCTCATTCCATCTCTTGTTTCATCTCCTGTCTGTTTCTAAAAGATGAGCATTATAATTAGGTGTCGGTGATCCTTTATTGACTCCAGCGGTACTCTAAGGCATGTATAGACATCACTTATCTTTTTTTGTGATGATAAAAACAGAGACTATAATCCTCTGAACTGTCTTCCTGTAAATATGGTCTGTATGCACACATTTGTAAAGGGAGCACGTGAGTGTGATGTTAAGTGACAATCTTAGGAATTTTATTTTCTTTTTCCAGAGTGAACGTAGTAAGACTGAGCCACTGAAAAACTCACAACTTGATTCCTCACACCATTTCAGATTTCTGGTGAACTCAATTTCCTTAGATGATGGTCCTTCTGCCTGCTTCAGTTGTGTTTTCCAAAGCTCTTTTCTTCATCACTATAACTCCAACACCTTAACAGATTCCAGGTTTATTCAGAAACATGGTCTTACAGACTTGGATTCATTCTGTTCCTCATAGCAAGTAGAACATAACAGTGGAGTTACTTTTTGAGTTCACTCATGTGCTAGCTTTTTAAAGATCTTGCCAGAATTACTGCAAATAAAGCCTCTTTTTCTTTCATACATCTCTAATTTGTAATATCTTTAAGAAATGTTCAGCCTTTGTGCACGGACAAACTTCTTATGACATTTACTTCTGCAGTTGTCTCAACATGGGTCTTTCATGTAAGCTCCTGGAACATGGAGTTCTCTGGATGAAATGTGTGATTCTTTGCACCAGTATCAGATTTTGAAAACATTTATATCCCTGTTTTCTCAATTTTTATGTATTTTTTATGATACTGGTTGTCCTTCAAAGTGTTTCTCCTCTGCCTCTAAATTCTGTTCTGTAAAGGGGTGCACATCAGTAATGTCACCTTCATTGACTGTCTACAATAGCTCTGAACTTCGTTACCATCAGTTAGCTTTAACTGCTTCTAATTAACATTTGCTCATTTTTGTGGGTCTTCATCTGATTCATCACCAAATGTTAGATGGTACTGCAAAATAGAAGGAGAGATATCCGATGACAGATGTGAATCGTGATTGTTGCCACTGGCGAGGAAAGTATACTGACTGATTTGAATGGTTTCTCATTCAGGAAACACGAAGAATCAAGTCTGCTTAAAGAAGAACAGAAACATATCCTAGTATATTGTGTATTCAATATTTCAAACTTTCCCCACTCTTCAGCTAGACAAAAATTTTAAAAAAGTGTTTCCATTCTGCACCCATTAAAACGAAGGAAACAGGAAAGAGAAATAAAACGTTGAAATTTGATTTCTAGGCTGCAGTATTTCAGAAGAACATTGTTATACATACAAGCAAGAGACTGCAATTCTGTAGAGCAGTGGTTCCCAACAGATGGTCCGCGGACCCCCAGGGGTCTGCGAGCTATGCCAGAGGAGTCCGCAAGATGCTATTAGAATAAAAAACATATTAAATATATTTCATATGATAACAGATTTTTTTGTCTTGGCCGCTTTCTGCATGAGCAGAGCTTTAGTGAACGCTAACTTCTGCGTTTAGCCTCTTCCTAGAGCCAACTGACACTAGCACACTCTAGCACAAAACCAGAATTAGCGTTTTCTTATTTTTCACACATGTCTGCTCAATGCCGTCTCAAGTGTAGTACACTTGAAAGACCAATACACTTAGTTTTAATATTTCCTGTCGTTTTCAGTTAATACTCAGTTTTTATTTTTTTAAGGAGTTTGTTATGCTAAACACCCAGATTTGAAGACAAAGATTTTGAGTAATAAACAAAAATTTAACAATAACAATGATGGCTAAACCGAAAAAGTTTTAAGCTCAATACTTTTTTAATAATGTATATGTCAATGTTTTTTCTAAGTACCAAAAATAGAAAAGTATAAAAAGACTCTTAGTTGGGATTTTTTAGGTACTTGATACTGTGATATGACATTGTACCAATCATGCTCGATGAGGGGGTCCTCGGGAAAATTTTGTTGGGAACCCCTGCTATAGAGCTAATTGCATCGTATTTTCCCTGTGGAACTCATAACTAACAAATTAATACTACAGGAGAGCTCTGAAATCAAACAAACTTCCATGATTTTTTCACTCTTTATGTCATGAACAGGACAAAACCAGAAAGAATGGGGAAAAAACGCTCACCAAAGATTGCTGCCAATATAAACAGTGTTACCGTCACACACAGGCAACATAAATATTTCCTTGTATGAAGTTTAGGTATTACAGCTGTGTAGTTCACGATATCTGCCTCCAGCACTACAGTTATTGTATCACTGGCAGTTCTTATTAAGAAACATCGGTGCAATTCAAAGTAGCTATTTGTAGCAGATAAATACTCACTGACATAATATTTGCATATTTGTTGAAGTAAAAATTTTGATCCAGCAGTAAATCCTGAGAGTTACCTAGCTGTAGCAGAGGGAAGAGTAATATTGACGACTCAAAGGTGCAACAGATCGAGTAACCTAGTTATTGTACTAATGTGGCTCTATTTTTCAGCAGTTGTGAAGATTGGTTGAAATACTATGAATAACTGAACAGCAAGTAAAGACACAATGACCACACTAGTAAAAATAACCATATTCAAAGCAGCAAGCAATATTTGAAAATGTCAATTGAAAAAATATTACAAAAAAATATAAAGTTACAAAATATATTACGAACAAAACACAGGACATAACCTCCATATAGTTTAATGTGTATTAAGGTATGATATCCCAGCTTAACATTTTATCTGGAAGCATCTAGCATATTTTAAAGAAATTCAAATAAAGCAAGATTGATACCATTTCAGCAATGGTATCCTCGTTCAAAAAATCTTTCACCCAGATGTTAAATGTATATCAACTTGAAACAAAATGAATTTTCGGAAATTGCAAGTGCTATGTGTATGATATTTGGAGGTAAATCGGCGTTTGTGCTAATAAGAACAGTTTTTCGTTCTGATGGGATTTGATGCCAATTCAAATTTAGCTTTAAATATCTGAAAGCATTAATAAATTTCTGTTGCCATTTAATTGTAACATTTGTGACCAAGAAACGAAAATGAATTTATTATACTCTAATTAATAAATCTTAAAATACTGATAGTTTTGCAGTTCTGTAAATATCCACATGACTATACTCAGTGTTCTCGAAAACTATTGTCACTCTTTGGTAAGGAAAATGGAGCTGTATTACCTTACTAACAAGCATCAATTGAAAGTAATTGCTGAAATATAGAATCAGATTCGTTTCACAAAGTTTAAGTATATTTTGCCACTTAACAAAAATTTTATTTACATTTCATACTCGCAAAATGATAGCTCAGAGAACATGTTAGAACAGTGTCAATTCATTAAATAATTAGTATCAAAACCCAATAATAGAAAGTTGCATCAGCTACATCTATACTAACTTATGTAATTCCTTTTTCTTTGCAAGACTATAGGTTTCCTCCTTCTGCAGTGTTTAAAAAAGTACTCATGTTCAAGCTCAGTGAAAAATACATGCCACAAAGCTATTCATACTAGGCCTAATATAGTTTACAAATAAAATGAAGTTTATTTCTTTGAGAGATGTACGTGCCAATTATTCACCAAATCAAAGTTGATTGTAGTGTCTACTAATTAGTCACAAAGCTATTCATACTAGGCCTAATATAGTTTACAAATAAAATGAAGTTTATTTCTTTGAGAGATGTACGTGTCAATTATTCACCAAATCAAAGTTGATTGTAGTGTCTACTAATTAGTCACAAAACTTACCTGCTTATACAAGTCACAATTAAGTAAAAATTACTGTTTAGATGTCATATGTCTTCTTTTGTTGCATGACAACAGACAGGCAAATTATATTAATTAAAACACTGGATGAAGGTACACTTACCTAGCCAGCTGCCAACTGCAAATCTGGAAGCTCATTCAGAATTTTCTATGGCGCCTAAATAAAGTTAGATGGTATTTTATTCTGTTAGGTTACAATTGAATCACTTAGTCACAGTTTTTGGCAAAATTGGACATAAGGCACACAAGTTGATTACTGCAATGTCGACATATATCTCAGGTTACAGTACACATCAGTTTTTTATTTCAGTCATACTTCTGTTTTGAGCTCCACTGGGCTTTGTTTCTCACAACTGAACTGTTCCATTCCAACATTTCAAGGTCTTGCTCTACTAGTGCTCTGCAGATCAGCCTGTCAGCAGACCTACATTTCCTCTCATTCACATTCATTGGCTTTGCCAACTCACAGTAAAGTGGTCAAACTCTAGCACTAACCTAGGCCTCAGGCTTCACTACAGATCATTGTGTCATTACATCTAGTTTTTTCCATTCATCAAGCAACTACGAAAATCAGTAACCTACCCTAAAATTCATAATAACCAGACATGTAAAAGTTATTTTGGCACTGTGCATATTAAAAATAATGTAATCAATTCATTTCACCTACTGAAAGGAATAATTATGTTAAGAAATTCTTATTGGCTTCCATATACCGCCATCCAATTCCATATAACCAGCATCAATGAATTTCAGACAGCACACAATGCAATATCCACCACTCTGTATGTGTACTCTCGTCATATTCCGTAATGAAATGTTATTCTTAATCACCTGTTACACATCAAGTGATCTTAGGTAATGGTAACATATTATTAAACACCTCAGACTGTTATTAGATGTAATTTACTCAATGTTATCACATTTCATTGGCTGTACTTGCAACAAACATTACATATTTAAGAATGCTTAAACAAAAACGAAAATTTATTCACAGCCTGCGAATATGCACCCACCATTAACTTATACAAAAAGAGAGAGACAGTTTGTATACATGTACCAAAGGGAGCTGACAGTTTGCTTAATGCACCACAGATATGCAATGTGTCTGACAAATACTGTATGTCAATCTCGAGTCAAATCTATGTCCCCAACCCCCCCCCCCCTCCACCTCTCTTTCTGTCCTAGAGCTTAATTCAAAATGTGTTGTTGGAATTTGTGGTAAACTTGATGAACGATGCTTATGTGAACAGGTATCAGGGGATGTGTAGCCCAAAGGGTGTCCTCAGTAGAGGATAGTGGCGTAGGGGTTGCTGTCATCTGTGGTTCAATGAAATTACTCATCGCGTTTTGTGATGAACGAGATTGGTTCTAAGGTGGTAGCTGGTCGCTGGGTAACAGGTAAGATGGTTTCACCCTTCTGAGTGACACTGTTTTTGGGTTATCATTGCATACTATTTGCAGTTTATACAGACAACAAGCCCATTACTTTTGCTTTTACAAGGGCTAAGGAAACCTTTCCCTGATGTGGTTTTGGCAGTCAGAATTATTAATCAATTTGCCACAGATGTGAGACATGTTAAAGGGGCTGAAAACATGGTGGCCAACTATCTTTCTTGGTCAATGAAATTTTCTATACAACTGATCGACCAAATTCGTGTCAGAATAAGCAGCCAACATGTAGACAGAGGAGCTTATGTTAGTGGAGATATGGAAATTCAGCTCAAAAGAACTATATTTAAGAGAGACAAAAACTTCTTTGTGGTGCAGACCCTCTCAACTACCTCCCACACCTTATCATGCCTGCTGCTGTTTTTGCAAGCAAGTGTTCTTCAAGGTGTACAAACTCACTCTGGGCTAATACCACAATTAAATTTGTCATGGACGGATACATTTGGATGAGTACTAGGAAAGGCTGTTGATCATGCACTAGAGCATGTGTTGCATGTCACGCAGCAAAAACTACCATTATGTACATTGGCCAATAGGTCATTTTTCAGGTTCCACACAGTGTTTTTCCTATGTATGCATTGACTCTATGTGCCTACTGCCTCCAGCAGAAGGGTTCTGGTAAGTCCTCAAGGCAACTGAGAGATACACCTGCTGGGCTGATATGATTCCAATTATGTACATTTCTGTGGAAAAACCAGCCAAGACTTTTCTTTCTACGTGACCCATTTGGTTTGACTGCCTGGTACACATCACAATGGACCACAGACAACAGTTTAAGTCAGCTTCATTCTACAAACTAGATAAGTTGTATGGTTTCCAACACGACCACCCCACTTGTTATGAAAATCTTGTACAACACTGTGGCACAGAATATATTTCCCTGAAGTATGCTCTTATCAGGTAGAAAAATATGTTATTATCAGCTTAATATCTGGCACATCCTGCTTCACAGGACTAGAATATTAACCTCATTTTTGGTTCATGATGGGGTGCTGAAAGCATTCTCTACCTCTGCCACAGGATGTTTCCTGATGTTCGGACTCTCTTAAAGTAACCAAGTGCCACATAACCTACAAAGTCTCTCAAGGTAGCAGCACAGAGTAGTTGTAAATATCAGGTTATCGCTACATATCACTTTATAAATTCGGTACTGTAGCTACATTTAATATGATCATCTCTACCTGTGTAGTTGGGAGATAGAAATTCCTTTACAGAATTTCACCGCAATTCAACTATCGAATCACATCTGTGGTAATTTCGCCCTCGCTTCCACCCTTCCAGCAGCATGTTATAGGTATCAAATTGATTGATTAATTAATGAGAGTCCCTTTGCACAGTGAGTAATTTTTTTCCTGCAGTCAGATTACACTCGTTGTGTAACTGTTACAGATGGTCCTGTGGCGTCTCTGGAGGCTCTCCACAATCTAAGTAGTTACTTCCTCTGATACCAAAATGGGTGCTTAGATTAGGTTACATTAGATTTACTTTCATTCCAATTGATCCATAGTGAGGAGGTTCTCCAGGATGTGGAACATGTCAGGAAAACAATCATACATAACAGATATTTACAACTAAAACAAAAAAGCTAATGTACTTTTCACAAGTCTCAAGTGGAATGATGATAATTTTTTTAATGAACACTATATGTAAGAATCATTTTAGAAACACTAAAGCACTGCATTTTAAAATAAAAAGGGCTTTTTTATTTATGAGGTAATAAATATGTAATAGAACTACTACATTACTTATTTATAGTGAACACACTACTGCACCGAAATGGTGCTGAAGTTATATTGTACTTTTATATATATATATATATATCTGTGGGTTCTACTGAGAAATTCATCAGTGGAGTAGAAGGAGTTGCCACCAGTAAATCCTTTAGGCTTCTCTTAAACTGAATTTCATTGGTTGCTAAGCTTTTTATGGCTGCTGGCAAGTTACTGAAAATGTGTGTTCCTAAATAGTGCACACCTTTTTGTACAAGAGTAAGTGACTTTAAATCCTCTTGAAGATTATTTCTAGTATTGATTCCATAAACTGAGCTGTTGGTTGGGAAAAGTTTTATATTTTTAATGACAAATTTCATTGAGGAATAAATATATTGGGAAGCAGTAGTTAGTATACCTAGTTCCCTAAACAGGTTTCTGCAGGGTGTTCTTGAGTTCATACCACATATAACTCTTACTGCACGTTTTTGTGCCCAGAAAACTTTAGCTTGGCTTGATGAATTACCCCAAAAAATAATCCCAAATGACATTATAGAATGTAAGTAAGCATGGTATGCCAGTTTTTTCATTTTTATAGGCCCTATGTCTGACACAATTCGCATTGCAAATAGAGATTTGTTAAGTTGCTTCAGGAGTTCTGTGGTGTGCTCCTTCCAGTTGAATTTATTATCAAGCTGTAATCCCAAGAATTTAACACTGTCCACTTCTTCTATCTCCTTGTCATCCTACGTTAGGCATATACTCGTGGGACACCCGTTACAAGTTCTGAACTGTATGTAGTGTGTTTTTTCAAAGTTTAGTGACAAAGAATTGGCTAGGAACCAGTGAATAATGCCCACAAATATTTTGTTAGGCGATCTTTCTAAGACTACACTTAATTTGCTGTTTATTCCACTGTTTGTATCATTGGCAAACAAAACGAACTTGGCATCTGATGATGTTACTGATGAAAGGTCATTGATATACACAAGAAAAAGTAAGGGCGCTGAAATGAAACCTTGTGGGACCCCCTCATGTAATTAGTTTCCCGTCAGATAATACCTGATAGCTTAATACATGACTCTTTCCCAACAACACTCTTTGCTTCCTTCCAGAGATATAAGATTTGAACCATTTTGCAGCATTTTCTGTTACATCATAATATTCTAATGCAGTTAAGCACATTTTCACTGTAAGTGTAGATAGCCTTCTCAATATCAGAAGCCTTTAGAAATCCTAACTGCGACATTGATAGTATGTTATTTGAGCTAAAGTGGTTATAAAGCCGATTGTACATTACTTTTTGTAATATTTTTGAGAATGCCGGCAAACGTGAAATTGGACGGAAATTTGATGCTATTTCTTTATCTCCCTTCTTAAACAGTGGCTAAATTTCAGCATGTTTGAACCATTCAGGAAATATTCCACTGATAAATGACTGGTTACACAGATAGCTTAATATGTTACTTAACTAATAATCACATTCTTCAATTAACTTTGTTAGTAATTCATCATATACACTAGATGTTTTTCATTCTAAAGATTTTATGATGGACGTAATTGTCTTGAAATTGTTGAAGGTGACCAACTCTAACTATGGTCTGTCTCTCGGTTGCCTTGTCATGCTGCTGGAAGTAAGCCACTTAGAATTCTAGTTTGCCACTCTCAAACCATTCCTGCTGAGACCTGTCGGTGTATGGGTGAAGCAGAATGTTTCACTGCCCTCGTCACTCCCACATCGCCTCAGCCCCAATCACCACCCTGCCACTGTGTTTCATGTGAACCGCTATCATTCCCACCTCAGGGACATGAACCCCTGCTCTTGTATCAGGGCTCTACTGCTCCTGTCCAACAATCCACTACATGCTGTGTCAGGCACCTGATTTCACACCTGCAAAACTTGTCCTATCTTTCTCACAAGGAGTGGGAGTAAGTACCAGGATGGTCGCAAATATGCTCTCCCTAACCTCTTCTGCAAACCAAAACGTTCTGAGATGTGTTTTCGAAATGGGAATCCATGGAGGGAATGTAACGATCTTTTCAAGGAAAACTATTGAGAAACTTCATTTGAAGTTGGCTGCAGAAGGATTTTACTGCTGCCAACATACATTCTGCGTATAGACCACAAAGATAAGATAAGAAAAATCAGCGCTCATACAGAGGCATGTAGACCATGTTTTTCTCCCACGCTCTGTTTGCGAGTGGAATAGGTAAAGAAATGAGCAGTAGTGGAACAGGATATCCTTAGCCACTCACCATACAACGGCTGGTGATGTATGACTATAGATGTATAAGAAAATTTAATATGTCAGTTCATCCATGTACACGCACACAAAAAAATTAAGGAAGAACGTCGTCTCTGATTTATCGAGAAAACAGACAGAACTTCTGCTGCTGATTGTCTCTCTGCAAAAATGTTCGTATTAGCCGCTAATTTTCTCACTGTAGTCACTTCTCTAGACGTATGTGAGATGTTGTAAAGTGTTTCGCCAAGTTACAGACGCCTGCAGTTTGTCTCGTAATTTCATCATATTCCAAGAGGTCTATTCCATTAGTTAGAAGGCTGTCTAGTCATACACCCATCACTGACTAGACAGAGAGCTATCACAACGAGAAAAATTGCACACTAATGTACAGTAAGAAATTCAAAACCAAGCAGAGTATGCATGAACTGCACAAAGAAATTCAGCAGTCTACACATATCCCCCTGTACATGTCCCAATCCCTTTATCGTATTCTGATGATTACATCAGAAATATGACAGTGTAACGGTGTCTGAATCTTTGTTGATGGGACATTGTATCTCTCCTTCTCTCTCTCTCTCTCTCTCTCCTTCTATACTCGTTATTTTCGTAAAATCCACTGGAGGAAACCTACAAACTATAAAAATTTCATGAACGTCATCTGGTAGAGAACTCAATAACATTTTATCACATCTCTCTCTGCTCTTATATCAGAAACAAATACCACATGCTTGTTGACATCGGCCATATGTGTGGCCTCGCCCATTCATCCTGTCAGTGGGCAGGTGGCCGCTCGTTCAGCAGGGCCCGAGCACGCACACGGGGGCAAAGGCTTGCTGGTTATTGGGAGCTCCAGCGTTAGGCGGGTGATGGAGCCCCTTAGGGAAATAGCGTACAGGACTGGAAAGAATTTCAATGTGCATTCGGTTTGTCTGCCGGGGGGCCTCATCCAAGATGTGGAGGCGGCCTTGCCTGCAGCTATCGAGCGTAAGGGGTGCAGTCGTCTGCAAGTAGTTGCTCACATCGGCACCAATGATACCTGTTGCTTGGGTTCTGAGGCGATCCTCAGTTCGTACAGGCGGCTGGCGGATTTGGTGAAGACCGCTGGCCTCGCACACGGGGTGCAGGCAGAGCTCTCTATTTGCAGAATCGTTCCCAGAGTGGATCGGGGTCATTTGGTTTGGAGCCTATTGGAGGGTCTCAACCAGAGACTTCGTCGGCTCTGTGACGGTCTTGGCTGAAGATTTATAGACTTGCGCTATTGGGTGGGGAATTGCAGGACGGCCCTAGATAGGTCAGGGGTGCACTACACAAAGGAAGCGGCTACTCGGGTAGCAGAGTACTTGTGGCGTGCACATGGGGTTTTTTTAGGCTAGGCAGTAGTGCGAGGTGTCCTGATGAACACTCACCAGTCGAAGTGCAGGCAGGGAAATCATGACGCGCTCAGTGTAGACACTTCAGCTATCAAGATATTAGCAGTAAATTTTCAGAGTGTTCAGAATAAAGTTCCTGAATTTACTGCCCTCCAGGAAGCGTGTGGCGCGCAAATTATTCTCGGCACTGAGACCTGGCTGAACCCTGAGATAGGAAGTTCTGAAATATTTAGTGAGGGTTGGAACGTGTATCGGAAAGACAGATTAGACACCATAGGAGGTGGTGTCTTCATTGCAGTTGACAAAAATATTGTGTCTACTGAGGTCGAAGTAGAGTGTGATTGTGAAGTTATCTGGACAAGTTTGACAGGGCTAGGCGAAATAAAGTTAATTATTGGGTGTTATTACCGGCCACCTGGTTCCACCGTGACAGTTCTAGAATCATTCAAAGGGAGTCCACATTCTGTATCGCAGAAGTACCCGGATAATGCCATATTAGTCGGAGGCGAGTTCAACCTACCTAGTATAAACTGGGATATCTATGGATTCATTACAGGTGGTACAGACAAGCCGTCGTGTGAATTACTTTTGAACACATTATCCGAAAACTGTCTTGAGCAGCTAAATCGACAGCCAACGTGTAGTGGAAATATTTTAGATCTGGTATCCACGAACAGACCAGACCTCATCGACGATGTCAGTGTTGAGACAGGGATTAGTCATCATGATGTTGTCACTATGGTTACGAAAGTTAATAAGTCGGTCAAGAAGGCTAGGAGAGTATTCTTAGTAGAAAGAGCAGATAAGCAGTTGTTAGCATCCCACTTAGTAAATGAATCGACTTCATTTACTTCCAGTACGATGGACGTGGAAGAATTATGGTCAAATTTTAAACACATTGTAAATCACGCACTGGACAAGTATGTGCCGAAAAAGTGGGTTATGGACGGAAAAGACCCACCGTGGTTTAACAGCGCAATTCGGAGAATGCTAAGGAAGCAAAGACAGTTGCACTCGCCGTACAAGGAAGATCGGGAGAATGAGGACAGGCAACAGTTAGTAGAGATTCGTGCTGCTGCAAAAAAAGCGATGCGCGAAGCATTCAACCACTACCACCGCCATACCTTAGCAAAAGATCTTGCCGAAAACCCAAGGAAATTCGGGTCTTACGTAAAATCGGTAAACGGATCGAAGGCATCCATCCAGTCACTCACTGTTCAGTCTGGCCTGGCAACGGAAGACAGCAAAACGAAAGGTGAAATTTTAAATTTAGCGTTTGAGAAATCTTTCACGCAGGAGGATCGCACAGATTCCCCTATGGAGGACATAGTGATAGATATCCCTGGGGTTATGAATCAGCTGAATGGGTTGAAAATAAATAAATCACCAGATCCTGATGGGATTCCAATTCGGTTTTACAGAGAGTACTCTACTGCATTGGCTCCTCACTTAGCTTGTATTTATCGCGAATCTCTTGCCCAACGTAAAGTCCCGAGCGACTGGAAAAAAGCGGAGGTGACCGCTTATAAAACACTAATACGACCTGTTCTTGATTACTGTTCGAGCGTCTGGAATCCCTATCAGGTCGGATTGAGGGACGATATAGAAGCAATTCAGAGGCGGGCTGCTAGATTTGTTACTGGTAGGTTTGATCATCAAGCGAGTGTTACAGAAATGCTTTGGGAACTCGGGTGGGAGTCTCTAGGGGAAAGGAGGCGTTCTTTTCTTGAATCGCTACTGAGGAAATTTAGAGAACCAGCATTTGAGGCTGACTGCAGTACAATTTTACTGCCGCCAACTTACATTTCGCGGAAAGACCACAAAGATAAGATAAGAGAGATTAGGGCTCGTACAGAGGCATATAGGCAGTCATTTTTCCCTCGTTCTGTTTGGGAGTGGAACAGGGAGAGAAGAAGCTAGTTGTGGTACGAGGTACACTCCGCCACGCACCGTATGGTGGATTGCGGAGTATGTATGTAGATGTAGATGTAGATGTAATCCCATTAAATATACATGTATTGGTCCACTGGACCAGGTGGCCAGTGATTGAAGTCGGTTCCACAGATCTGACTAAAGTTTTGTCACCTGTACTGGAAGAAGATCATAGCCCACAGACTATCAATCATAAGAAGAGGGTTCTTGTGTTGTTGTTTCATAAGTAATTTGATACATTGTCTTTTTGCTGTAAAACATTGAAGCAGTGTATGACTACAGCTATGTACACAGTCATACATGTTGTTCTTCTACCATAACTTCGAGATCTATGTCAGGTTTGAACCAAACACTAACAAGTTTTGATCCATTGGCTCTCTCACAAAAAACTAGACATTGGATGATGCAAATAATGCTGCTACCACAATACATGAGGTGGTTGGAATAACAAGCAGAGATGGTGTTTCTTGCTGCCAAAGTGTGGAAGATAATACGACATCTGGAAACTGGAAGAGTTTGTGGCATTGTGCAATGTTTCCAAAAGTCTGTCCAAAGCTGACGACCTCTACATTTAATCTCGTCTTCTACAGTGATTACCTATTCTCCATCAATTTCACAAGTGTACCACGTTTCCTGTAATTTCTACACATTTTATGCAGTTACTCAAGGCCCAAACCACCACCCTCATGAGTTGTCAACAAAATGTCTCATCACGTCACTGTCGCGATGTTGTCATCCAGTGACATTGCAGCATGGTTCTCAGTTTCTGTATCATTGCAAAACCACCCCTGCCAATACTCTGCGAGGGCCATATACATATGGATATATCATGAACCCTGTTACACTGCCTACATCACATGACACAAATATTGTTTCTTAGTGTAGGAAATAGCCATTAGCGGAGAGTAGGTGCGAAAACTACGTTGCTTAGGCGAAACACTTTATAAATTCGGTAAGATTTAATTACGATTTGTCATCTTACTCCATGTCGATGGGAATCACAAAGGATTTACACATTAGTTGGATAAAAGTCGGAGACTGAAAGAGCTAGCTGCATTGTCTTTGACCATCCCACTCGGCAACACAGTCGTCGATTTAATTTGCAACTCACCGTAAGCAGGAGGGTATTATAGCCGCTATATTCCACATCTCATGAAGGGACAGAGCGAGCTCGAGCTGAGTATGTAACTGCTGATTAACGAAGAATGTTCCACATCAGTCTTACTTTCAGCAACCATCCAAGGGCACAAGATCTCTCCATATGTGTGCATATCGAGGAGGTGAGCACCCCTTATCAGTGTATAATAGATATAGGTGTGCTAGGGTGATGTAACAGACGGTTCAGACTAAATGTGTGGTTTATGAATGATGGAGCTACAGACTAATGGAGTTTGAAATATTTTACGTCAGTTAACTGTGATATTAATGTTGGACTATTGTTCTAGTGTCTGGAGTAAGTACAAAGAAGGTACTGGCAAGAGAAAAATGATTGTAGTACATAAACACATGCATTCCTAAGGCTATACAGTTCTGCACTTAAAGATACTACAATGTTAAAGCCATATGGTTTCTCAAATATTAGTTGTGTAGCATGCAATGCTCTCAATGCTCTACTGCGTGACATATATGTTCATCATCAGACGTACATCCACCCTGAAAGTTTTCTATCCCACTTACTACGTTGACAGACTTTAAGATGATAAAACTCCTTCCTTCTAAACAAAGAAAAACATGGATTTTTTGTGATACATGCAAAGTATAGCTTTCCAGAGTGTAAAGCGCCCATCGTTCACAACCGATTACAGTTTAGAAATTATGCTATGCTCGCATCAGTCCTATAAAACGATCGCCAGCAATGGAAAATGCATCTTATGAGGAAATAGACAAATGCATAGCAATGGTATTTGACAAGTGAAATCATCCACCACGATGCATTAACTCTGTGAACAGGACAACTGTCATGCAAATGCACGCACAGAATTAGCAGTATCTCTCAAAGCTATATCAGTGACTTAGAATGAAAATAGTTACAAAACTGGTGACTCGATTTGAGACCTGATAGTCAAGGGTAGGCAGGATTCGGATACGACTATGGACGGGGCTGTAACCAGTCACTATTTGTTGCCTTTTACAATCATACGCAATTTATTTTCACTAGTAATTCCAGACTCAACAATAAATAAAATTAATGGCAATAAATTAGGAATTGTTTGAACTCTCTGCAACTTACAAACTACAGGTTTATAAATATTAAAGACAACACAGCAGAAGGCATCAGACACCAGGAATGCCAGTAAATAAGATTTTAAGGCTTACTGTTAAAATACAATTACCATATAAGAATTTTAAGACAAGTAACCACACTCGCGGCTGAAGGCCTCAATCTACACTACTGGCCATTAAAATTGCTGCATCTCGAAGATGACGTGCTACAGACGCGAAATTTAACCGACTTGAAGAAGATGCTGTGATCTGCAAATGATTAGCTTTTCAGAGCATTCACACAAGATTGGCACCAGTGGCGATATCTACAACGTGCTAACATGAGGAAAGTTTCCAATCGATTTCTCATACAGAAACAGCAGTTGACCGGCGTTGCCTGGTGAAACGTTGTTGTGATGCCTCGTGTAAGGAGGAGAAATGCGTACCATCCCGTTTCCGACTTTGATAAAAGTCGGATTGTAGCCTATCGTGATTGCGGTTTATCATATCGCGACATTGCTGCTCGCGAAATCGAGTGGCGCCAGTCAACAAGAGAAGAAGACAAACAGCTGTAACCATGCCAACTAAACGACCGTGTGGCCTCCAACAGAGGGCAGAAACCTACAACAGCACCAACGCGAGCCGTAGCACGGCTCACGGTTCATGTCCAAAATGTAACTGGGAAATGACGTACTTTGTATGGATGTTCATTCATCAGAAGGAGAGGTCCAAAATAGGTTTTCCATCTGTTTGGTGGACATGCTGCACTAACCCCATGTGCAGAACTCTCTATCTTCCTGAAAAAGATACACACACACACACACACACACACACACACACACAAACAGAGACAAACACACAACTATCGAGCAAATGTATAGACAGGCTCTGCAGTACCGTAAAAGCCCTGTCAGTGACTTAGAATCAAAGTAAAAATGAAACAGCGACTTGATTCATGTCCAAAATTTGACCAGGAAATGGCGAACTTCACATGCATTTTCATTCATCTAAAAGAGTATGCTCAAATAGGTTTTTCATCTGTTTGGTTGACAGACTGATGACCTCAGAAGTTAAGTCCGATAGTGCTCAGAGCCATTTGAACCATTTTTGTTTGGTGGACATGATTCGTCACACATGCATTGGAAGTTCTCTGTTGGCTGTGGCATGGAGAGGTTTGCTGTTAACGTTTGTAGGTAGCACTCTAACTCACACCCTAACAACAGTCTAGAAAATCGTCCATGATGGGAGCCAACTTGCAGGCGCTCCTACCACTTCAGTTGACATAGTGCATAATGTTGTTAAAAAAAACATGCAGTAAGTGTTCTGTAAGGTACTGGTAAATGTTACTAGGATCACATGGTTATGATTGGTAGAGAACACAGGTCAGCACATTGTAAATACTGCTAGTTAGAGTTTAAAACACTTAGGCAGTATTGCGCATTATCAAACATGTAATCCTTTCAGTAGTTGCATATTGCAGTCCCAGACCTGGTAGTACAATACTCAATCCCTAAGGAGGAAGTAAAAGATTTTTGTAGTCACATGTCTAGACATTTTATAAAAATCTGGAGGTGGTTGCAGATATCTTTGTGGCCACACCAGGGCTTGTGATCTGATGTATATAAATTTTTTACTCTACATTTCTATGTCATCTATGTTAAACAGTCTGCTCGAGCTGTCTTATTGTAGTCGATGGTCACTGTTCCCCTGAGTTTCAGTGCTTCCATTTCGATTTTTTCTCGCATCTCTTTTGCTGTCACACACTCTTTCCCATGTATAAAAACTTGCCAGCAGTAAACAAACACGTAAGTATTCTCTCATTGTCCTACAATTTTCCCTCATTTTGTGGTATCTCCCCTGAGTTTGTGTGTCCATTCCCTCAATTTTCGTACCTTTTTTACCGTTTTTATGTCATTTCCCCCACATTTCCTCTATATCCATATTCTCATATTGCTAACACAACCAGGTGTGACTTGATTTTATACATGTAATATACATCAACCTACTAAAAAAGATTCATACGAATTATCCTCTTTCCAATGATCTACATGTATCCTTTTCCGATGGGATGAGCATGAAAGTAATCGAACTACATAGCTGAAAGTATAGTAATAGTCGATTTGTAGCTATGTGAGACTCTACGAATGCAGCATGCGAAGGATGTAGTGAAAACTCGAAATCTGGAAACATTTCAATGGCTGACACCGATACATCATAGAACGTGTCAGCAGACTCGTGTAGTGCTGCAATTGACGGGGACTCCGAAGTCTGGAAACAGTTGTGCATTCTGACTTGATTCCCACTGCAACTTGCAGGGAGCTACAACAAGGAGATAAGTAGTGTGCACAGGTCCACAGGAGCGACGTAGATCACTGGAACGCCTGCTCCAGTGCACAAATACATATACATTTAATGAGATCACCACATATGGTCGATGTTAATATGCAGATGCTATTTGTTTCCGATATATTGGGAGAATAAGATGCGGTAAAATGTAGCTGAGTTCTCTACCAGGTTACGTTCGTGTAGTTTCTATAGTTATTAGTCTTACTCCGCTAGATATTACAAAAATAAGGAAAAAATAAGGAGGAAAAACAGAGAGAGAGAGAGAGAAAGAAAGGTGGTGGGTGACACTGTGCTGTCAACATTACACTGTCGCATTTCTAGCGTGATAATCACTGTTTTTCCATGACTTTTTATCGTGTTTTTGTTTTAATTATTCCTTTTCTTGGTTCACTCTAGATATATTTCTCAATTGCAGACATTAGTTATGTGTTTCATACATGCAATAGAAAATATGTATAACTACAAACATGAAATTGGAACAATTATATAAACAATATGAAAGACAATTTCACATTGTGAGCTAGTTTTGTATTAAAATGAGAAGCAATGGTGGCAACGTTAAAAGAAACTGGGGTCTCTTTCATTGAATGACTAACTTAATTCAGAACTTTTACAAAAGTTAATGCTATGTGTTATGAAAGTAGCAAGGGCGCATAGCTTTTGCTTGGTAAGCAAAGCTGTTGGTAAAATTTGTTACTGTCTGTGAATTGAAATGTGTGTCCTTGTGGAAATTAGTATTAAACTGATTACCAGACTTTGTAATATTAAAATGATTGCCGGTTCTATCGTATTTCACAAACAAAAGACTGTGGTGCATGAAATGTATTAACCAAAAAACAGCTTCCATATTTAAGAAAACACACAAAACTGTGAATCTGTAAAGGGAAGACAGGTATATAAATGGAATACGACTAAACTTTAACAGTATATTTTAAGGAAATAACAGTCAGTTTACACTATTTCACACAGCATAATATTGGAAACAAAAGAACCTTTACATGAAATTAGAGGTATTCAAATGTACACACTTGCTATTCTGAATTCTAATTTTAGTTGAAAATAATTAGGCAACAATCTAAGAAAGATCTCCTACAACCAGTTCTTCGAATCCACAGGATTAACTGCATAATGTGAATGAAGCTAATTGTGAGAGACAAACACAATGGCAAAAAGAAAAGGGTAAAAGCGCAGAGTAAAAATGGAAAGAGAACGACGCCCTTGTTTGACGACTGTTTATACTACTGGCACGTTATGATCATAGTATGATTATCTATGTATTATCTAGAGGCGTCTGGCATAGTTACTTTACTTTGGATAAATTTCATGTAAAAGTTGGGGACTTTACAAAATCCCTGTAAATATTGAAATGATACTGGTTTGACTGTTGGAGATCAACATTTAACTAATGTCAGTTCGTTGTCTTTTTCATAGCACATGGGCATAAGTTCGCAGTTTTACATGTTAGATGGATACCACTTCTTTCATTTCAGAAAAAGGGCGATAATCTGGTACATTTACATTTACACTTTACTGTTGCCCTTGTTATTTGACTGGAAGCCTGTGCTCTAACTTGTACCCAACTGTAATTACTAGTCCACCTACTCAGATGCGGTCCCAAGGAAAACACTCTAATAAACAAAGGGATGGACGTACGATCCTCAGTCTATCTTTTAATTGAAAATCATTTGAAATTTGGATAGCAAAGTACAATGATATATTACACGTTACAAGACAGTACAAATATTACAGAAATTCATAGGCATTTTGTCATGTCATTTTGAAAACACATTAAGGGGGGTAGGAAGTCAAGTGGGCTGACTTGGAACAGGAGAGGCACCAGAGGACATTTTAATTTCCACTGTCTATACTTTTACAAGTAAATTTATAAAACTTTGTCAGCATGACCAGGAAGGATTCAGGATTCACACTCATAGCAGCGGAAGTTCAAAAACAAAACAAAATAAATTTTTTTACATGTGAAATTTCGTCATTTTTTCCACTTAGTATTGGCTGCATTTGTTGCTATAGGTACACTTTTCTTCATAAGTAAGAGAGACTGTTCGATGAATTTTGCACAGCATACTTGTGAAGAAAAATGTACCTATAGCAACAAATGCAGCCAACAGTAAGTGAAAAAATGATGAAATTTCATATCTAAAAAAAATTATTTTGCTATGTTTTTGCACTTCCACTGCTATGAGTGTGAATCCTGAATCCCTCCTGGTCATGCTGATAAAGTTCTATGAATTTATTTGTAAAAGTATAGACAGTAGAAAATAAAATGTCCTGTGGTGCCTCTCCTGCTCCAGTTGGTTCATTTGACGTCCTACAACATCCATATATCTGCTTTGAGACATTCTTCTCGCAGATAACTCTGCTATGTGCATAAACTAGAAATGAAATATTTACACAGATACACAATACAAATGTTACATTGATGAAATAAATTTTTTGAGATGTTTATGTTGATATTTTTATTTGGTAGGAAGTTTGCTGGTCAATATTTTCTTTCATGAGGAATGTCCTCAATTTCGTGTGGACCAGTTTTCTTCAGTTGCCACTTCTTATTCTTCTTTCTCAACCATGAGGGTTTAAAAATTGCTTTTAGGAACTTTCTGTTCCGAATTCGGTACATCTGTACCTTACCCAAGGATTTATCATATTTATTTTTTCTAAGCCGTGCATAGTGAGCTAACGAACCTTCAGCACGTTTTAATTTTTCCATCCATGCAATTTCTGTTCTAGACGTTTGTGGAAGGAATTTAATCCATTCATTATTTTCATGTGTCTTTAGTATAAGTGCTGCATGTGTAAACGTGGTGGATGAGTGTGGCAAATTGTCATTAATTTCCTTGAAGGGTTCTATATATAATACCCACTTGGTCTGTCTATGAGGTCTACAACTTCTGATAAATCTATGGAATTCGCTGAATAGTTTTTCAGTGGGATTCCCTTCTTGGTGGCAGTGTGATAGTAAAATTTGCTTAATGTTATTTTAAAAACGATTTCTTTGTATGCCTGGTGAAATTACTGGCATTGTCAGAAAGTATCCTAGGGATGTAATCATTAGTAATGTGTTTGATTATAGGAGCAGAAGAAGTGGTTTTCGTAGGATACAATTTCACATGTTTTGTGACAACGCCTATAGATGCTACGACATACTTTACGCCCCCACGTGACCTTGGTAGTGGTTCTGGGACGTCAATGCCTAAGGTCTAAGGTCTCGAGTGGTTTAGTTGGCAATATTGCATGTAATTGTATATGAAAACATACATTAATGGGTTTGGCTTTCTGACATGTTATACACTTTCTCAGTATTTGGTGAACGTACCGTTTCATATTGGGAAAATAAGAATAACGTTTCAGTTTCTGATTACATTTCTTTATGGCATAGTAGATCCAGGAATATTATGTATACCTTACATAAGGCTCTTGGTATTCCAGTGGAATACATACGCACCATTCATCTTTTCCTGTATCACTACACTGGAAAAGAATGCCATTGTGTGTAGTAAAATGTGGATTTACTGGTCCCTGAGCTGTTGATTTAATAATTGTCTTCCACTCTGTGTCACCCTTCTGTAAGGCCTGCACATTACGACACATATTCATGTATGATCTCAGTATGCAGGCTTTTTGAGCAACAGTACTTTAAATTCAGTAATCTGTTCAACAAGTTATGAATACTCATGCAATCCTAGCAGTTGGCAGTTGGCAAGCTACCAAGTCCTCGCTTCTGCTAATGTCAACAATCTCTACGTCATATTCTTGAAGCATTTTACAACGTCCCCAACTTTTACACGAAATATACCCAAAGTAATGTAACTATGCCAGGCACCTCTACATAATACATCGATAATCATACAAACATCATAACGCGTAAGTGGTATGAACAGTCGTCAGACAAGGGTGTAGGAGAGGATCCGACAGTTGAGGACGTGGTGAACGACCACGATTAGAATGAAATACCGACCATTGGCAACTTCCAGAAGTTGAACCAGAGGCTACAAGTTCTGCCATATGCAAAACTGATATGCTGGTACACTTGGGAGCTAAGACTGAGTTACCAACTCCTGTATCTTGTCCTTTTGCCGAATGGTGTAAGAGACTAGCAGATCTTATACAGCAAAATTTCGAACAACTTGCAAATAAACAAACCGTGCAAATGAATGAAAATCTCATACATACTGCACGAGAACAGACAGTACAAAGTAGTACGCTTATTCAGGACAAAAGGAAGGAAGATCTTTAGCAATTTTGAAATAAACAGAAGCAACAAATAAGCAGCGAAATTCAATAGCAGATGAATGTTGATTTCGAAAGCTTAGAGGTAAAGTGAAGTGCAGATTTTCGGCGGCTAGCAGAAGAGCGGTCCGCTGAAATAAGAAAAATAAACTCGACGATAGAAACTGTTACTAATAACTTTGCTGAATTACAAATTGTACGTAAAGGTATATCCGAGTCGGTAAGGCAGATGAACTCGGAAGCGAGCGCAAAGTACTACACAACAGATTGCGCTGCAAAATGACCAGCGGAATGAAGAGTTTGTTACCTGGATGCATGTCAAAGACAAGCAGGTTACCGAGTGCTTAACAGCACAAAGTGAAAGAATTAATAGCTACTTCGTGAACTGGTAGCATCAAGAGGATTATCGTGTTAACAAAGCCCTTAGGACCAAATTACACACTGTAACTCAAAATGCTAGTGCTAAAGTGTTATCTTAGCAGAACGAGGGGAATATTGGTGTAAAGAAAGAATTATAACAAACTGAAGCTATGCCAAAACATAATCTTCCTAAGTGGAAGCATGACGTGGAAGAACACATAGGCAAATTGCACCATGAGTTGTCAGCCATGACCAGTAATTAAGGTAGAAACTCAGCAGCAGCGACAACAAACAATCCGCATATGCATTTACCGTCTCCACAGTCGTATATGTCGTACAGAGAAACACCGTACAATACTTACACGAATTGAAGATAATCATCGTGTAGTGCAGGGACGGCAAATGCTTTGACAAACATCTTGTTGACAGAGAGTTTGCTCATGCATCGTCAATATCAGATCTACATCCTAGAAAAGAAAGGGTGTCAACGCTCCATTGCTTTCATAAAGAGTTTCAGAGGGATACTCCCCAGATCCTGGACAGGCAACTAAAGAATACAATTCGATGGTAACATGTACAAGGTGAAGGTGCACTGTGGGCATTATACAGATATGTTAAACATATGAGCAATTCGAGACAGCGTTCCTATCAAAGTACTGGCCTCCAGGCCATTAAGAGAGATTAAGAAAAGAAGTGTACTCACCTGAGGTTTACAACAGTAAACAGGGTACTCTACGAAAGTATTTAGAGATACATATCGATAAGACAAGATACAGGGATTATCCTACATCAGAAAAAGATATTATTCGAATTTTAAATGCAAAATTCCCTTTAATTTTAAGAGAAAAGCTATTGCATGCTCCTGAAAATGACATTGAGTAGTTTATGTCTCGTGTTGCCTCAATAGACGTGTTACATGAGGACACAATGCAGACAATGGGCGGTCTAATAGTAAGGACAGTGCGTACCACAATGATAGTGCTAAAGGGGAACTAGAACCAGAACCAAAAGAGTAACAGTCTCGGTAACGGGAAAGGAAACAACCACAATATACACCAGCAAGGTTATGGAAGTGATCATGCACAGGAAGATAACAACCAGTAGTACTACATAAAGAAAAGAAGGTATGATAATTGGTGTAATCTGGTTAGCGGAATGGCAATGACAGAAATAATGAGGATAACAATGTTACGCCACCAATATGACCAAACAACAAACAAGCGAATAGGCAAACGAATACTACACAATGAAACAATGGGCAAGTTATCCGATACAGAATAACTAACCAAACCAAAGTAATCAGAATAACAATAACAATATTGTGAACTGGTAAGATTTCTGCAAGAGGAGGACGCAAAAATCGACTTCTCAGCAGGCAAATGCTTTATTTCAGTTGATGGGGAAAAAAATTCTGGATTTGCTCAAATAAAAGCTCTCCATGGCAAAATCTGCCAGCGAATGAAATCAGGTTTGTAGGTATTGGACCTCCACTGACAGGTGGTGGTTCAACTGCTGTAGTTCATGTAACCAAGTGTGCTAATGTTGATGACAACTAGAAAGATCTCAAGGCAATATTACCAGGCAAGATTTTAGAATCAGATTACTTAAGTGAGCAACAGAGAAATGAGCTATGCAATCTCTCGTATACATATCTATAGATCTTTGCAGAAAAAGAAGCTATAATAAATGTATACGTACATCACATGCAAGATAAGCCTCTACTACATGTAGCAAAACCAGAAGGTAGTTTAAGATTAGTGCTGAATGCACGATTGATCAATAAGATTACAATATCTTTCAAAACAAGCCCAGAAAACCTAGAACAACAAATACAGAAATTTTATAGTATGCTATATCTATCTTCGATAGATTTACTAAATTCGTGCTAGCAGATCTTGCTGCCCGCGGAATCAAGAAAATATACAGCATTCATTCATTATTTACTCCTTGGCAGTCCTCATCGGAGGTCGTCATTCATCGTCACTGTCGGTTAATAGGGATTTAATTATTTTACTTGCAGTTAATATGAAACACAACTTCGGTTTGTGAACAATTTTTATATTAAAATGAAAAGCAATGGTAGCAACGTTAAAAGAAACTGGGACCTCTTTCATTAAATTACTAACTTAATCCAGAACTTTTATAAAAGTTAATGCAATGTCTTCTGAAAGTAGCAATGGCCCACAGATTTATCTTGGAAAGCAAATATTATGGTAAAATTTATTACTGACCGTGAACTGAAATATATTTCCTTGCGTAAATTAGTATTAAACTGATTATCGGACTTCTTAATATTAAAATATTTGCAGATCTATCGTATTTCACAAACAAAAGACTATGGCGCATGAAGTGTCGCACACTTACTTTAATAACAAAAATAAATGCTTCCGTTTTTTAAGAAAACACACAATATTATGAGTGTCTAAAGGAAGCACAGGTTTATAAATGAAATATGGTTAAACTTTAACAATATATTTTAAGAAAATAAAAGTCAACTTTCACTATTCGACACAGCCTAACATTTAAAACAAAAGATCCTCTATATGAAACATGCGATATTTAAACGCACGTACTTGGTATTATTATTTTTAATAACAGTTCCAGTTGCAAGTTATTAAGTAACAGTCTAAGAAAGATCTGCTACGACCAATTCATCGAAACTGCAGAACTAATTGCTTAATGCAAATTAAGCTAATCAAGAGAGACAAACACAGTAGCAAAATGAAAAGAGCAAAAGAGCACGGCAAAAAAGAGAATAGAGTGGTGCCCTTGTTTGACAACTACTTACACTAATTACACATTATGATCCTTGTATGATTATCGATATACTATCCACAGGCGTCATTCGTATTTACATTACTTCAGTAACTTTTGTGTAAACGTTTGGGACCTTATAAGTCCATGTACACTCTGCATGATTGTGAATTTCATCCTATTTTTCTCATTGTGATAGCTCTCTACATAGTCAGCAACAGGTGGATGACTAGACAGACTTCTAACTAATGGAACAATGGCGTTCGATCTTGTTGAGATTTCGAGATAATTATTAGGGGTCTGTGACTTGGTGAGGGAAATCTCTTACTCTCGAAATCAGATGGATTCAGATGACTGGAGAATTCCTGATAATATGGTAGAGTAAGTGATATTGTGATGGAAGGAGAGTCGAATGGTGAGCTCTACAGCTTATCTTCTAAGTACTGTTGCCAGACATATTATGATCTCTCACATACATCTAGTGAAGTGGTTTCAGTGCGAAAATCAGGGGCGAAAATCAGGGGCTAACACGAAGGTGAGTCAATAAGCAGCGGAAGTTTCATCTTTTGTTTTTTCTCTAACTAAGAGGCAAGATTCTTCTTTGAGTTTTGTGTGTCTGTAAATGCATGAACTAATAGGTAGACTAAATTTAGATCTATATCTCTGTGCATACCCTACAAGCCATGACACTGTGAGTGGCTATGGGTACCCTCTACCACTACTAGTCAGTTCCTTTTCTATTCCACTCGCAAACAGAGTGAGTGAGAAAAAACTATCTACAAGGGTCACTCCAAAAAGAAATGCACACAAATTTTTTAAAATACATCTTTTATTCTACATGTTTGAAAGTTTTACAGTGTGTCAATACATCCTGTAGGAACAATACTTTCATTCCTCCAGATAATTTCTATCCCTCTCAACTGCCTTACGCCATCTTGGAACCAGCGCCTGTATACCTGCACGGTAAAATTCTGGACCAGCCTGTTGGAGCCACTGCACACGGGAGTCATCATCTTCAAATCTTGTTCCATGATGAGAGTCTTTCAGTTTCCCAAATAGATGATAGTCACATGGAGCCAGGTCAGGACTGTAAGGCAGGTGTTTCAGTGTTGTCCATCCAAGTTTTGTGATCGCTTCCATGGTTTTTTGACTGACATGTGGCCGTGCATTTTCGTGCAACAGCAAAACATTCTGCTTTTGCCGATGTGGTCGAACACGACTCAGTCGAGCTTGAGGTTTCTTCAGTGTCGTCACATATGCATCAGAATTTATAGTGGTTACACTTAGCATGATGTCCACAAGCAAGAATTCTTTGGAATCGAAAAACACCGTAGCCATAACTTTTCAGCAGAAGGTGTGGTTTTGAATTTCTTTTTCTTGGGTGAATTTGCATGATGCCACCCCATTGATTGCCTCTTCATCTCTGGTGAAAAATGATGGAGCCATGTTTCATCACCTGTCACAATTCATCCAAGAAATGCATCTCCACCATTCTCGTACTGTTCCAAAAGTTTGCTGCATACCGTTTATCTTGTTTCTTCGTGAGCCACTGTCAACATACTTCGAACCCATCTGGCACAAACCTTTTTTAACGCCAGCACTTTCAGTATTCTGCAAACACTTCCTTCCCGTATCCCAACGTAGCGTGACAAATCGTTAACGCTCTGCACATTGTCTGGAGTGTGTGCAGTACGAGGTCTGCCTCTGCGAGGCCAATCCTCAATACTGCCGTGCCCGCTTTCATAACGTAACCTGCTTGCATCACCCACTAACTGTACTGCGATCGATAGCAATATCTCCATACACCTGTTTCGACCTCTTGTGGATGTTTTCCACTGTCTCGTTTTCACAGCACAGGAATTCTATGACAGCACGTTGCTTCTGACGGGCGTCAAGTGTATCTGTCATCTTGACGACATGCTGTGACGGCGCCACTCACGGGAACAGGCTGAATTTAGTTTGAAAACAAGTGGGAAGGGTGTATCTATACACTGTAAAACTTTCACACATGCTGAATGAAAACTGTATTTTTACAAAAATAGTGTGCATTTCTTTTGGAGTGACCCTTGTATATGCCTCTGTTGAGCGCTAATTTCTCGTACCTTCTCTTTGTAGTCCGTACACAAAATGTATGTTGGTGGCAGTCGAATCCTTCTGCAATCAGCTTGAAATTTTGATTCTCAATAGTTTCCTTGAGAAGAACATCATATTCCATCCAAGGATTCCCATTAGAGTTCTTGAAGCATCTTCCCACTAATTTGGCAGGAACCAATACGAACACTTACATAGAACTGTATTCTGAGGGAAGCCTAGATTCACAGACTTGTACACGTTTGGGATGTTGCGGTCACTAGACAGGTATTTTACTACTGTTCACTGGGTCAGCCTTTCCGCAATATATAGAAAACAAGTCTCAGAACGTTTCGATTTGCAGAAGGGATGAAGCGGATCATACCGTTCAGCATCCTGATATTTACCCCAGCGACATTCAAGCGACCACTCCTTCTGAGAAAGACAGGACAACTTTTGAGAGGGGGAATCATTGACAGCTGCCTGGCATGGCAAGTGGTTGTCGTTGGATGGGGGTGGTAGAGCCCTGAGACGAGGGCGGAGGTTCGAGACCTGATGGTTGCATTGGCAGCTGTTCACATGCGACCCAGTGGCAGGGCGGGGCGGTTGGGGTGACACAGAGGTGGAGCATCCTACTCTCCCCAGGTCTCAGCAGGATTATTTCGGAAGTTTCACAGCAGAATTCTAAGTAACTTACTTCCACAAGCGTGACAAGGCAATTGAGAGTCAGAAAGCGTTAGCGCTGGATGTCTTCAGCTATTTTGCGGTGGTTAACACCCATTTTGGTATCAGTAGAAACGACTACCTAGTCTGTGGGGAGCCTCCAGAGAAGTCACAGAAGCATCTGCAACGGTCGTCTGACTGCAAGGAAAAGAAACTACTCACCATGCAAAGACACTTTCATTATCATTTCAATTAATTGGTCCATCAACTTCATATAAGTGACGGCTGCCAGGCTGGTGAAAGTGATGGGAGAGCACCACAGATCTCATTTGGGAGTTGGAGATGTAATGAGGGGATTTTTGTGTTGCAAAGGGACCTTTTAACTGAATTTCAATAATACGCCTACACTGGGAGAGGTGGTCATCGTAATTAAATTAGCTACAATACCGGATTTATAAAGTGATACAAGTATAAACCTGATATTTACAACTTCTTTGGGGAAACAAATATGAGCCGCAAGTCGCATTGGAGCCAACACGAACATGGAAAGCTCATCGTATGATACTTTTTGTTAGATTAGTAGGCAGTATGCAACTCTAAATATGGATTTCTAAACGAAAAACTGTATGCGTTTCCTCGGAACGGGCACCACCGCACGTAGCGGTAACTACGCGAACTACTGCATCTTCCGAGTGCTCACGCGGCCGCACTTGCGCAAGATCTAGCGATTTCGGATGAACTGTCGACAGTAGTATGTGTTTCGTGATTATGACTCTGTGCATACGAGGGCTCTCATCTGGCACGCCCCGGATCACACACTAGTCAGACATCCCCATAGGATCCAACGCAAGTGTGTGGTTAAATTTATCAGATCTAATTCTAAGTCGCAGCCAACATTTCTGAGAACAGTGTCAGTCAGCTGTAGAATTTTGTACGATTTTTTAAGACTCCAAGCTAGCAATGCATTTTAAGCAACTCCCCCCATAGAATGATAGTCTTAATAGAGTTGCTCTGAGATATGTGGGTAATGCAAAAAGCTTTCTCTCCCACAAACAGCATCTGCAACAGAGAGATAGGTAGTACCTCTCGCAACTTGTCGAAGGTTGGCTGGTTGGTTGACTTGGGGGGAGGGACCAGACAGCAAGGTCATCAGTCCGATAGGATTGGAGAAGGATGAGGAAGGAAGTCGGGTGTGCCATTTCGAAGGAACCATCCTGGAATTTGTCTGATGTAGGGAAATCACCGAAAACCTAAATCATGATGACCGGATGTGGGTCTGAACTGTCTTATTCCCGAATGCGAGTCCAGTGTGCCACTGCGCCACCTCGCATGGTAACTTGTCGAAACCAAACAGTTCATCCCCCCTGAAAACTATTTTCCTTTGTAAGCAAAATTCCTGCCGAATACGTCTCACACACATTTGCAAACCGTTAATCGTTCTGGGTTGTAGCGATGGCTTCAAAGACATTCCTGGATGCTAAGGGAAATGCATTTTGCAAACCAAAACGTGAAAATGCTGAACTTATAAACCATCCCTTTCCGAAAATGTGTCTGTACTTGCAGACTTGGATTTTCACATGTTACCACTCTGTAGGAGGTATTGAATAGGATTGGGGAGAAGAGAAGTTTGTGGCACAACTTGACTAGAAGAAGGGATCGGTTGGTAGGACATGTTTTGAGCCATCAAGGGATCACAAATTTAGCATCGGAGGGCAACGTGGAGGGTAAAAATCGTAGAGGGAGACCAAGAGATGAATACACTAAGCAGATTCAGAACGATGTAGGTTGCAGTAGGTACTGGGAGATGAAGAAGCTTGCACAGGATAGAGTAGCATGGAGAGCTGCATCAAACCAGTCTCAGGACTGAAGACCACGACAACAACACAACAACAAACAACACCACTCTGTAGAAGCGTTTCTATTGTTTCCTGTCATACACCCTTCTCCATCACCACCTCATCCCCATTCCTCCTTCATCACGATTCCCTACCCTCCTACACCTGGAAATTGGTGAGAAAAGACCAATCTGCGCTGAGGTGTTGGTGTGTTCAAGTGGTGAGATTTTGGTATCAGACAGAGAGAACTCTGCTAACTGTATTACCTGCTAGCACACAACTGAGGTCTGTGTCCATAGCTTCCTGCATCAGAAGTGGAACAAAAATTATGACAGATGAGTGTAAAAAGAATACTTTTCAGTAGATAATGGTGCTTCAACAGGATGGCTTGAAGATGCATTTCGCAAATGACAACAATGGTTGTTCGTGCTCAAACTGCTGACTTTGTTTGAAATGGCTTGACAATCGATATCTTCCACTACACAAGAGGGAATTTCTACCAGTCCAGCAGGTAAATGATATCATTCTTGGGTGTTTTACTGTGTGTTTGATCACGCCGACAGTAGTAATAAGAGAACTAATAATGACTCTCCATGGAGCCAAACAGATGGTGTTGGAGCGAACCTGTGTGAAACCCCCACCATGCAGTCTGACAACGCTAGAGGTATTACGCTGACACAACACATCACCAGTTCCAGCTACAGTCAGTGGATGAGCAACAACATGACAGCAGCAGCCGAAATGGTCCAGCAACTCCCAGCAGAAAAGGAAGAAGCAGAGAAATTAGAGTGGTTGAACAAAGAGAGCATGGCCCCACTCCCCATTGTTGGCAGATGCATGTAAGATGGCGGCCTGTAGACTTGGCAACACTGCATGACGAAATCTAAGATGTCGGCTGTGATGTCAGCTGATGATGCAAGTACCATTTTCCGAGAGGGTAGCTTTTGGTGGGAAAGTACCACACCCCCTGCCACGCCGCCCTGGTAGGAAATTTGAATTTTGGTGGGAAACTGAATGATGTGCTTCTACAGAACACCTGCCCTCCCCCTTTCCTACTTTTTTGCAAGATTGTGCATCATCCTCTTGGAAAATGGGAATTTCGAATTTTGGAGGTAATTTTCCTTTCTCCTACAGCTGAGGAAAGTTAGTATGGTGTTGCCCCCACTAGAGACTGCTCATGATGTCATTCAATTCGAATATAATTTGTTTAAATTTGTACAAATTTGTTTAAATTTGTATAAATTTGATTAAATTTGTAGAAATTTGTTTAAATTTATTATCTACCTACAGCTGTAGCGGCTTAGTGTGGTGTTACCACCACAAGAGGCTGAGATATCAGTGCTTGTTGAGCTGTCTGCGTGGAAGCAGCATGTGTTCAATTAGCAAGATGTTGGTGCCAAACAGGGGGAGTTTTAATCGCTGTATTACATGCACTCACTCAGCTGAGGAGTGCATCCATAGGTGACTGCATGAAGAATGGAAGCGAACATTAATGCTTGAACGTATGAGGAGGAAGAGTACGGTCCTGAAAATAAATTCTTTGCATTAAAGATGCATTACACAATGCATGGAAACATCTGTCTCTGCTGGAACTGTCTGTCATTTCTAAAACCTACGTATAAGTTCCCTCCACACATGAAACAACTTCCTCCAATTCAGGAGGTCAAATAACTCAGGTAGTTCGCAAGTTCCACCCTATAGGGTGCCATGATAGGTCACGTGATCATGGAGTTCAGTCAATAGGAGCACAGCATCATAATGACGTCGCATTTTTTTCTCAGATGTACATGTGTCCCAGCCTCTTGATCACCCGCCCCCCTCCCCCAGTGGTCTGTAGGGAAAAAATTGCAGGAAAAGAACTCAGCCTGTTCTGTGCTGTTGGAGAGAGGAAGGAGTATGTCTTACTTATTTTTGGGACATTTATTTAGGAACGGATATCACGTAGTTTATTTTTTACACTGACACAAAGCACCCTGGCATACGTGGGGCCACAATATACAGTTTATAGATGTGGAAACTACTCGTAAATAATGCAGTACACTGATGTGCAGACAAGAAAAAATGTCGTAAATTTCAGAAATAATCCAGTACACAGCATACAGACGTGCAAACTACTCGTAGTTCTCCAAAATAATGCATGTGTAACGCTGTGCAAAGATGCTTACAACGCTTCAACACCCGAAAATAACGCAGTGCACAAACATTCAGTGCACGTAAAAAAATGCAACGTATCAGCAACTCGAACCCTGATTCTACTGTATGGAAAGCCTAAGTGCAGCCTCTAACACATCAAAACTGTCCAGATGCGGGAGATGAAGCTTAGCTTAATGTACTTCAGTTACTTTGGTCGGAAAACTGACGCAAATATCGATCCTAATTACGTAATTAATCACAAAGATCGGTCTTAAGTACACAACTAGATGCATAGCGCTGCACGAGGACGGCATAAAATCGAAATATAGCGCAAGAAACTTACAATACCATACAACTGGTGCTATCCTGGTGGGAAAAAAATTGGCAGTACCACTCGAAACTGATGCAAATATCGATCCTAATTACGTAATTAATCACGATGATCGGGACTATTTACACATCTGCATGCATACACAAGGACAGTGTAAAATCGCAATATAGCGCAAAAACTGACGATATCATTGAACTGGTGTTATGCTGCTGGGAAAACATTTCTCAATATCACGTGAAACTAACGACAGAAACACTCAAACTCTACCCTACAAGCTAGGGGGAAAGAGGCTGGGGTGTAAGGTACTATCTTTCTTCTTTTTGGTGGAAAATACGTTGAACTGACTAGATGCTGTTGTTGGACAAAGAGGAGCATAAAAAATATATTACCTGCAAGCATATAGCATCTGTTGCTGTTTGACGTCAGAGTTCACGACAGACGCCTACTAAAAATTACCCTACAGCCCAGGTAATCGAAGCCAAGACACAGTATCACCGCTGATGGAAAAAATGCGTCACAACTCTAATAACACTTCAAAATTGTCGTTAAAAATCCAGCACTCATATTGAACGGGTCCTAATGCAGCACATGTAGTGGTAAAATCGTCGCTCTAAGTGATTGCAGAGGAGGCGGCAGTTGAACGTGCGTTCTCCTCCATGTACAATCACAACCTGCCGACAGTCGAGACCCTCTCTCCACCGAGGGAGGGAGGGAGCTACTCCACCACAAGCCTCGCGACACGTGCTGGCCACTGTCCGCCTTGATTCGCTGGTCCTTTTCCAACACAAAAGCAGAAAAAAGATACCGAGGACGAGGTGTGGGAGGAGGATTGATGACGATGACAGTGTCACGTGTGACACCGATGAGAGTTACCATTTAGGATGACCGGTGTTGCCTTGTAGCCTTTACCCACGTCATTGTCAAAGTTGCTAATAACAAGACAGGGAATTACTCCAGCTACATTGTTGTAACTTAAAGCCTGCATGACAACGGAACAAACCAAAATGAAAAAGTGTGGGTGAAAGAGAATTCCCTCTGGTGTAGACAGCAGGCGAGAGCAGGCGAATACAATTCATTTTCGTTCAGTTCACATTCGCTGGTGTTCCACTGGTTACCTTTCTTTGAGAGAACCATGAAATAAATTTCGCGTTCGCTGTGCTTCCATCCCAGCATTATAGTAAGCCTTCATTTATGTCTAGTTCTGTTGTTGGCTTGCGTTATGTACTACACCAATATCATTAGTGGTTCTGGGATCCAAGACATTAGCAGCACTAATGCTGAAGGGAACGTGCTCAAGGGTCAAAGTGGGGACATAGGAAGAACGCTAAAATGATTAGATGCTTGTATCTGTTGGGAACAGGGTTTGACGAGCTCTGTATTTCCTTTTAAATAAAATTGGGAAAGAGCGAGTAGGAATGATACACTGATGGCTCCGTGCGAATATACAGGGTGTTACAAAAAGGTACGGCCAAACTTTCAGGAAACACTCCTCACACACAAATAAAGAAAATATGTTATGTGGACATGTGTCCGGAAACGCTTAATTTCCATGTTAGAGCTCATTTTAGTTTCGTCCACCTACGTTCAATGGAGCACGTTATCATGATTCCATACGGGATACTCTACCTGTGCTGCTAGAACATGTGCCTTTACAAGTACGACACACCATGTGGTTCACGATGATGGAGCTCCTGCACATTTCAGTCGAACTGTTCGTACGCTTCTCAACAACAGATTCGGTGACCGATGGATTGGTAGAGGCGGACCAATTCCATGGCCTCCACGCTCTCCTGACCTCAACCCTCTTGACTTTCATTTATGGGGGATTTGAAAGCTCTTGTTTACGCAACCCCGGTAACAAATGTAGAGACTCTTCGTGCTCGTATTGTGGACGGCTGTGATACGATACGCCATTCTCCAGGGCTGCATCAGCGCATCAGGGATTTCATGCGACGGAGGGTGGATGCATGTATCCTCGCTAACGGAGGACATTTTGAACATTTCCTGTAACAAAGTGTTTGAAGTCACGCTGGTACGTTCTGTTGCTGTGTGTTTCCATTCCATGATTAATGTCATTTGAAGAGAAGTAATGAAATGAGCTCTAACATGGAAAGTAAGCGTTTCCGGACACATGACCACATAACATATTTTCTTTCTTTGTGTGTGAGGAATGTTTCCTGAAAGTTTGGCCGTACCTTTTTGTAACACCCTGTACAATCATGTCTTTCGTGCGATGTGCAGTGTGGATGGAAAGCGTCGCTCTTTTTATTGTTACAAACAGAATTATTTTTATAGCGGAATTTTACGTGTCATTCAACAGAGTGGATCCATATTAGTTTACAGTGATATTCACCTTATCGATATGTATTAACAGGGGCAGCAAGACATGAAAAATGGAGAGTACTGCAGCAGTAAGAGCACCGCCCTTGCCCCTCGATATGGAAATTTAAAGACTGTACCAAAATCTGACTAGCATGGACATACAAAAAGAAGTGAGCAGGGGATTTCAGTTCATATATGTTTATTAAAGTTTATTAACTTAGTGAAACTTCCATTTTATGTCTAGGTGAAGTAATGTACATCTGCTATGCTTGTGACGGATGATGAATGCAATATTTGTTCTAATGGCAAAAAAGATACTTTTCATGTGATGTTATTATAATTTAACAATTTTCAGACTTTTCGTACTACACCAGTACTCTGAAATCTTGCTTCTTGCCAAATTCCGTGGTTCTACACCAACGGAATGTACCCTGCTGGTTCTGATAAGTGAGTTTGTGAATATCGAAATATGTGACAGTGTCTGTTGATTGATTTGACTGTGAGGCTTAAATGTTTTAGGGACCATAGATATGCCAAATCGTTTATGAGAAAAAGGCTTCTTAACATATGGACAAACGGACAGGTGATAAAAACGAAAAAATATTTTTCATGTTATATAAATACAAACAAATAGTTTTCGAATTTTTGCTTTACCGCCGGCTGGAGTGGCCGTGTGGTTCTAGGCGCTACAGTCTGGAGCCGAGCGACCACTACGGTCGCAGGTTCGAATCCTGCCTCGGGCATCGATGTGTGTGATGTCCTTAGGTTAGTTAGGTTTAATTAGTTCTAAGTTCTAGGCGACTGATGATCTCAGAAGTTAAGTCCCATAGTGCTCAGAGCCATTTGAACCATTTTGCTTTACCTGTAATGTGTGACCTAGCTTCTCACCTAATTTCATGATTCCAGGTCAAAAGGGATTACCGTACAGGTTTTGATGGGTGGTTTTTGTGACTTTCTATGTGGTGTAAATTGCTGAGTTTTCGACTGAACTGACTTTGAAGCTTAAATGTTTAACATCGCAAAGGAACCGTTGACCTTAAATGTGACATGAATTTGAATTTGATACACCTACCTATTCCTGAGGGAAAGGGATTTTTTAACAGTCGGACAGACACGGACCGACAACAAAGCCATCATATAAGGGTTCCATTTTTACAGAATGGAGAAAGGACAATAAATTTCTAGAAAACAGAAAAAGTGACTGTCTGTAAGTTACTATGATTAAAATTAAAAATATATGAAACACCTGATGATTCGCATTCCCTAAGTTCATGGTAACTGTAATGACCTGGCTTGTGTATCACTGGCATGTTAAAGTTTCTGATGATAAATAAGAAGTGTCTAACAGATTTTACCGAGCAGTCAGTGGTACCTCGTCGTAATATTTCATTAATCATGCATCACTGACTGTATATTCCTTACAAGAAGTTTAATGCAGTCCTTGAACTGATTCGCATATCTCACTGCAGATATCAGGAAATATCTATACATATAATAGAACTGTAGCTAGCCGACATCTGTAAATAGGACACATTTAAGGAAACTTAGTATGAGAGATCTTTGTAGCAGTAATAGAAGCCAAAATAATAATTTTTACGATTTGTGCTTGTCTGCCTGTTTCTCTGTCCGTCCGTCCATATGTTAGTAAGCGCCTCACTCAAAAACTACTGCACGAAATTGGATGAAGTTTACTCGGTGATGTTGTTGGAGGACAAACCTAAAATCTGGTACACGTTTCATCTTGATATGCCGCTTAGAAGCCGATTTATTTATACATAAAGAGTGTTTTCTTTAACTGGCTCAGTGCAGGGAAATCGGAATCCATAGGAGATACAAGAAAACCTTTTTAGGAATTCTTAGGCGATTTTTTGTGAAAACTATTTTACCATAATCAGATTTTTGGTCAAACATGAGATGTCCATGACAATGAGCAAAATTGAGAAAATATCTTATGTCAGTCAATTCAGTTTCACGTAAGGATCACTTCATTAAACTGGAAGAAAAAAATCAGGACAGCAAGTTTTATAGCACTAAATTAAATCAATCAGGACAGAAATTATAGAATCGCTAAGAATCAGCATTCTATAATGTTTTATAATCATGATAGTATTGTTAACAATTAAATCCCGCTATCCACAGACATTATTGAGTCGGTGTAATTAATATCACTGATAAGTTTGTTGAGTTGACACTAAAAATCACTTTCGTAATTTTCTTCAGAGGATTTCATAGTGTCTTATCAATATGAATGAAGTGATATAATTGTGATTTCCTGTTAGTGTCCTCGTTCGTTTAAAATCTTTCATTCTTGAATTCATTGTTTAGTTGGTGTAACTACTATCGTTGGTAAGTTTGTAGCCGCACTGTAAACAATCTAACCTGTTTCTGCCCAAGCCTAACGAGCGCTATTCTGGTGCTTAATAGAAAGTAAACTGTAGCATGAAGAGTGTCCAACATCGCAGCGTTCAAGAATTATATCGTCTTCACCTAAAGAGTTTTTTTGTGAACGCGAATCACATCTCAGTGCTAATAGATGCCCTAAAGGCCGCGTCACGTAAGACGGCACTTCCGTGCATAGAGGCGGGGCAGTAAGGAAGTGTGTGTGTGTGTGGGGGGGGGGGGGGGGGGGAGGATTACGTAAGCGCAGTGGCAAAAAATGGGCAAACAAATCCGCGTTGCCAAACCGTGTTGGTGCTGAGAAGAATCAGACTCATTACACATTCAGATCTGTGAGGAACATAGTAAATTTTATAACTTATTCGATCAGTCATCTGAATGAGAGAAATGTTAATTCAAACGTTTACGCATTGTGTCAGGTGCTCAACAGCTTTGCTCCGCGTAATGTCGGAAGGTAAGAACATCTGAAGTGTCAAGTACACTTTTTCCCAAAAAGACGATTGTCCAGCGACAAGGCTATCAAGATTGCTTACAATATGTGTCAATTTGGTTCGGTTATAAGCAAAACTGTAATACACTGTCGCCTGTAGATAAAAACCGAAAATGAATTTCATAGGTTACAAAGCTGTAGCGTCCAAGCTCTGCAACTTATCCCTTTTTCGGGTAACAGCAGAGATGCAGTTGCAAATTTCAAAAGCTCACTGAATTTTTCAACTTTCGTTCACTAATTTGTTGTGGCATAATAGCGTTGGATAACTTTTCCTAAAGGAAGAAAGTGTTTTCACACAGGAACTTGTAACAATACGTATTGTCCACCAAAGAACTTGTTGAGAGCGGCTCATTAAACAGTTGTTTCCAACGATCAATTGAAGTTCGAAAACAACAGTAACATCATTACAATAAGCGGAGGAGAAATTCTTTACACTAACTAATGATCCATAATACTGGGCACAGAAATGAGTAAGGTATTTTCTCACAAAAATCTTCCACAGTTTGATCATTGAAGCGAAGAATCTAATGGGTAACTCCAAATATAAAGTGAAATCATTACAATTGCTTGAAAACACTTCTATAGAATTTTTTGAAAATGTGAAATTTTATAATGTGATTATGTTGGCGTATTTGAATATAGGTAAGTCTAAATCATTGTGTGTAAAAAAGAATTATTGGTAGCAAAGATTAATTCAAAGTACTACAGTGTAAGTGGTCATATTTTTCGCTGAAAAACATTATTGTGAGCGTAAACCAACACTTTCCGCAGTAGAGTTAAAGACCACACCTGTTATCCACGGAACAACCAAACAACTTACATCATCTTCGAATAACTCAAGGGAATGCTGCCCTATAAGTAAGTCGAAAAAGACCGATATATCGACAAGTTCACTTCCCTGTTATTTTAACACATTTTCCAATTCGTGCCTTGAAAATGACAGGTTGTTAGCTGTTGCCTGTTAAAATATCGCAATTTTTGACGAATTTATCCGGCTGCATTCTAATGAGTGCATAGCAAACGCTGGGAAAAGGTTAAAGTTCACAACTAAAAAAGTAGCTAGCTAATTCTCCTTGTGCAATACATCGAAAATTATAGGTACGTCACTCATAAAAAGGTAATGTCTGTATACTTCTTAGGACACAATGAAGGCTAGGACGTTTTCGCGTACTATAAATGCAACTGATATTCTGAAACACAAAAATACTTTTTTAAATTACGAGTCTTTAAAAACAAGAACAATTACTACCTTACTTCGTTCCTGAGTCTACATCGTAGTAATACCATCGTCACTGCTATCTGAATCTGTGTCCGAACCATCTGACTGCAGATTTACGATATGGGTTCAAGCCTTCTATCCATCTTCACCTTCCTATCAAAGTCATCTTCCTGAAGTTTTTCAGCGTGCCACACACTCTGGCTCACACAGTGTCCACGTAAAGCATAGCTCCACAAAAAGATAAAGTGCCGTCAACTACAAGATATCGATGGGGCTGACAAGTGCTGCTGATGGACATCAATGCCTAGAACTGGTTATGCCACTGAAATAAGGTTATTTAAAAGTATTTGTGGCCAGTTGTGTTATTCGCCACCAATCATTAAGGGGTGTGGGGTTTACAAGATATGGCATGCATGATAAGTACATGTTTTATCCAAGATGTTAACATACACACATCAAAAAATGTTTTGCATCACCTCATGAAAACCACACATTGCATGTTATACCAAGATACAGCGAGACCTTCAGAGGTGGTTGTCCAGATTGCTGTACACACCGGTACCTCTAATACACAGTAGCACGTCCTCTTGCATTGATTCATGCCTGTATTCGTAATGGCATACTATCAACAAGTTCATCCAGATTGTCCAACTCCTCATCAGCGATTCACCGTAGATTCCTCAGAGCGGTTTATGGGTCACGTCATTCAGAAACAGCCCTTTTCAATCTACCCAAGGCATGTTCGATAGGGTTCATGTCTGGAGAACATGCTGGCCACTCTAGTCGAGCGATGTCGTTATCCAGAAGGAAGTCATTCACAAGACGTGCACGATGGGGGCGTGAATTGTCTTCTATGAAGACGAATGCCTCTCCAATATGCTGCCAATATGGTTGCACTGTCGGTCGGAGGATGACATTCACAATTTCGCACAGTCGTTATGGCGCCTTCCATGACCACCAGTGGCGTACGTTGGCCCCACATAATGCCACCCCAAAACAGCAGGTAACCTCCACCTTGCTGCACTCGCTGGACAGTGTGTCTAAGGCGTTCAGCCTGTACGGGTTGCCTCCAAACACTATTGTCTGGTTGAAGGCATATGTGGCACTCACTGGTGAAGGTAACGTGACGCCAATCCTGAGCGGTCCGATTGGCATGTTGTTGGGCCCATGTGCACCGTGCAGCATGGTGTCGTGGTTGCAAAGGTGGACCTCGCCATTGACGTCGGTAGTGAAGTTGCGCATGATGCAGCCTATTGCGCACAGTTTGAGTCGTAACAAGACGTCCAGTGGCTGCACGAACAGCCTTACTCAACATGGTCGCGTTGCTGTCAGGATTCCTCTGAGCCATACTCTGTAGGTAGCGGTCATCCATTGCAGTAGTAGCTCTTGGGCGACCTGAGTGAGGCATGTCATTGACATTTCCCATCTCTCTGTATCTCTTCTATGTCCGAACAACATCGCTTTGCTTCACTCCGAGGCACCTGGACACTTCCCTTGTTGAGAGCCCTTCCTGGCACAAAGTAATAATGCGGACGCAATTGAACCGCGGCATTGACCGTCTAGGCATGGTTGAACTACAGACAACACGAGCCTTGTACCTCCTTCCTGGTGGAATGACTGGAACTGATCGGCTGTCGGACCGCCTCCGTCTAATAGGCGCTGCACATGTGCGGTTGTTTACCTCTTTGGGCGGGTTTTATGACATCTCTGAACAGTCGAAGGAAATGTGTCTGGGATACAATATCCACAGTCAACGTCTATCTTCTGGAGTTCTGGGAACCGGTGCGATGTTTGTATTAAAAAAAAAAAAAAAAAAAAAAAAAAACGAAACTGTAATGTCGACCTGTGTAAGAACGTAAACTGAAACACACGAAAATTTCTGCACCGACATATAGCCCTGGTAAAATAAAGAAAATGACAGAAGCTACATTGCCTAAAGGAAACGAAAGAATAACGTAGTTTGAATCTCACCTGCAAAGCGAAGGACTGGCAGAAAAAAACTCTAAAAATACTGCTAAAAATACTAGCAACAGCTGGTCCAGGGAAATTAGGTTCATAATCATGACACAGAATGCCAATGAAACACATGACTCAACCTTTAAGTTCTGAAATCTCATTTGGGAAGAAAATAATTAAAGGCTCTAATATGAAAATTCATTTAATCTGATAACTTCCACTGTACAGTAAATTGACTCAGAAGATCAGTCAATACAATAATTATGAAAAACTTGACTGACGATGAAGTGGACCAACAATACAGGTCTACAAAAATGAATATAAACTTTATACCTCATCAAATAACACCTTGTTTTTCATTTCAAAACCTTTTTTATGTCCGTATGCTGTCCAACTACTTACTGTTCTGCATCATCATTTCTCCTCGTAAGAAATCTGCAACTCAGGTAGTTCCAAGAGAGCGCTCATGAATTAGACTGTACACTCAACGAACGAATGCGCTTGCTACATACCACAGCTATCCACTACTGACTGTCAGTGATTCTGTGACGTTGCAGACACAGACACTGTTGCCTAATAACTGTTTCTCTGACCACAATAATTCAACAAACATCAACACATGCAATAACATCATCACAAAATAGTCTTCTTACAGTGTTCTTCAATTGGAATGGGTTCTGAAATGGCACTTTAGTGTTCAGACACTAACATAGGTTGATTTTCCATAAGTATGTCATTATCAATAACATCTTTGATCAAATCTTCTGTGATGCAAAAATAATTTCTTTAATTGTCATAATAGTTTCCAAATTATCTTGTGACTGATCAAACTTTGTAAACATTAAACCTACACTACTTTTTTCATTGACTTTTTCCTGTATACAAAATTGTATACACAGGAGTATGATCAACAGAATATTCGGATTCTCGAAGATGCGAGCAGAGACAAGCAGAGACTGCATGTCCAACACTCGGCATCTGGGCATCTCAACCAGCGACGCTACCTAGGCATCCTGACGTCCCGGCACACAAGTGTTTTCCTCACAATACTTGTCCCCACTCTGTTGCCGGTGTGCTCATGTAAAGTTGGTCAGCAGAGGTAAAGAGAGGGGTAATCGTCTGTTCCTTCTTTCTCCTATCTTTCTTTTTTTTTTTAATCGTCAGTGTTCTGACTGATTTCATGGGATCCACCATGAATTCCTCTCCTGTACAATCCTCTTCATCTCAGAGTAGCACTTGCAACCTTCTTCCTCAATTATTTTCTGGATACATTCCAGTCTCTGTCTTCCTCTGTTTTATCCTCTATATCTCCCTCTCGTTCCATGGAAGTCATTCCCTGATATCTTAACAGATGCTCTATCATCATGTACCTTCTTCTTGTCAGTACTTTCCATATATTCCTTTCCACTCCGATTCTGCAGAAAATCTCCTCATCTGTTACCTTATCGGTTCCATCTAGTATTCAACACTCATCTGAAGCATCGTATCTCAAATCCTTAGATTCTCCCCTGTTACGGTTTTCACACAGTCCATGTTTCACTAGCATATGCCGCTGTGCTTCAACATTCTCAGAAATTTCTTCCTCGGATGAAGGCCTATGTTTGATACTAGTAGACTTCTCTTGACCTGGAATGCACTTTTTGCCAGTGCTAGTCTGCTTTTAATGTCTTCCTTGCTCCACCTGTAATTGGTCATTTTCTGTCATGAAACTGCAGTTGTCCGAAGCGCTTGGGGCATAGTCAAAGTCAAATTCGATGAACAATTAGGCACTTCCTCGTTGTTGCACAGATGTACAATAATGTTACAACAATAACTTAAAAACTATTTCAAATGTAACTTAATTAAATCAGAAAAGAACTCAACTTGAAAACAAAAAAAGGACTCCACATGTAATAAGAAAACACAAGATATTTTATATTCTGTACAATTAAAGGAATAAATATATACAGAACGCTATATGTAGAATATACGTTTAGAATATATTTATTTGGGAAAGACTTACTAACCCTAGAACGGTCGGGCTAGGTCTGTGACACCCACTAGTTTTTGTATCATTGATTTCAGATTCTTGTAGTTGCTGATTTGACTCGAGCTCTCTGCTAGCTTCCTGAAACATCCGAGAGAAAGCCTGCACGTCGTGAATGAAGTTTTTTTTATTTATTTAGTCGTTGTTTGGCAGTCTTCCAGAAAGCCCAACTACGTTACTAATTCCTGCGCATTTTTATTTTAGTGTAGGCCTATGACTGAGTTACTTCGCTAACTATTTGTGATGTCCTAAAACAGAATTATCACTGTCAGTAATTTACAATATTAAATGGCTGAAGAAAATCTTTCATGCCATGAAATTTACAGAATTTTATATGGTTCTTAGATTGAAGCACATGATTCTGCAGAAGACCCAGACTTTGAAATAAACTGCGATCCTGTCACTGACTCAGGTCCGTCACCTATGCACTTTTATAAAGGAAGGTATGGAGCAATTAAATTGAGAAAGACTTGTTTGCTATAAAGCATGTGAACATGACATAACAACATAGTTACCACACATTTGCCTTGAAGCATTCGAGCGGCAGTGCATGCACAGTCACTGTTAGAATCATGGCAGTTATTTTTTAGCAATACATTGGTTGATTTATTTCTTAAAACTACAAATATCTATGTTGTTTCAGTTCGAAACAAATATACAAGTGACCCAAATATAGTTAGGCCTACAAGTGTTGATGAACTGAAGCCGTGTTTTGGCCTACATTACTTAGCTGGAACATTACGTGAGGTAAAATGAATATTGAAGACTATTTCGATACAGATGGGACCTGAACAGAAATCTTTCGAGCAAGTATATCGTTCAAAAGGTTCAGATTTTTGACTCATAGTATCAGGTTTAACAACATCCGTATGAGGGGAGGAAGAAAAGAACACGATCATCTTGCAGACATAAGATCCAGTCTACATATGTTTGTCTCCAACTGCAACGGGTATTTTGCTCCGACAGAAAAAGATACTTAGGGCGAAATGCTCTTTTATAAGAGGGAGTTACAGGTTCACGATGTATATAAAAAAAAACGTGCCAAGTATGTGATCAAGGTTTTCATCCTGGTTTGTTCTAAAATTTTCAGTGTAAAATATCTGGAAGTCTATGAAGGTGCACAAAGGACCGCACAAAGTCAATAATAAGGCAGACGATGTTGTTTGGCCTCTTGTAGACATAGTAAAACTGTCTGGAAAAAATTTGACAATATACAATTGGTTTACTTCTTGCACATCCGTCAAGAAAGCACTGCCAAGAAAATATATTACTGTTATTGGTGCATAAAAAAGATAAGTCTAAAATTCCAGTACAGTTTTTATTCAAGAAATATTAAAAAGAGTACTCAAGTATGTTTGGATTTCAGGAAGACGTCACACTCCTTTCATATGTACCAAAACGAAACAGATTAGTACTGCTTATTTCGTCAATGCATCATGATAGCTACATTGTATTCAAGGCAAACCAAAACATTTCAGTTAGAAGAGAATACCTCAGAACTATAGGGAACTTTCTCGTGACACCCTATTTGACAATGACAGCAACCTAGCCAAAGATCGCGCATGAAATCTACAGGCTTGCCTGTAACCTCTCTGGCACCCAAGGAAAAAGAATATTTGACGATTCACAACCAGAGAAAATGGAAGACGCTACAAATGCAAGCGCAGCAAAACTAAATACTTTCGCAAACTTTGCAAGGTGTGGTTATGCTTGGCGCATGCTGAAACGGTTTGCGGTGATTGTCAGGAAAAATGATGATTTTGGAGGAAGATATCTCACAAACATTTCACTATATTCACAATTTCTGTCTATATAATGAAAAGTCAACATTTTTGCTTTTTAATTCTACAACTTATTCTCATTTATATTCGTTTTTAAGTAAATTTACTTGTATTTCCATTTTACTTACATGTGATACTACAAAGAATTATGATTTTCAGTTTTTATTTGCATTTATTGCATAAGTCAAAATATTACAATCACGTCATTATAGCATTTAGTACTACCTAAACAAAATAAAAATTCCTCATTCGATATAAATATACTGTTTATCACTGTTATAAGTGATTTTATTTACTGGATCGCACAGAACCACCTGAGCATTCCTGAAACTATTTTTCGTCCGATCGTTCTGAGATTAAATAGCGCAACATTACAGCTGGCATTCAAGTGGAGACATATCAGGTGTACCTACAGCAATACAAAGATATTTCTCTTATATTATTTCCTAACAAATACATCTTTGGAACACAACCTCACCATATGTGAGTCAATTTGGTATTGATAATGCTACGCATTTTGCTATTAGTCAAACGTCGAAACAGTTGGGCGAGGGGATATCGAAAAAAGGACATTTTCGACAAATCTGGGTGCACCATTAAAATGCACATTAAAAAGTACTGAAATTTTATTTAAAGTTTTCTTTTATATTTGTTATCGTTAATTTTAAACTTAATTTTAAGGGGATGTTTCACCCCTTAAAGACCATATGGACATGTATGAAGGAATAAGTGTCTTTGAGTTTGCTCTATAGTGCGACATATTAAAATCTGACCAGAATCGAAGTTTATCCTTTATGTAAGTTTACTTGTAAACGTCAGTTCCTCTAAAGCAATAGTGAGAGATTTATGCCTTGACAGTCATTATTCCCAGCAGTGCCTTTGAGCTGCCCAATGTTAGCAAATAACTTCTGGTTTGAAGAACTACTTACCTTAGCGAATGGCTTATTGATTTTGTTTTTAATAGCATCTACAGGAAAGCAGATATAGTTGTGCGCTGTGATTAAAAATAATAAAAATATTTGTTCAACTCTTTCTCAACTACTGTCTAAAAGGTCATAATGGTGGGCGTGACACTACACATGCCAAAAGTTCTTCGTTTTGAGGTCTACTTTCTTTGACTCTTTTTTTATCTTAGCCAAAACTAGGCTCCTATTTCTCGAACACAGTAGGTTTCAGCCCATTTTCATGCTGGATCATTCTTTGTTTTTCCTTATTCAGACCTTCACATTCTCCTCCTTGTCTTCAGCAGTTAGGTCTTGAATAACAATGAACTCAGTCTCTTCCTTTATCAAATTACTGGGTTTCTCTTCCTGCATGAGCTCAAACAGAGCAAACCCTGTGGCCTCACGGCATGATTTATTTATAATGGTCTCAAATGTGGGTATATAGATGGCCCATGAAGTATGCTTTTGTGGCAGTAGGTCCTATACAGTCTGTTCAGTTCCCTTGTAACTGTGAGACAATAAAATATCAGCGAATGCACCTTATCCTATTCCCCACCAAGCACTATCTGAATATTTAGAAACAAATTGAGGTATGTTGTTTGATAATTAAGCATCTTATTTACCCACTTTCTCTGCATAGTCCTGTTCTCATTTATCAACAAGATTCCTCTCTAGATCAGATTGACTAACAAGTTTAAATGTCTGTCTAAAATCACAAAAATATAAGTACAACCTCCTCTTAATACTGGCATAGCGCCAAATAAGTCAGCTGCTGTTAGTTCTTTAGGTCAAATATGTACAATAAATCCAAAACCTTGAATTAAAATGAATGTTGCCTTCACTTTCTGGCATTTATCACATGCCCCTAACCTCTTCCCTACCCTCCTTCACATATCATTATGACAACAGTTCATACCCATGACAGGTCAGCCTGATTTAGGTCTTCCATGATTGCTCTTAATCACTTAAGGTTCCTTCGAAAGGTCATGGCCGATTTAATTCTCCATCCTTCGCTAATCCGAGCTTTTTCTCCATCTCTAATGACCTCGTTGTTGACAGGACGCTAAACTCTAATCCCCTTCCTTCAATAAGTCATTAAATATGACCCTAAATGCATATAAGTTTCAAATATAAAGTCTACAAATATCCCCACATGTTGGTCTGGGAAATATAGTCTCCAGTCATCCTTCCTCTTAAAAAAGACATCGTTGTGCAGTTTGTAGTGGGCTTTGAGGTCTGGATAACTGTCTGAGATGAAGTAATACTTGACTAACTTCAAGTTGTCATCTGTACATTCCTCATACCTAAAAGTCACACACATCTTCCTAATCATGCTCTCGATTCTTCAAAGTATAGTATTTTTATCTCGAACTTGCGTGATACTCCCTCTTGAGAACCTCCATTAACCCTTGGCATCAGAGACAAAGCATCTACCAGGATATTATCAACACCTCTTTTATACCGAATTTCCATGCAGGTACAAGGACAATATAGTATACATACTTAGTTGCAGCCTTCAAGTTCTGAGAAAGCTCACTGCTATGTGACCCATGAATAATCCCAGTAAGTAGTTTTCAAATTTTCGAAATCCCCACTCCTCTGCAATGGTTTTCAACACACCATAGCTCCTCTCTGATTCTGACAGTATGTGACTGCCAAATTCAATTATGTCATGCTTTGACGTCCCCTTCGATGTGTCTGAAAAACTTTTACCCCCCAGTACATATGCAGACACATCTGTACTAATACAAATGATGTGCTAAAATCATTAGATTGGATTAGATTATTACTTGTTCCGTAGATCATGAATATCACACTTCATGATGATGTGGAACATGTCAGGTTAATAAAAGGTGCCTATACAAAATATTACATTAGACAAAATATTAAATGACATGTCTGTTCCACATGTTAGTGGTGGCTGATCTATAAAACTCAGAAGTGGAACTCTGAGCTTAACCAGACTGAAATCTCAATTTCAGTCACAAACCCAGTCCAATTAAATCAACATGGATACAGCACCTTCAAAGACAAATTACCCCAGTGGGTCAAATCCCACGGTTGAAAAACCGCAAGTGGTCTATTCGGATTCTGGGGAGACCACAGAAGTGTGCATGGAGGTAAATCGGAGTACCTCAAAACCTCGTAATAACAAAATCAAACCAAAATATAGAATTTGGCTAATGACGTTTAATGTAAATTCTCTCTTAAAAATGGGAAAACTAAAAAACATCCTGGACAAATCCAGAGAACGTAAAATCAAAATTATTGCATTTCAGGAATCACGATATACAGATGAAAATTCTTTTGATTCGGAAGGATACAGGATATACAAAGGAAAACCTGGAAAACGAGCCATGGCAAATTGTCCACAATTTGGAACTGGATTTATAGTAGATACATCAATACTTGATTCAGTCGCAACTTTCAAATCTTACTCGGGTCGGCTCTCCACGATGGGAATAAAATCAGCTAATTAGATATACACCCTAATCAACGGACATGCACCAACTAACATCACTAACAAAAACAAAATAGAAGAAGTAGAAGAATTCTGGAACCAATTAGATAATATTCTCCAAAAAATCCCAAATAACCATGTCAAAATCCTTATGGGCGATTTCAATGCACAAATCGGTAAAGAAAAGAAATATCGATATTGGGTAGGTAAATGGTCAGGGCATACACAGACCAACCGGAATGGCATGCGACTCATTGAAATCAGCAAAAACCATGACCTATTTTTTAAATCAACATTTTTCAAGAAAAGAGCCTCGAAAACGAAAACTTGGATCTCACCTAATCCATTACTAGGTGAATATCAGTTGCATCATGTAATGATCTCCCGCGTAAATACAGTAGAAATCATGAAACTTAAAGTCCTTAATGGACTAGAGCTAGATTCCGACCATTACCCAACAAAATTCTCCCTAGATGTCATTCCAGGAAAAAGAAAATTCACTAAGAAATCTCCACACCGTAAATATGATGTACAGAAGATAAATGGCAATCAACAATTTACAAAAGGAACGCAAAATCTAAAACCACAAAATTGGCTACAACTGCAAGCAGGACTTTTAAATACAGCTGAGACTGTAGCACCGCAAACAAGAACACGTAAACACCCATGGTGGACAGATGAGTGTGACCAACTGATAAATCTCAGACAACAGGCGTGGCAAAATTGGTTGTGCAACAAAAATCAAAAGACCCTGGAAGATCTCAAAGATACTAGGAAAACAGTCACAAAAGCAATACGAACAGTCCGTAAACAACACGAAAACAAAAAATTGCAAGACATAGAGAATGATTTCAAGAAAAACAATTCCCAAAATTCCGACAGAGTATTCAAACAAAAATTAACAAAGTACTCTCCTCCATCACTCCAGTTCAAAAATGACCATGGGGACATTGCTCATACCAACACCGAAAACTGTGAAATTCTTGCAAAATACTTTTCTAAATTACTGAATTGTGAAAAGCCTGCAGAAAAATTTGAGTTCCATCGTACACAACGAAACCCAGACTCAAAGCCACCAAGTTTACAGGAGATTAAGGAGATAATTCAGTCACTGAAAAATAACAAAGCATCAGGAGAAGACCAAATCATCGCAGAATTATGGAAAAATGCAGGCGAAAATCTTATTGCAAAACTCAAAGAAATTATACATGAAATCTGGAAAACTGAAAAAATCCCCACAGATTGGAAGACTGCAATCATACATCCTCTGTACAAAAAAGGAAGTAAAACAGACCCCAACAACTATCGTGGAATCTCTTTATTGTCAATAACATACAAAATTCTGTCTAAAGCCCTACTAAACCGCGCAGAACCTCAGCTGGATTCAAAACTAGGCGAATACCAAGGTGGGTTCAGAAAAGGTCGATCATGCGTAGAACAAATCCTTAACTTGAAAAACTGAATGAAATATTTACATAGTACTTCAAACAAAAGTTATGTCACACGTTTGTCGACTTTAAAAAAGCATATGACAGTATAGACCGAGAATCCCTTTTTGAAGTATTAGCAGAATTTGGACTAGATCAAAAGACAACAAACACCATAAAAGAAACATTCACGGAGACCAAATCCAAAGTAAAATTTATGGGAGAATTGAGCACAGAATTTGAAATAGACACAGGAGTACGACAAGGGGATGTACTGTCCCCAGTGCTCTTCAATTGTGCTCTTGAGAAAGTTGTTAGAGAATGGAGAAAAGCAGGTGCACCAGCACACAGACTGGGACCAAGACATAAGGGCATAGAATTAGACTGTTTAGCATTTGCTGATGACATGGCACTGATTGCACAAGACGTTACCGATGCACAGAAACAGCTAGAATTATTACAAGAAGAGGCAGCTAAAATAGGATTACAAATTTCATTTGAAAAAAAAAACAAAATTTATGACTGACATCAAAATGCACCTTCTGATCTCAAAATTGGTAATAACTACATCTCACGAGTACAAGAATTTAAATATTTAGGTGAATGGATTGCAGAAAATTGTAATGAAAAGAAATCTGTCAGATCAAGAGTCCAGAAAATGGAGATGGTGTTTCAGTTAACAAAAAACATTTACAACGAAAAGAGTCTCTCGTGGAACTGCAATATACGACACTATACAACAGTAATTAGACCCGAAGCTCTCTACGCATCTGAGACACTAAACCTTCAACACAGAACACTAAAAGAGGAATTAGAAGTGAAAGAACGTAAGATAATGAGGAAAATCCTAGGACCAAGAACTAAAGATGGGGTACATTATCCAAAACCCAATGCAGAAATATATAAAAATATCTTCAAAATAACAGACACAATGCGCATGAGGAGAATCCAATTCATGGGGCACTTAGAAAGAATGGACTCAAACAGGTTAACGTACAAAATCCATATATTTTTAAAGAACAAAACTACAAGACCGAACTGGTACAAACAGACGGAAAAAGACCTAAGAGAATTAGGGTCTCCAAATCTACATGATAGAAATGAAATCAGAAAAATCACAAACACACGGGGTTTTGAGGAAGAAGAGAGAAAAACTAACCGACATAGATGGTCTACGCAACGAAAGCTAGCCCATTCGTTGTTTATGAAGGAATACTGGGCGAAAAGAAAGGCCAACAAATGTTGATTACGCGTGGTCCTAAGCAATCCACCCGCAAAGAAGAAGAAAAGAAATGACACTTAATGTTTTTGGGTGGGGGTGGGGAAATTACCCAATTCCTGTATCCAAAAATTCATCTAATTAGTAGAAGAAGTTGCCATTCAGAAAATCTTTTAATTTCCTTTCAAATGCTATATGGCTATCTGTAAGACTTTTGATGCTATTAGGTAAGTGACCAAACACTTTTGTGACAGCATAATTTACCCCCTTCTGAGCCAAAGTTGGATTTAACGTTGAGTAGTGAAGATCATCCATTCTCCTAGTGTTGTAGCCATGTACATTGCTATTACTTTTGAATTCGTTCAGATTTCATAAGTGAATATATACACTGTGAGACTACAATTAAAATCCCTAGCTCTTTAAATAAGTGTCTGCAGGACGATCTTGGATGAGCTCCAGAAATTATTCTGATTACACGCTTTTGTGCAATGAACACTCTTTTACTCAATGATGAGTTACCCCAGAATGAAAATAGGTGTGGTAAGCTAATTTACTGAGATGCATATTGCCAAAATTTGCAATGACCCTAATAGCATAAGTAGCTGAACTCAGACGTTCAGTAGATCTTCAGTGTGTTTTTTTCCAGTTCAACCCCTCATCAACGCATACACCTAGAATTTTGAATATTCTACCTTAGCTAGCAACTTCTGTTCGAAATTTATATTTATTAATGGTGTCATTTCATTTACTGTGTGGAATTGTATATACTGTGTTTTGTCAAAGTTTAATGGGAGCCTATTTGCAGAGAAACACCTCATGATTTTCTGAAAAACGTCGTTTACAATTTCATCAGTTAATTCTGGTCTGTTGGGTGCGATAGCTATACTTGTATGATAGGCAAAAGTACGAGCTTTGCATCTTTGTGAATATAGAATGGCAAGTCATTAATATATATTGAGAACAGCAGAGGACTCAAGACCGAACCTTGCGGCATCCCATTCTCGATTATTCCCCAGTTTGAGAAATTACCAGTTTTTTGCATATTATGCGAACTGCTTGTTTCAACTTCCTGCACTCTTCCAGTTGGGTATGATTTAAACCATTTCAGCGCTGTCCCATTCATACCACGGTACTTGAGCTTATCTATAAGTATTCCATGATTTACACAGTCAAAAGCATTTTAGAGATCACAAAAAATCCCAAGAAGTGACTTGCAGTTACTCAGAGCATTTAATATTTCATTAGTGAAAGTATATATATCATTTTCCGTTGAAAAACCTTTCTGGAAACCAAACTGACATATTATTAAAACTTTATTTTTACAAAGGCGTGAAGCTACTGTACGATACATTACTTTTTCAAGAATTTTGGATAAGGAAGTCAGAAGAGAGACTGGGCGATAGTTGTTGACATCAGACGTGTACCCTTTTTCATGCAGTGGTTTAACAATGGCATACTTCGGTCTCTCTGGGAAAATACCCTGCTTCAGAGAGCTATTACATATGTGGCTAAGAAACCCCCTTATCTCTTGGGAACAAGCTTTTATTATCCCGATGGAAATGCTATCAATTGCATGTGAGCTTTTATTCTTGAGAGAGTTTATTATCTTCCTAATTTCAGAAGGAGATGTGGGAGGAATTTCAGTTGTATCAAATTGTGAGTAAGGCCTCTTCCATTAAGTGCCTTGCTTCTTCTAATGAACATTTAGATCCTATTTTCTCTACAACATTTAAAAAGAATGGTTATTCAAAATGTTTAAGAGTTCCAGCTTGTTGTTTGTCAAGTTTCCATTCGCTTTGATGGTAATGCCATCATCCTGTACTCTTAGTTGCCCTGTCTCCCTTGTAATAATATTACAAATTGTTTTGATTTTGTTATCAAAGGTAATAGCCTCAAACATGATGCACATGCTTCTGGACTTTTTAATAACCTTTCTTAATGTAGCACAGCAGTTTCTATTATATTTGGCTGTTTCTGGGTCATTACTCTTTCTTGTTTTTAGGTACAGTTCCCTTTTGTGGTTACAAGATATTTTTAACCTTTAGTAAGCCAAGGTTTTTTTTGCGTGGTTTCTTATAAATAGATTTAACTACTTCCTTGGGGAAACAGTTTTCAAATTCTCTTACAAGTGTTTCATGAAATAAGTTATATTTTAAATTAGCATTGGGTTCCTTGTACACCTCATGCCAGTCTAGCTGCTGAATATTTTCAAAAAAATGGTTCAAATGGCTCTGAGCACTATGGGACTTAACATCTATGGTCATCAGTCCCCTAGAACTTAGAACTACTTAAACCTAACTAACCTAAGGACATCACACACATCCATGCTCAAGGCAGGATTCGAACCTGTGACCATAGCAGTTGTGCGGCGCTGAATATTTTCCCTGAAATTTCTAATTGTTGAGTCATTAATCGAACTCACTATTTTGGAAGGTAGTTTGAATTACTGAATGGAGCTATGTCATATGCCTTAACTAGCTGAGCACCATGATCAGAAAGGCCATTCTCAACAGGACAAGAATTTATGTTTTTAAACATCTTGGTCTATAAAAGAATTATCTGTCAATATGCTGCTGTCCTTTACTACCACAGTAGGAAAATCAATGACAGATGTCAAACTGAAAGAACCGAACAAGACTTCCAGGTCATTCTTCCTATTGCACTCTATCAGTGAATCAACATTGAAGTCCGCACAAATAATAATTTGTTTTCCCCTTTCTGACAGATAGCACAACAACGCATGCAAGTTTTCCTGGAAGAAATGAAAGTTTCCTGAAGGGGATCTACATACTGTCACAATTATAAAAGAGCCCTCCTTCAGTTTAAGTTGAAAGGCACTTGCTTCTATATGTTGCTCTAGACAAACCTTTTTTGGTATCTAAGCTGTTTACACAGTGACAAGTTTTGACATATATGGCAACTCTTTCTCTCACCTTATTCTCTCTACTCATATGTACAGCTGGTTTATAACCCCTGATATTTACCTTTTCCATATCAGACACAATGTGATGCTCAGACAGACATAGTATATCTATTACATTATCAGATTAAATATCATCTAAACAAGCCAGAACTATAGGGAACCAAAGTGATACATGGAAAATGTGGCTAATTAATTACCAGTTCATCTTGCGTGAAAGAATGCCGTTGTATGAAGAGGTTTCCGAAAATTTTCGTTAACGAAATATGCTGGTGAAGATGTTACTGGTGAAAACTAGTATCCATCTATCGCCGCCAGGCGCGTAAAATTGGCGGTTTCACAGCTGAAGTTAATATGCATGGTGAGTGTGTTGCAGTCAGTAGACAATCGATGGTAGTACCATACTCCCCTGTACTCTCACGTGCATTTGTAGCTCACCTGAATGTCGAATACCGGGCTAGAGTAGAGTCGATCTAATACATCTGCAGATACAGGAATACGTTTGATTTTCGGAGTGCTGATCATGACGAGGTGACCAAACATCAGTCAGGTCGCTATGTTAGTACCTGCAGCACATAAAGGGTTTCACTATTCGTGAAGAGCATCCTACCATTATGTCCTTACATGTTCATTTTGAATACAGTGAGGGAGTCTATTTAAAACCTGGAAATGGGAAGGCGCCTTTAGAAAATCCTCGCTGTACCCAAGGGCGTATCCAGGATCTGAACTAGGAGGGGGGGGGGGGGGGAGCAGGTCAATCTAGTCTCAGGAAACAAGGACTCGAGACAACATACAGCACTTCTTATTAAATAAAACAGTAAACTAGTGAAAAACTGTTTTCAATAAACATTTTAAATATAAGAATGCACTTGTTTAAAAATACAACTTTTTGATTCAGTAATAATCTCCTAGGATTAGCCGACAGTAACGTGCCGAAGACGTGCCCTTCGCTGGGTATGCCCATGGCTGTACCACACTCTTAGATTATTTCAATCCCTGTCGGGAATACAGCTTTGTTCGAAATCTTCAGAACGACAGTATGCCATGTTACTAGATTTTGGACATACACAGGCGTTTTTAATAGACACCAATGCTGTCAACCAGCGTAAGGGTTTCTGTGCATTTACTAGAACCACACATTAGGTAGAGTATACACTCTCCATCCAGGTAACAGCAAACGCCATTACTTGCACCTTTTACTGCAGACAGTCCACAGAGCCGCATCTTTTGATTTCTGAGTACTGCAAATGGCGTTGAACATTCATCGTTTCACGCAGCTTTCAGTGCGATATGCCTGCTAAATTACGACCAAAAACGCGATGAATCGGTCGAAGATGACGTAATCGGTGAAAGTCACAGTCGGCTACGCCATTTGTTTGCAGTTATGGTGATGTTCCGCGGACCTTCCCATCCTGTCCAGTTGGGAAAGAAATACCAGTGACAACTGTTTCATGATATTCTTTTTGCGGCTTGGCGCGCAGCAGAATCTGACGAGAGTGTTGTCAGTCGTTGCCTTTACTCGCTTCAAGACATCGTTTCTCCGTTGGCAGCGGTCCTCTGAGTGACTACGGCAGGGCCGGCCACCGACCACGGCGCGCCAGACTTGACGCGTGCAGCCTGTGTGGGCCGTGGGTGCGCCGGGGCTCGGCCCGTCACTCGGCTTTGCTCAGCCCTTCTCACAAGTATCCGGAACAGCGCGGCGTTTCACTCAGCCCTGCGGTGCGCCATTTCTCGCTCCGCGCAGCTCTCTGAGTCCGGCAGGATTGCAGTTTGAGCGCTGTTTACCCTTCGATGTTTGGTCGTGGTATGAAGGAAGTTCACAGGTCCAGTGGCTGTTTGCACAAAAAGAGGCAGTCTAGCGATCTATAGCCACAATCCTTTAAAGTAAATGACAATGTCAGAAGAGAGGGGCGGGAATTCTCAATTTGCATAAGTGACAGGTACTCCTTATTTGCTATCAAATGCAATTACAATACCACGCAAAGAGAATGTAAACATTTAGGTGATAATGAGAGGGCAAAAATATACAACGATCGACAGATGGGATTCATTGTTCTGTACAACATATTTGCGTGAAGGACCTTTTTCGATTATGAAAGTAAATAAGTCATAGTTACATGCTAACATGGGAAACTTTGTGAAACTGTCTGCATCTGTGCGCACACCAGTACTTTGTACCAGATAAAAACTATGTTATGTCTTCATGGTGGCAAAAATAATTAATTAATACCGGAAACTTGTTTTATTTGTGATTTCTGTTGTTGAAATTTTGGACATATAAAACCAAGTCACATGCAGTGCGACTGGACTTGCATGTAAATGCAGCTCTTCGCTGTTTTCCCCTCTTCCCCCTCCTCGCGCTCAGACAGTGTGACGTGGTGGTGGGGGAAATGTGAAGCAAGTCTCAGCGCCTTGGCACTCGGGCAACAATCTTCGCCACAGCTGTCCTATGGTCTTCCAAAACCGCAAGAAACCGCTGACAGTACACAAGTTACTCGGGGTATGATGCGGCTGAGATCATGAATAATAATATTGAGATCCTTCCCGATGATCAAAAGTCAGCATATGACAAATTATTAAGAGGCATTAATCAACAGCAGGGTGAATCCTTTTTCCCTGATGCCCCTGGTGGTAAAGGCGAAACCTTTTTGAGTCAGTTATCACTGGCAGAAGTCAGAAGGCAAGGGAAGACAGCATTAGCTGTTCCGTCTTCTGGTACAGCTGCTACCTTACTCCTTGGAGGGAAAATTGCGCACACTACAGTCCAGGTATCTTTGGACCTATACATAAATGAAACCCATGTATGTGCAGTGTCACAAAACAGTGACAAGGCGAAGATTTTTGCAGAATGGAAACTAATCGTTTGGGACGAATGCATCATGGCACACAAAAAAGCCGTGGAAGAAGTCAATCGCACACTGAAAGACATCCAGAAAAGCGATTGCATTATGGGAGGCGTATCTGTTTCATTTCTTGCGATTTCCGCCAGACTCAACTGGTTCACGTTCCGAGAAACTATAGCAGATGACGTGAGCACATGTCCCAAACAATCCATGCTCTGGCCGTGGGTACAGAAAGTGAGTGTAATGTGGAACATCAGGGCTCGGCTGTGTGGCAATCCCCATATGCAGGAATTCTCGGACGATTTATTAAAAGTCGGTGGGGATTTATTGGCCGAACAGAATGGGTCAACTCTGGAAGGGAACCTTTTTCTAGTTTTTCCTGTCGTGGAGGAACTTACTCGTTTCTTTTATTGAGACGTGTCCAAAACATTGTTAGGAGAATTCTTGTCATTGTGAAAGAGCAATAGTGACGCTCGAAAATGATGACGCGGTTTGCTACATACAAGATCATTTTAGAAATATTGATGGGAACGAGGGGGTATGTTGTTGTTGTGGTCATCAGTCCTGAGACTGGTTTGATGCAGCTCTCCATACTACTCTGTCCTGTGCAAGCTTCTTCATCTACCAGTACCTACTGCAACCTACATCCTTTTGAATCTGCTTAGTGTATTCATCTCTTGGTTTCCCTCTACGATTTTTACCCGCCACGCCGCCCTCCAATACTAATTTCGTGATCCGTTGCCTCAGGACATGTCCTATCAACCGATCCCTTCTTCTAGTCAAGTTGTGCCACAAACTTCTCTTCTCCCCAATCCTATTCAATACCTCCTCATTAGTTATGTGATCTACCCATCTAATCTTCAGCATTCTTCTGTAGCACCACATTTCGAAAGCTTCTATTCTCTTCTTGTCCAAACTATTTACCGTCCATGTTTCACTTCCATACATGGCTACACTCTATACAAATACTTTCAGAAATGACTTCCTGACACTTAAATCTATACTCGATGTTAACAAATTTCTCTTCTTCAGAAACGCTTTTCTTGCCATTGCCAGTCTACATTTTATATCTTCTCTACTTCGACCATCGTCAGTTATTTTGCTCCCCAAATAGCAAAACTCCTTTATTACTTTAAGTGTCTCATTTCCTAATCTAATTCCCTCTGCATCGCCCGACTTAATTCGACTACATTCCATTATTCTCGTTTTGCTTCGGTTGATGTTCATCTTATATCCTCCTTTCAAGACACTATCCATTCCGTTCAACTGCTCTTCCAAGTCCTTTGCTTTCTCTGACAGAATTGCAATGTCATCGGCAAACCTCAAAGTTTAATACCTACACCGAATTTTTCTTTAGTTTCCTTCACTGCTTGCTCAATATAAAGATTAAATAACATTGGAACCCTGTCTCACTCCCTTCCCAACCACTGCTTCCCTTTCATGCCCCTCGACTCTTATAACTGCCATCTGGTTTCTGTACAAATTGTAAATAACCTTTCGCTCCCTGTATTTTACCCCTGCCACCTTCAGAATTTGAAAGAGAGTATTCCAGTCAACATTGTCAAACGCTTTCTCTAAGTCTACAAATGCTAGAAACGTAGGTTTGCCTTTCCTTAATCTAGCTTCTAAGATAAGTCGTAGGGTCAGTATTGCCTCACGTGTTCCAATATTTCTACGGAATCCAAACTGATCTTCCCCGAGGTCGGCTTCTACTAGTATTTCCATTCGTCTGTAATGAATTCGCGTTAGTATTTTGCAGCTGTGGCTTATTAAACTGATAGTTCGGTAATTTTTACATCTGTCAACACCTGCTTTCTTTGGGATGGGAATTATTATATTCTTCTTAAAGTCTGAAGGTATTTCGCCTGTCTCATACATCTTGATCACCAGATGGTAGAGTTTCGTCAGGACTGGCTCTCCCAAGGCCGTCAGTAGTTCTAATGGAATGTCGTCTACTCCTGGGGCCTTGTTTCGACTCAGATCTTTCAGTGCTCTGTCAAACTCTTCACACAGTATCATATCTCCCATTTCATCTTCATCTACATCCTCTTCCATTTCCATAATATTGTCCTCAAGTACATCGCACTTGTATAGACCCTCTATATACTCCTTCCACCTTTCTGCTTTCCCTTCTTTGCTTAGAACAGGGTTTCCATCTGAGCTTTTGATATTCATACAAGTGGTTCTCTTTTCTCCAAAGGTCTCTTTAATTTTCCTGTAGGCAGTATCTATCTTACCCCTAGTGAGATAAGCCTCTACATCCTTACATTTGTCCTCTAGCCATCCCTGCTTAGCCATTTTCACTTCCTGTCAATCTCACTTTTGAGGCGAGGGGGTACATCATCCCATAAATAGAGTGGACTGCTGCTATCGATTTTCTGGTAGAGTTCATTATCTGCTTCTCTGCATCTGGGCTCCACATGCTCAATGTCGATCTGAATGTGGGTATTTAAGTTATGTTGTTTCAATACTTTACCTCTCTGAACCTGTGTAATGGAACTCGCTTTAGAGTGACGTCTCTCTGTAATAATATTATGGAAGCTGAAATTCTCACATGCTTTGGAGGTGGAGAAATAGTTTTCATACCAGACACACCCCTCATTCCCAACAATTTCGCTTTCCAATTCGAACAGGGGCAGTTTCCCGTGAGCAAACGCTTCGTCGTGACCATCAAGAAGTAGCAAGGTGCTGGCGTCGACCTCAGAACGAATTGTTTCTCACATGGACAACTCTACATAGCGGGATTGGGTGTCACTAGCTCCGGTAATTTGTTTATAATGGCTGCTATGGCCAAAATATCAAATGTTGTGCATAAATAAATTCTTTAATTTTCGTAAGTTCTTTAAATACAACACTAAGCTTTGCTCCTAGTCACGTCTATTGGTATTTCATACTTCAAATATCTATGGCTGAGATTACAAACACATCAGTCCTTTATCTTTGCGCCCTTTTGGCACCTTCACCTTCAGTTTTTATATCCGATTTTTTCACCGATAATAAGCTTCAGGATTTTTCAAAATTCATGCGGCTTCGAGATCCATGCAAAATCGACACGTCCATCCTGTCCTGAGGAAAAGGAGTCTTAACAGACTAAAAGATAAGCAGACTATTGGATAACAAGTGATAAAAAGAATTGTGATATAATTACAAACTGAGAAATTTAGATTTTTTCTTTAATTCTACTGCGAAACCTTGCTTCTTCCCGAATCTCATGATTCCAGGAGAATACAAAGTACAATAAACGGTATGATGTGTGAGTACAAGGTATGAAATTAGGTGATATAAATGGCAGTATCTTTTGATTGCATTGACCTGGAAGCTTCAAGTTTTTACTCAGTGAAGACTTTAGTACGTGAGATTACTTTCGGTTTGCTGCAACTACCTTTTTCTGAGAAAAATGATTTTTAACAGTTGGACAGATATTCGAACAACACAGTGATTGCATAAGGGTTCTGTTTCTACCGATTGAGGTACGGAAGCCTAAAAGTACAGTAAATAGGACAGACACACCAGTGGATAACATTACACTTGCGTATTACAATTGTTGCTTAAATTACTTACGTCATATTGGCAATGTGTGTGTCACACATCAAAATTTTGTTTCGTTTTGTGTGGGGACAAACACGTTCCCACTTATACACGTGTCGAACGTCACAGATATGGTCTTGCACATACTAGTGAATGTCAAGGCCGCAGATCTGTTGTGTGGCTGCTTTCACAACACCTCAGGAATGCCGTGACCAGTGCTGACAGCCTTGGCTGTGAAATCTTGAGAAAGACGCCAATGTCCGAGCCACACACCAGCTAACGCAAGATAAAAAAATGTCAACGCTGCACAGGGGAGCGCGGCCATGAAGCGGCGATCAGTCACTGGGCGGCACTGCGAATTAAATCCGCCAGTGACAGTGTCTAGAGGAGGAAAATTTCGGGGAGCCGTTGACGAGGAGTGAGGAAGGCAGTGGGTGGGACGGCGCGGCGGCGTGGGGACCCAGCGGCTCCCCCACCCACCGCTAACGTCCGCCCCCCGACGCAGCGCCTGCCGCCGACAGCGCCACACGGCGAGCTGCCGCGAGTAATGGCGAGACGATTCACTCCTGCCTCATTCCCCTTGATAACTGAGTCGTGCCCACGCCCATCCAAAGCCGCCCTGAGATTGGTGAATTTTCTGTTTACTTTTGCATGTAAAATGTACTGAAGTAAATGTAGTCATTTCGTGTTACATTTATTTAAACAGTCTATTCCATTCGATTATCAATCAAGTAATCTCATAACCTTTTGTGGTTGACTTAATTTTAATTATTGTTGTTGGCCCCCAACGTGGAGCGATCTCGTTAGTTAGCTAAGTGATATCACAAAAGTTCTCAATTCACTACCCTTTTGGCGCCCAGTGTGGGGTTTCGATTTGGTTTCAGTCTCACAATTTCGCTCATGTGAGAACCTCTTAAGTTTTCAGATGCAACCAGGAAGAATTCTCATTTCTTTATTAGAATATACTAACCCTCTCGTTTATGATATCAGGCGCTTAGATAGTATTAGTGATGAGCTAAACTGCGATTTTTCGATATCAGTGATTTCTGTGAATGCTACTTTTCAGTATCTGTTATTCTTAACTGTGATTTGTCGCAGTTAAGGAACATAGGTCGTGTATCCCTCCGCCACTGTGATTTCTGCTACTTCTGCGACTTCTGCGATTTCTGCGACTTCTGCGATTTCTGCGATTTCTGTGACTCCTGCGATTTCTGCGACTTACCACCGTATGAAAAAGTTACATCTGTCAACACAGAACATTGCATCTCAACAAACCTGTCATTGGCAAGTACCTTTTACGTTTTTTTATTCCGTTGGCTTTAATTTTGTATTTAATAAACAACTGTGAAAATATTAATAGTGTAATTAATATGTAAGTAGCCGTACAGTATCGTAATAGTTCGTGTTTAGAAAATGAATTCTAACATATTGTTATGTTCACAGGTACCTGAACTACATTTCAGTCACTCAGTAAAGTCATAATTCAAAATATCGTTGTCAACAGATCTGAAGAAATTGCCACTGCGTCTTTAGACCGTTTTCGTCAGACGAGAGGTTAGTTTCTAAGCGTTTCGATTGACTTAATTACTTCAGTGAGATCGTTCTTGCAAATGGGACATTCATTATAGCAAATATTAGCAATCCACTCTGTCAATTATATTGCTAGTAATTAGTGACAGCAAAAATTGTTTAATACTCCTTGTGTTTTTGCAGACGCAGTTCTGACTCTGATTACTGGTTGCTGGTACGTATCTGTCCACATCAAGGCTGTTGAGAGACTCGTGAAGATTCAAGACAGCTCTTAGAGGATTTGAAGTTTAAAAGTGAAATAAGTGTGTGAGTGATTAAACTGTGTTTTATTGAAGTTGTTGTGCGCTTTTAAACGAATAATAAATGTTAAATACAGTGAGTGAATAATAAAAATCTCATTTTCCACATGTTAAGCCGTCCAATACCCGTAATTTTCCGCCACTTACTTACTGGTAAACACTTGTTGGATAGCGACGTGCCCCCCCTCCCTTCCCTTTAAGTGCATTACTTAAAAGTAACACAGGAAAAGCTTACTTATGTAGGTGGTAGTAGTGTCGGCAAAAAGTTCTTGTGTGTGAAGTTGCCATGTAGAACACCAGATGTAAAACTTTTCTCCCGAGTCTTAAACTGTGTCGGAACAAAAGTGAGGCATTCATATGACTCAATAATACTGTTTTCATTTCACTACACTTATACAGATGTCTGAGTTCTGCTGTGTTAACATTGCAAAGTCCTGTAGGCATGTGGAGTATTAACCAAAACTGTCATATTGGAAGCAGAATCAAACACATTTGTTACGTTACTTGATATTTTCAGGAGAAAAAGGCAATGTTGCTGCTTATTAATATAATACTTTCAGAGTCACAGCTGTGTTTGACCAACCATAACTGATGCTGAATGTGCATGTCGTCATATAATGTGAAGGGCTTATTTCAATAGTGGTACAAGTCCATTACCTCCACTTTTCTGTCTATAATGCTTCTGAAATTAATGATCCAAACAAACATAAATAAAGTTCATCTCTAGCAAGAAGCCATATGCTTCAATATTTCTGGTATCTCAACTGCAGATTTTTCAGCGCTCATTTAACTTTACGACTCTGTATCTCAAAATGAACAAAAATGGACTTGTACCACTATTGAAATAAGCCCTTCATATGCACACACAGCACATCACACCTATCTCGTGAAGCACAAGGCTCTCATAACGAAGTACGTACGTCGGTCAAGAGATGGCACTAGGAAAAGTATGTTAATTGCGCTTTTTAGTTGCTTCTTGCGCCCGGTTTAGGTTTAAGTAGTTTTAAGTTCTAGGGGACTGATGACCATAGATGTTAAGTCCCATAGTGCTCAGAGCCATTTCAACCATTTTGCTACTTGCGACTCTTAGTTGCGATTTGTCACAGAAATCGCAGTTTGACTCGGTAGCAAATAGCGTAATATGAACTTTGCTCAACAGATGGCAGTGCTAACTGCCCTTTTTAGTTGCTACTTGCGACTCTTAGTTGCGACTTGTCACGGAAATCGCAGTTTCACTCGATAGCGTGTCGCAGAGATGAACGTAGTACGAACTTTGGCCTACAGATGACACTGTTAACTGCGCTTTTTAGTTGCTACTTGCGACTTCTAGCCGCGACTTGTCACTGAAATCGCAGAAAGGAGTATGGAATTCGGCCAACGGATGGCTCGCGGCGTTGAATGTGAAATGCTACTTGCGACTGCTAACTGTGACTGAAATCGCAGTTAGATTTTGTAAAGTTGTTATTGTGATATCTGTGACTTCTCAATCACTGTGATTTCTAACAGATACGCGATTTCTTGCCCACCACTAGATAGCATACTGAATGTGTTGCAAATCTTCAATATGAAGTAGACATACCGGTAATCCGTGTGTTTAGTTCCGGTTCCCACAGCCTCCCCGATATTCTGTGAAGTAGTTTTGGAACGTGTAGTTTGTTGTTGTGCATATTCCCTTCCACGTTTTCATTGTTCTCTTCGATGATAACAGCGTTGCCATCAGCGTCTTTCAACTGTGTCAGTTCGTTCTGTGCATTATCTTTGGTTTGCGGTTACGTTTCTTGTATGTATCTAAGGTCTGGGAGTTTGACAGATACGGAAACAGGAGAAGAAAGTGGAGGAGAATCGGGTGTGACTCAGGAAACGTCAGGCGCCTCTGTGGCGGTAAACGCATTCAGCGTCCACCAGAAACCGGCAGGCCAACTGAGGACGAGCAAACACTGGGCGAGTCTTCAAAGTCTCTTCGGGTTTGCTGAAACTTAGTTGTGAATTATGCTGAAAATAGTTATTACATCCATGCGGTTGTGCAATTTCCACTGGGTTTCCAGAAGCAAACTGCAATTCTGAAGCCTCGAAATAAAATTTTTAACCTGGCAACAGAAATAAACATCACATGGCTGGCACACAAGTGTGCAGTTTGGCGGTAATACATTTAACGTGCACGTCGGTTGACCCTCGTCATCTATAAACATGGTGACATACATCAGAGTATTTGTTTGTCCACCCCAGGAATTCAATATCAGACAAAACTTGTTATCACCAACGTATGATTTTAACATACTCAATAAATGTTCTGTAAATCACATTTGTCAATTTCCCAGATCTGGAACAACGAGTCGGTTGAGCGATTGACCTCTTCTATAACCAGAGGATCAAATGAAACATTCATTTCTTCTAAGCACAGGAAGATCTTTGGCAACACTTTTCCAGAGGCTGTGATGACATGTTGCGCCGTGTACGAATGTGTTAGTTTTTTTTACTGCCAACTGCAAGGGTTCGTTTTTCTCCCTTATGTGAAACATGTGTCGAATGTTCACCCGATACTCGCATCCTGTTTGATCGATGTTGATCACGTAATCACAATTAAAACCGGTCTTAAGTGACGCATTTTGCGTGCTGAAAAGAGCCGCCACTTTGCGTATATCCTCGATATTTTCTATCCCCTTTTGGTAGATTTATTTAGTGATGTGCCATTGACGAATTTTATATTCCAATGGGTAGGTTGGATGCACTCGTAGACAATCTTCCGTTAGACAAACCTAACGCACCCAAAAAATGAAAATTCAAAAAAGACTCTCGATGAGCCCTGAAAGGCCCGTCAAAAGGCTGCTTGGAAATCATACAACGAACTCTAGGTCATGAAATTCGTTCCTTTGATTACAAAGGTGAATGTAAGAAAAAAGTGCAAAACATTCCCATTCAGTCCGCATTGATCTTCAGCCCTCTGCCTTCTGTACATCAGCGTATCACAGACCTACCTCTGAGCTACCAGAATGCTCCATTATTTTGGGCTGAAACACGCCATCCACCCTTTATGACAGGCCTTAAACCCGCCTGTGGAATTGCGATAAATTGCACAGAAGCAAGGATAGAAAATGTTCTATAAAATGGCTAGCTCCCCTCACACCACTGACGCTTCATGATTCCATGAGATAATGGCCTAAATCCTTTAGTCTATGTACACGATTAAGATTGTATATGTAGTTGTTACTTGAGTGACAAAGTTGGTATGACAGCAAAAAGTCTCCAACTATATAATGATCATCAAAATTGATTTTAATCACTTGGAAACTATAGGAAACTTTAATTAGCTTCGTATCAAAAGTTTAAGTCATCAAAATCGAGCCAGAAATAGGGAAGTTATCGTAATATTAATTGTCTGCAGTCAGAGTCATCTATTGATAGTGACACACACAGTGGTTACAGTTACTACAAGCCACACCACAAGTTGGGAAACGGGGCCAAATTTCTATCAGTTTACTGTCGAGTTGAGATTTTCACAAATGTTTTATTCGTATCTTACAGAAACTAGCAGTACGGCAATAATCAGCCTTTTAAACACGCCGTTAACGGCAATCAAGTAATTTATAGCATAACAACAATTTAAAAATTTCTTTAAAAGAAAAACACAGAAGCTAGCAGTACGGCAATAAACAACCTTTTAAAACACGCCGCTAACGCCAATCAAAGTAATTTATAGCAATACAACAATTTTAAAAAATTTAAAGAACATTAGTAAACAGGCTACTAAAGTAAATACAGAACTTTGTTAATAAACTACGGTGAGGTACTGAAGCTACCAACACCGCCATCAAAAAAATTAAACAGGTCTCAGCAAACAGACGATTAATGGCAATAAAAGAAATTTACAAACTTGGAGGAATTTAAAAAAAATTTAAACAAAAGTGTCCTGGAAAATCATTAGAACATAACAGATATGACGGACCCGTGTAAGGCGGCCACAAACCACCCACTCAGGGATACTCAGGCTAGACAGAATACTGACCAATTTAAATACGCCCGTAAACACAATTGCCACTCTCAGGCTAGTCACTGCACCGAGTTTTAGTCAGCGAAAACTTGTTAAAGATGGCTTAACTGGCTGACAGAACTAGAGCTAACCTCGTGCAAGGAAACATTACACCACACAGTCCTGAATGAGCGACCACATGATCAACCAACAAGAAGCATGAAATTACTCATAACCCACGACAGAATAGCGAAACAATTAAACTGCCAAAGCTACACCTCCCATCGGGCAGTTACGAGAGGAGGAGGAAAGATCACTGTCTTCAACTACACTGGTGCTAGGGACGGGAAACCCGGTCGCCGGAGGCCACAAGGCAGAAGAGACGCTGGTTACACAAAATTATTACCTTGCACGAACTTAACTTGCAATTATGCTCGAACAGGCAGTACACGACCTCCGATGGCAAGGGTCCACACATCCGACCGCGCACGCGTCGCCAGCGTACCCAACACACCGTTGTCACGCGACAACACGCTCTGCAACTTTGACGGGTAGTGACCGCTCCTTCATGTTAGGTGTCTCCTTTTAAACTCCAGTGTTGAAACGGAGGATTTAAAGAAGCTTGTTAACGGCCCACCAAGGCGAAATGAACAGCAACTACTCGTGGGGCGATTTTGTATACAACCAACGCGCGGGGAGCTCTTCCGTCAACTCGACCTGCTCGTTACACACAACAGACATACATCACGTGGCGACTCGGTACAACTGACCACGCCTGCTTCGCGCTGGAGAGCCACACTGCCCCCCCCCCCCCCCCGTGTCCACCACACTCTCTCCACGCAACGCCCCTACTTCCGTGCCACCACACGAGGTTACAACCGGTCAAAGATCTGACTTCCTCCATAGCAGTTTCCCGGAAGTAAAACTGCAGATATCGATAGCAATTCAGAGGGAAAAGACAACCAAGCAGCCACTTAATGACAGACAGCATATCAAACAAACATGTCAGGGGAAGAAAAGGAAAACCAATGCAATCTAAACACAAGGTGTAGCACGAGCCGATACACGGCTCAGAGAGTTTCCAACCAGTGTAGCTGGGGCGACAGAGACAGAGATAAGGAGGTGTGGCTAGTTATCTGAAGACTACGTCAGCTGCTCTATAAAAGCCTGCTGTTTGTTCTAGAGGCCATTAGAGTTAGCGATCTAATATGGGCAAGAGTTACGCAATGTCTCGTGCATGCAGCTGCCAGCGGGGGACGATACTTCGTGATAATTCGATTTTTTGCTAATAACTCAGCCAAATATTAACCCATTCTAAAAATTGAAAATGCTAACATGACACAGTCAACGATTGGTTTAAATGCCCCTAACATTTTCTACAAAGGAGTAAAAATTAAAAATTAAAAATTTCCAATCAAAATTCTGTGTTGTGAATTCTATGTAAAATTTTTCTTACCATACATTACTAAATATGCAGTTGTGTCTTTCGGAATTTTGCCATTGAAAGTGTCAACTAATTTCATTGTAGTTTTCAGTGTAGTAACACATTCGTTCTCCTAGACATATTTATGACATAGGTAGGATAATTTTCAATAAAGTTGAATGTACCGATATTAACACCAAGATTCAATTGTGTAGTTCTCTCAAAATCTAGGAAAGCGTCATATGCCTTTAGATAGTTATTTGGTGGATCTAGATCCACATTTCTTGAAGAAAAACTTCGTTTCTTCCATTTTTAATGTAATTTAACATGACCGAATAAGGAAGCGTCAACTAACTGATTCTTTTTCTTTTTAGTCTGGAAAACAACGAAGATGAAATAAAGCATATCAAATTCGGCGGAGTTATAGAAATTTGTAATATCTAACTCAAAATTTCTCTTTCCATCAAATCGAGCAATCTCTACAGTTTGTCGTTCAAAGAAATATATGGAAATTTTAGGCTTTTTAGGCCTATTTTGCTCTAATCTAAGGGAATATTCTGATCCACATTTAACTACAGGAACACGAATTTCCATCGATTCCACGACAATTTTACCCTCTTTTGGAAGTGTTGTCACATCTTCAACTTCTGCTTGGGTACGATCTGCCCAACGGAGAATGGACCCTCCAGCACTCCATGACCACGCAAAAATTACTGTTAAATCTCCTTCCCACACTGTTTCTTTTTAATCTTTAAAAAATCTGCCAAATAATTCTAACAGATAAAGCACTTCATTTTTCTTACTTTTTACCTTTCTATTGTTAAGAATATTTTTTTTGTGGTTTTAGGGCGCACAACTTCAACGGTCATTAGCGCCCAGACTACGTTAGGAATGCACCGCAAGTCACAAGTTTAAAACAGCAACGAAACGGAAAACACGATAAAAGACAGACTGACAGGCATAGGATTAAAAAAAAACAGCATAATCAAATATCCTTAGAGAGGGTCGTCAAATTGATAAAATGAAGAACGCGAGCAGCTGCTCGTGGGTCATCCGCTAAAATGGCTTCTAGAGTACATGGCAGGCCAAGATCAAGACGCAGTGTGTTAAAATCCGGACAGGACGTTAAAATGTGGTGGACCGTCAGCAATTGCCCACATGGGCAGAACAGCGCCGGCGCAGCCGTCAGCAGATGGCGATGGCCGAACCGGCAGTGTCCAATTCGTAACCGGGCCAAAACTACCTCCTCCCGCCGAGAAGGGCATGAGGAGGACGTCCAAGCCACGGGAAGAGGTTTCAAGGCCCGAAGCTTGTTGTCTGTAAGTGCAGCCCAATCGGCATGCCACAGCCATAAAATGCGCCGACAAATGACCCTGCCACAATCTGACGAAGGGACACAACAAGAAGCTGTCCAAGGCTGGAGGACCGCAGCCTTGGCTGCGACATCTGCAGCTTCGTTCCCAGGGATACCGACATGGCCAGGAACCCACATAAAGCTAACCGGAGAACCGACGTCCACCAGCTGCTGAAGAGAGCGTTGGATCCAGTGCACGAAAGTGTGAACCGGGTACGAATCACTGAGGCTCTGGATAGCGCTCAGGGAATTGGAGCAGATGACATATGCAGAATGTCGGTGGCGGCAGATGTAAAGAACAGCCTGGTAGAGGGCAAAGAGCTCAGCTGTGAAGACCAAACAATGGCCATGGAGCCGGTATTTGAATCTTTGTGCCCCGACAATAAAAGAACACCCAACCCCGTCATTGGTCTTAGAGCCATCTGTATAAATGAAGGTCATATTAATGAACTTCGAACGAAGTTCGACAAAACGGGAGTGATAGACTGAACCGGGGGTAACCTCCTTCGGGAGCGAGCAGAGGTCAAGGTGGACGTGAACCTGATCCTGGAGCCAAGGTGGCGTGTGGCTCTCGCCCACTCGAAAGGTTGCAGGGAGTGAAAAATTAAGGTGTTGAAGGAGGCGACGAAAGCGAACTCCAGGGGGTAGCAGGGCAGAGACATACAACCCGTATTGACGGTCGAGAGAGTCATCAAAAAAGGAACGATAAGACGGGTGGTCGGGCATTGCCAGTAGCCGACAGGCATACCGACAAAGCAGTATATCGCGCCGGTAGGTGAGTGGCAACTCACCAGCGTCAGCATGAAGACTCTCGACGGGACTAGTATAAAACGCTCCAATCGCAAGTCGTAAACCCCGATGTTGTATGGAGTTGAGGCGGCGTAAGATGGATGGCCATGCAGAGGAGTATACGAAGCTCCCATAATCCAGCTTCGAGCGGACGATCGACCGATATAGGCGAAGTAGGACGGTTCGATCCGCTCCCCACGACATACCACTGAGAACACGGAGGACATTTAGAGAACGGGTACAACGGGCAGCCAAATATGACACATGTGGAGACCAACTAAGTTTCCTGTCAAATGTAAGATCTAAAAATTTTTTTGTCTCCACGAATGGGAGAGCAATGGGACCGAGTCGTAATGATGGTGGGAGAAACTCTTTGTAGCGCCAGAAGTTAATACAGACCGTCTTCTCGGCAGAAAAACGGAAGCCATTGGCGACACTCCAGGAGTAAAGACGGTCAAGAGAACGCTGAAGACAGCGCTCCAGGAAACATGTACGCTGCGCGCTGCAATAGATGGTAAAATCGTCCACGAAAAGGGAGCCTGATACATCAGCTGGGAGGCAATCCATTATTGGATTGATCGCTATGGCGAAGAGAGCGACGCTCAAAACTGAGCCCTGTGGCACCTCATTCTCCTGGCGAAAGGTGTCTGACAAGACAGAACCTACACATGCCCTGAACTGTCGATCGATTAAAAAGGAACGAATAAAAAGAGGGAGGCGACCGCGAAGGCCCCATGTATGCATGGTGCGGAGAATGCCCACCCTCCAACAGGTGTCGTAAGCCTTCTCCAAATCAAAGAACACAGCCGCGGTCGGACGCTTCCGCAAGAAGTTATTCATAATGAAGGTCGACAAGGTAACCAGATGGTCAACAGCAGAGCGGCGCCTACGAAATCCACATTGTACATTGGTAAGTAGGCGTCGAGACTCGAGCAGCCAAACCAAACGAGAGTTAACCATTCGCTCCATCACTTTACAGACACAGCTGGTAAGCGAGATGGGTCGATAACTGGACAGCAAGTGCTTGTCCTTCCCCGGCTTAGGAATCGGGACAACAATAGACTCGCGCCAGCATGCGGGAACATGTCCCTCAATCCAGATGCGATTGTAAGTACGAAGAAGAAAACCTTTACCCGCAGGAGAAAGGTTCTTCAGCATCTCAATATGAATAGAATCAGGCCCTGGAGCGGAGGACCGTGATCGGCCAACTGCGTTTTCGAGTTCCCGCATGGTGAATGGGGCATTATAACTTTCACGATTCGAGGAGCGGAAGTTAGGTGGCCTAGCCTCCTCTGCCTGTTTGCGGGGGAGGAAGGCAGGGTGGTAATGAGCGGAGCTCGAAACCTCTGCAAAAAAGCGGCCGAAGGCATTGGAGACAGCCTCAGGGGCCTTAAGGACGTCATTCGCGACCGTCAAGCCAGAAACTGGTGAGGGGACCTTAGTGCCAGATAGCCGGCGCAGGCTACCCCAGACAACAGAATAAGGAGTAAAACTGTTGAAGGTGCTTGTGAAAGCAGCCCAGCTGGCTTTCTTGCTTTCTTTAATAATACGACGACACTGTGCACGTAATCGTTTATAATTGATACAATTCGCCACTGTAGGGTGGCGTTTAAAGGTGCGTAAAGCACGTCGACGAGCACGTAAAGCGTCGCTACATGCTGCGGTCCACCAGGGGACCGGTACGCGACGTGGAGAAGAAGTAGGGTGAGGGATGGAATATTCAGCAGCAGTGAGAATGACTTCCGTGAGGTGTGCGACCTGACGATCGCAGCTTGTGAAGGTTTGATCCTGAAAGGTCGCCCTGGAAGAGAAGAGCCCCCAGTCTGCTTTGGAGATGGTCCAACTAGATGAGCAAAGAGAGGGGGTATGCTGCAGGAGATGGATAACACACGGGAAGTGGTCGATCGAATATGTATCAGAAAGTGCATACCACTCAAACCGGCGTGCAAGTTGAAGAGTACATATAGAGAGGTCTAAATGGGAATAGGTGTGAGATGTGTCCGAAAGAAAAGTAGGGGCGCCAGTATTGAGGCAGACAAGATTGAGCTGGTAGAAAAGGTCTGCTAACAGGGAGCCCCTCGGGCAGGATGCTGGAGAGCCCCAAAGGGGATGATGGGCATTGAAGTCTCCAGTTAACAAAAATGGTGCAGGTAGCTGAGCAATAAGTTGCATCATGTCTGCCCTGGTAACGGCAGGCGACGATGGAGTGTAAACAGTACAAATGGAAAATGTAAAAGTGGGGAGAGTAATGCGGATGGCAACTGCCTGCTGGCCGGTGTGCAACGTGATGGGATCGTAGTAAATATCATCCCGGACCAGCAACATAACCCCTCCATGAGCCGGGATACCTACCAAAGGGGGTAGGTCAAAACGCACAGAGGTGTAGTGTGCCAAGGCAATTTGATCGCATGAGCGTAGCTTCGTTTCCTGGAGGGCTACGACGAGCGGACGGTGCAAGCGGAGCAGCAACTTCAAGTCCTCTCGGTTGGAGTGAATGCTGCGAATATTCCAGTGAATAAGTGCCATCGTAAGAAGAAAACGAAGATGAAAGAAGGGGTCACCTCGAAGGCCGCTGAGGGCCTGGCTTCGAGCGAGTACTGCCGCCGCTATCAGTAGGTGGACAGTCATCGTCCATTGGGTCTATAGGTTCATCGGCCTTCTTGGGAAGATGGCCAGGAGGGGGAGCTTCCTCCGCCGGTGAACGGCCAGACTTTCGGCTACCAGCGGTGCGGCCAGGCGAAACGGATGACGGCCTGGGGCGGCAACCGCTGGGTGGTGCAGGAGAAGAAATGCGCCGTGGCGGAGAAGGAGAACTGTGCTTCCTATGAGCCTTCTTGGAAGGTCGTTTGGTGGAAGTACCGGTCGAAGGCTGGGGGGTCGAGGTACGTAGGAAGTCGGCACGGGACGGTTCCTTCTTGAAGGCCCGTGCATCTGACTTCGGGGTCTTCGTCTTAGCAGAAGCTGATGAAGGGGCTGGTGTCTGTGGGGTGATGGGAGGAAGAGGAGACGTCGACCGCGTGATCTTAGCACTGGCCAAACGGACGACCGTGGTGCTGAAGGTCAGATCGCATGTCTGGGTTGCCACCTCCCTGGTAGTCCGAGGAGAGGTGAGGACAGTACTGTATTTCCCCGCTGGGAGCAGCGTTGGCTTCCTACTAGCCAATAGCTTGCGAGCAGCCGAGGTGGACACTTTCTCTTTGACCCGAATTTCTTGGATACAGCGTTCTTCCTTATAGACAGGACAGTCGTGGGAGGATGCGGCATGATCACCCTGACAGTTCACACAATGAGGAGACAGAGGTGGACAGTCACTCTCATGGGCATCCCTGCCACAAGTGACACATTTAGCCGCATTGGAACAAGACTGTCGAGTGTGATTGAAACGCTGACACTGGTAGCAGCGCGTAGGTGTCGGGACATAGGGGCGAACAGAAATAACCTCATAGCCCGCCTTGATGCGCAATGGCAGCTTAACACTATCAAAGGTCAAGAAAAGTGTCCGGGTCGGTACAAGGTCATTGTTGACCTTTTTCATGACCCTATGGACAGCCGTCATGCCCTGCTCAGCGAGGAAAGATTGAATATCCTCGTCAGTCAATCCGTCGAGGGATCTAGTATAGACCACACCACGAGACGAATTCAAAGTTCGGTGAGCCTCCACCCGGACAGGGAACGTGTACAGGAGTGTGGCCCGAAGCAGTTTTTGTGCCTGAAAGGCGCTCACAGTTTCTAGTAATAAGGTACCGTTACGCAACCTGGTACAAGATTTGACAGATCCGGCTATGGCATCTACGCCCTTCTGGATAACAAAAGGGTTGACAGAGGAAAAATCCTTTCCGTCCTCAGATCGAGAAACGACGAGGAACTGTGGGGCAGGCGGTAGTATTTTTGTCACTGGTGGCTGGTCATGTTTCCGTTTTTGGGCAGAAGTCGAGAGAGATGGAGTGAAATCCATTGCGGAGGAATCCCCCATGATTGCCAGCGTCTCCGATGGCGCGCTCCTTCCTTGTGGGGACCCTCTCAGAGGGCACTCCCGCCTTAGGTGAATGTTTACACCTCAGGTCACACCTCCAGAGAAAGACAGAGGGACCAATCGGCATGGTCAGAAGGTATCAGCTCAGGCAATCACCCCTCCCTGGGCCTGGCCTTTACCAGGGGGTACGTGCGTGCCTTACATGTCTACCCAGGGCGGGGAATTACGCATTACCCCGTCACCGGCTACGCGTGCGAACGCGTGGGTCGGCCTTCAGGCGCGCACAGGGAGGAAGGAAGAAGAGGAAAAAGAAGAGAGAGAGGGAGAGAGAGGACAGACTGTCTCAAACGCCGAGGCGGAGACCAGAGAAGGCAAAGAGAAGATGGCAATGAGAAGGCAAGGAGAAGAAGGCAATGAGAAGGCAAGGAGAAGAAGACAAAAGAGTAAGGAAGACAGTGAGGTGGAGAAGAGCAAAGAAAGGAACCAACCAAAGGAAGGAAGAAACGAGAAGTGAAAAAGCAAAATGACCGCAAATAGAGGTCGTGGAACCGCCCGTCTCCGGACGCCGCCACTAACTACTCCCTTAAGGGGGAGGGACTCCTTTTAGTCGCCTCTTACGACAGGCAGGAATACCTTGGGCCTATTCTAATCCCCGGACCCGCAGGGGGGATTATTAAGAATATGTCCTCCCACTGTTAGCTCATTGGCTGGAGTCGAATTCAATCGAATAAGAGCTGATGAAGAAATACATGGAAATTCCACTCCAGACAAAATATTGTTTCCTCTCTTTATGGTGATAACATCATTATGGTGATGTTTGGAATGTGTACTAATCTCACTAATGTGATCTTATTTTTTACTGCTTTAAACACCAGCGTTCAACCTCTCTTTATAACATACATTCTGACCGGAATTTAGAATCTCATTGCCACTGTTTTCGGGTTTCGCCCAGGTTTCTGTCCCTAGTGCTATGTGGCAATTGTTACTGTTTATAACCGAGATTAGGCCTGCGACCTTTCCGTAGACGCTCATGCAGTTAACTAATGCCATGTGGGCTTAGAGAGAACAGTTTAAGGTCAAGTTCTCTGGATTACAGCGTGCTGCCTGTGTGAAGGCGCTGGATCGGTGGTAATAAACGCGTCACGAATTGCGCGGATTTTGGGAGCAATGGCTGCCCAAAGTCAGTCTGTTGCCAAAGGATGGAAAACCAAACAGAGGTCTTAATCGGCGAGTAGTCCAAAGATATTTCTCGCATCATCAGTGAAGCCTTTTACTTACTAAATTTTCTAAAGTCCTCCATTCCGAAATCATTGATACCTGGGAAGTATGTCAATACTAAAGGCAAAATTTCAGCTCAGTTCTTAATTGGTGGCTCAGTTGCAGTAAGTCCAGTATGCTAAAGGATCTTGTCCGCTACAGTCTCCTTGGAAAAGGAGAGCGCAATCAGTGTTCAAAAGACGCTCTCGGCACTTCTCCTAGCCGTAATGTGAACCGATACTTTGAGCTGTAACATATTAAAGCTCACTGTTGCTATTTATTGATCTGTGGACCACTCTAATGGAAACGACACAAGCCTGAGACATACAGAAGCACTGAAAGCGGACAGCCTTGCCTGACAGACCGACAAATTGTCACGGCACCTGTTTCTCGACCATTGATGTATATTGTAGTACTTGCATTGCTTAGTACATTTTGCCGTAAGTTTGTAAAACGAATGCCAATTCCCCGTTTGTGCAGGAGTTACCGTAGCTATTTGTGGCTGACAACCGAAAAACAGGTGGGAGTCGGGCGAAAGAATTGCCGGCAGCACATGTGATTTTGCTCTGTGTGTTATCACGCGTCTGTACGCACAAACGGCTTCTAAAATGATCTTGAGTGCGGTTTTGCATTGAATGGTTTGGTCTTGTAACTAAAACATGTGTTAAGGGAAGTGATTGTACATAGGAAATTCATTAAGAACCACTTTGCCAACCTGCCTAGTTGTGAGAACTCCATGAAAGGGTGTTTTATTCTTAAGGATTAATGAAGGACAGCTATACTTGGAATCTTTGTTCTCATTTATCAGTCGTTAACTTTATTTCCTTATTTTTCATTCTTTACCTTTAAGAATGTGTTTGCATACTCGAACTGCACATCGCGATTTGCGTACTGCAGAAACATTTTTATGGAAACTGATAAGATACCGCTTGCATTGCATACCGCTCGCAAGTACGGTAAATGAAATTTGGTTTCTGACAGTTGCATCATTATCTTAATAGTAACAGGTTGCAGAACAGATGAGCCTTCCGTTCGCACAGGTAGGCCAACAAATGCTATTGCCAGCAAAGTTCATGTCCACTGTAAGGTACAGTGACTGTCAGAATGTATCTGCGAAAAATATCATATCATTTCACAGGTTTCAAATAGGTAAATGAATTCAGAAAGATGTTATCTTGTGCATTTTCATGCACTTGTAGCACAAGGTCAAATGTGTAAAACTTTATGATCATTTTCTCTATAATTAGAGTAACAGTTCTGATATTGTGATTGTTCGCAACTCTAAAGATAAAGATTAACAATATTCAGGGAAATCATTTCAACCTAAGTCATTTGTTTTGCAGTCAAATAGGATTTTTTAAAAAAGGACTGCTATCTCGCAGGCGTATTATTTGATTTAATGGGTAGCCTGGATTCAGCATCGTGTAGCGTCTGCTGCACACACTCCCGCTCAAAATTTAATTTGAACCAAGTACTGCTGCCCTGCACTGAGATTTATGTATTTATGTACCAAAATACATTTTACCAGTTTCTCAGATACCAACCACACATTTACAAACACGAGTTTAAATAAACAGGAACACGTTTCAGATATATGACGTTCCCTTACTGAGCAGATATCAGCCGTGAACACAGGCGTGTTTGACGATACGGGGAAAGGAGATGGAGTTCTGGGCTGTTTCCCCTCTACTGAAGCGCGCTGTACCGCTCCAGTGTGCAGTAACAACAGACAACACCAGATGAAGGGTGCATGGCACATTCCGAATTTTCGGCGAGGGGCATAACATTGCACTGTGTTAGCTCCACAAAGAGTGTTTAATATCAGAGGTGTGTAAGATTGTGTGTGACGTGGAAGTTATATATGACCGCAGAGCAATGAAACCTCAGTTTATATCTGCCACCTCTGGGGAAGATCTGGAAGAAAGAAGCACTCATGTTAACTACGATATTTCCTGACGACGTTTCTCCTCTGTTTTCAGGACAGCTGCTGTTTTTAAAAAATTCATCTAAAATGAATGTGATACAAATGGAAAGTTGAAAAAAATGTCGGCAGCGAGATGGTCTGTGCAGGTAGGTGCCATGCGTCCATTTGCTGAGGATCTGCCAGGATTACAAAGGGCGGTTGAACTTGCAAATAACTTGGACTGCGGGGACACACACTGAACTGAAGGGCTTTCAGAAGTATTTGAAATTATTCCAGTATATCTTACGAATGTTGCACAAATTATTACCTGCAATGAACATACGTAACGTTATACTTCCAACCACAGAAACAATGACAGATGTTTTAAGTAGTACTATTAAGAGTCTCGAGAAAGAATTAAATCAACTGACAAATGTTGGGATACTATTTACGCAGGAAGTTGGGAAGTAGCAGAAAATATTGGAATATCACCTGAACTGAATGTAATGATTCATGACAGAGAGAAACAGAAAGACAGAAGAAAACGCTTTGTTGGTGAAGCATCAGAAGACGATTTACAACAGAGCATGAAGGACAGTTTTTAACTAAATGTTTACCACGTTATTACACACCTGTGGGAAACTTAAGTGTAAAGTGTGCTGGCATAGACAACACGGACACATTCCGTTTCTTGTGGAACTGCACAAGCGAATAAGATTCTCCAGTAGCAGAGCATGCGGAAAACTTCGAATCTTTCAGCAGTGTCGACGATAATAAACAGGGCCTGAGAAGAAATTTTGCTGTTAAAAAGATCCATGAAGCCAATTTTGGGTCTGAGCCACTTCTTCTGTGCCTTCTCAAAGCTCTTCATATGTCCAATTTTAATGAGGTACTGCAGAATACAACGATGGCCTCATTGATTGTTCTGCACTTTACTTTGCCTGTTAGCATCGCGCAAGCAGAATGGCCACTGAGTGTTCTTGCAAGAGTTACAAACTGTTACAGAACAGCAATGGGGCAAGAGCGACATGCTGGATCAGCTTCGATAGCAATAGGGTCACTGTTTATCCAGTCGTTACACTATATTGGGATAATAAAAGATTAAGCTTCCAAGCGTGTGGTTCCTGGAGAGGGGCAGCAGCCTTTTCAGTAGTTGCAGGGGCAACAGTCTGGATGATTCACTGACCTGGCCTTGTAACACTAACCAAAACGGTCTTGTTGTGATGGTACTGCGAACGGCTGAATGCAAGAGGAAACTACAGCCATAATTTTTCCTGAGGGCATGCAGCTTTACTGTATGGTTAAATGATGATGGCGTCCTCTTGAGTAAAATATTCTGGAGGTAAAATAGTCCCCCATTCAGATCTCTGGACAGGGACCACTCAAGAGGCGTTCTACGGATCGGAGCGTGGAATGTCAGATCCCTTAATCAGCCAGGTTGGTTAGAAAATTTAAAAAGGGAAATGGATAGATTAAAGTTAGATATAGTGGAAATTAGCGAAGTTCGTTGGCAGGAGGAACAAGACTTTTGGTCAGGTGATTACAGGGTTATAAATACAAAATCAAATATGGGTAATGCAGGTGTAGGTTTAATAATGAATAAAAAAAATAAAAGTGCAGGTAAGCTTCTACAAACAGCATAGTGAATGCATTATTGTGGCCAATATAGACATGAAGCCCACACCTACTACAGTAGTACAAGTTGAAATGCCAACTAGCTCTACAGATGACGAAGAAATTGAAGAAATGTATGATGAGATAAAAGAAATTATTCAGATAGTGAAGGGAGACGAAAATTTAATAGTATGGGTGACTGGAATTCGATAGTAGGAAAAGAAAGAGAAGGAAACGTAGTAGGTGAATATGGATTGGGGTAAGAAATGAAATAGGAAGCCGCCTGGTAGGATTTTGCACATAACACTTGGTTCAAGAATCATAAAAGAAGGCTGTATACATGGAAGAAGCCTGGAGATACTGACAGGTTTCAGATAGATTAAATAAAGGTAAGACAAAGATTTAGGAACCAGGTTTTAAATTGTAAGACATTTCCAGGGGCAGATGTGGACTCTGACCACGATGTATTGGTTATGAACTGTAAATTAAAACTGAAGAAACTGCAAAAAAGGTGGGAATTTAAGGAGATGGGACCTGGATAAACTGAAAGAACCAGTGGTTGTACAGAGTTTCAGGGAGAGTATAAGGGAACAATTGACAAGAATGGGGGAAAGAAATACAGTAGAAGAAGAATGGGCAGCTTTGAGGGATGAAATAGTGAAGGCAGCAGAGGATCAAGTAGGTAAAAATAAGAGGGCTAGTAGAAATCATTGGGTGACAGAGAAAAATTTGAATTTAATTGATGAAAGGAGAAAACATAAAAACGCAATAAATGAAGCAGGCAGAAAGGAATACAAATGTCTCAAAAATGAAATCGACAGGAAGTGCAAAATGGCTAAGCAGGGATGGCTAGAGGACAAATGTAAGGATGTAGAGGATTATCTCACTAGGGGTAAGATAGATACTGTCTACAGGAACTGGTAGAAGCAGAAGATCAGTTTGGATTCTGTAGAAATATTGGAACACGGGAGGAAGTACTGACTCTACAACTTATCTTAGAGAACCACTTGTATGAATATCAAGAGCTCGGATGGAAACCCAGTTCTAAACAAAGAAGAGAAAGCAGAAAGGTGGAAGGAGTATATAGAGGGTCTAAACAAGGACGAGGTACTTGACGGCAATATTATGGAAATGGAAGAGGATGTAGATGAAGATGAAATGGGGTATATGATATTGCGTGAAGAGTTTGACAGAGCACTGAAAGACCTGAGTCGAAACAAGGCCCCGGGAGTAGACAACATTCCATTAGAACTATTGATGGCCTTGGGAGAGCCAGTCCTGACAAAACTCTACAATCTGGTGAGCAAGATGTATGAGACAGGCGAAATACCCTCAGACTTCAAGAAGAATATAATAATTCCATTCATAAAGAAAGCAGGTGTTGACAGGTGTAAAAATTACCGAACTATCAGTTTAATAAGTCACGGCTGCAAAACACTAACGCGAATTCCTTACAGACAAGTGGAAAAACTGGTAGAAGCAGAAGATCAGTTTGGATTCCGTAGAAATATTGAAACACGTGAGGCAATACGGGCCCTACAACTTATCTTAGAAGCTAGATTAAGAAAAGGCAATCCTATGTTTCTAGCATTTGTAGACTTACAGAAACCTTTTGACAATGTTAACTGGAATACTCTCTTTCAAATTCTGAAGGTGGTAGGGGTAAAACACAGGGAGCGAAAGGTCATTTACAATTTGTACAGAAACCATATGGCAGTTATTAGAGTCGAAGGACATGAAAGGGAAGCAGTGGTTGGGAAGGCAGTGAGACAGGGTTGTAGCCTCTACCCGATGCTATTCAATCTGTATATTAAGCAAGCAATAAAGGAAACAAAAGAAAAATTCGGAGTAGGTATTAAAATCCATGGAGAAGAAATAAAAACTTCAAGGTTCACCAATGACATTGTAATTCTGTCAGAGACAACAAAGGACCTGGAAGAGCAGTTGAACGGAATGGACAGTGTCTTGAAAGGAGGATATAAGATGACATCAACAAAAGCAAAGCGAGGATAATGGAACGTAGTCAACTCGGGTGATGCTCAGGGAATTAGATTAGGGAATGAGACACTTAAAGTAGTAACGGAGTTTTGCTATTTGGGGTGCAAAATAACTGATGACGGTCGAAGTAGAGAGGATATAAAACATTGACTGGCATAGGCAAGGAAAGCGTTTCTGAAGAAGAGAAATTTGTTAACATCGAGTATGGATTTAAGTGTCAGGAAGTCGTTTCTGAGACTATTTGTATGGAGTGTAGCCATGTATGGAAGTGAAACATGGGCGATAAATAGTTCGGACAAGAAGAGAATAGCAGCTTTCGATATGTGGTGCTACAGGAGAATGCCGAAGATTAGATGGGTAGATCACATAACTAATGAGGGGGTATTGAATAGAATTGGGGAGAAGAGGAGTTTGTGGCACAACTTGACTAGAAGAAGGGATCGGTTTGTAGGACATGTTCTGAGGCATCAAGGGATCACCAATTCAGTATTGGAGAGCAGGGTGGAGGGTAAAAATCGTAGAGGGAGACCAAGAGATGAATACACTAAACAGATTCAGAAGGATGTAGGCTGCAGTATGCACTGGGAGATGAAGAAGCTTGCACAGGATAGAGTAGCATGGAGAGCTGCATCAAACCAGTCTCAGGACTGAAGACCACAACGACAAGTTACCAAGGAAAAAAAAAAAAGCTAAACTGCAGTTTAGTAAAGTGTCGAATTTAGGCAAACTGCGAGAATCAAAGTTTCTTTAAAAAAGCCATTGACTGATTATTGTTATTATCGTTATCTGGCGTTATCCGAATTAATATAGTTTAAAATAGGAAAATTTGGAGGATGCCCAAAAACATTTAGCAGGGGCCCGGAGAGTCTAGTACCAGCCTTGCCTGTTGATATCTGTATCGATATGGAATAGCTGCTCTTTCATAACAATACAAACGAATTACTCCGACTTCAATTCTATTTAAAGCCAGAGAAAATGTGCGATCAGAAATAAGGGAATTAAGTAACATAATAGTAATTGACATTCATTACACTTATAAACGTGATGTATGGGTCAAAGTAAATATAATTTTATTACCTGTAGTTCCACGACTTGTGTTACCGTCTCAGCTGTGCCATTGTGACTGATGAGTGTCGAGATTCGTGTGTATCGTTGTGAAATTTGTTTTGCTTGCATGTGCTGAAATTTGAGCCTCAGCGTTCTGTATCAAATAGAACTATAATTACTTTGGTTGTTGCAATTCTTTACATCAATTACAGACAACAATACTAGAAGGACAGGATTTCTTTTACATTTTGTATGTGGTATCGTTACTTTACAACTATTTTACTGCGACTGGTGACTGCTTTTCATTAGAATCAAAACGGATATTTTGTGTCTTGATAAACCAAGTGGTCTACGATGAACCATCCATACATATTACAGCTAAGTTCCCCAAGTTTATAGCAGGTTTATATTTAATTGCCGCTATATGAGAGAGTGAGGTACAATGTAGGTGCTGTTTGGTTCTGAGCTGTAATTCAATGTTTAACTATTGGCACTGCTGATACTGTTTTCTAATTTATTTTCGAAAACTGCAAAGTTCTCTCTGTGTGCATAGTTGTTTCACAGAATATTAGTAGCATCATTGGTTTTGGTGCTTTGGTAGTGGAACAGGTGTGACATTCCTGTGCCATTTGCAGTGCTGGTAAGAGCTGTAATTCCGCAGACCGCCACCTGGGGGCAGACGGGGAGCTGCCGGCAGCGGCGTCTGGCTGAGGGTGTAGTGTAGACTGATGGGAGGGTAATGTGAAAGAGAGCGGGGAAGTTTATTGTTTTATCCTGTAATTTGGGAATAAAAGTGCACGTCGTCCGTAGGTTGTGGCGCGTTTTGCAAGAGCAGCGTAACAGCTGTGTGGGAACTGTGAGGTGGGAGGTTGTCCTCCGATCGTGTTTAGTTAAATGTGGACTGACCATATAGTTCCAGATGATAGGAGCATAATATAGTGTGAATATCACTACTAGTATCTCATTGTAATTAGACATGGGGAGTACAGTACTTTACAATGTTTGTTGAATATGCAGAAGTAAATTGAGTGTGATATCAGAAGTGAAAATTCTGGTGATAGAACTCATATAGCAGTGATTTCGATATGTTGCAAATTGCAATAGTCTGATATAGCACCTTGCTGACCGCTGTGAAATAGTATTCAGCGATCAGATATTATAGAGTAACAGTGTTTATTCACATTGAACTGTTGACTTTTCCAAAGTTTAGTGTAGATATGCACTCGAGGCATTTTCCTTGAGGGAAAGTTTGCCTGTTGTTACCTGAATTACTTTACTGTTACCTAGTGCTGTGTCAGTTTTTCCACAGAGTTGCTTAGACTATTTGTCTGCAGTATGCTACTCGAGGAGGAGTAAAATTAGTGAGTGACCGTGGGATTGAATTTTTGAATTTTTTATTGAAGAAGAATGCTAATTATTACTGGAGAAGTTGTTTCAGTTCTTTTTTGCAGAGAGTCCGTTTGAGTGGCTGCCTCATGACAGCAACTCCATCAGCCTCCTCTCGTTTTCATCACTGGCGAGGTCCAGTGCTGTCCGACCATCACTAGCTGTGGCCCCCTTGTCAGCTCCCGCCTCGACCAGCACAGCCGCAACTTCTGCGTGGCCATTGGCTGCCGCCCAGTGCAGCGGCGTCCACCCTCTGCCATCCCTGGCGTTGGGATCGGCAGTCGCCCTCAGAAGCAGCCTCGCCACAGCAGTGCCGCCCCACATTGCAGCCACGTGCAGAGGCGTCCTCTGCCACCAGCTGTCTCTGGCGTCCACCCCCGCCCCCGCCTCCACCAGCAGCCACGCCACCTCGACGTCTCCCCTGTGTGCTGCACAGTGCAGTGCAGTCCACCCCCACACACCGCCCCTCGCCTCCACGTCGGCCCCCTCGGCGAGCAGCGCCCTCAGCTCCCCCACTGCCCCCTGCTCGGCCACCTGGATCAGCCTGCTGCATCTCTCCTTTGCAGAGAGCCTCCTGCACAGAACACAGAAACTGCCACACTTTGCTACACACACACACACACACACACACACACACACACACACACAATGAAGAAAACTGCAAAAAAAAAGGTTCAAAATGGTTCAAATGGCTCAGAGCACTATGGGACTTAACATCTGTGGTCATCAGTCCCCTAGAACTTAGAACTACTTAAACCTAACTAACCTAACGACATCACACACATCCATGCCCGAGGCAGGATTCGAACCTGCGACCATAGCGGTCACGCAGTTCCAGACTGAAGTGCCTACAACCGCACGGCCACACCGGCCGGCGAGGTAAACCGCCACACGAGGAAATAACTGTTGTGAATGCAAGTCTGTCCTGAAACAAACCTACAGATTTCCCCTCCCACAATACAAAACAGTGTTCAACTCTGCATATATTAAGCTACAGCAGATTTGCTCAATCCCCCTTAAAAAAAAATTTTCATTCATTGTCCATTAAAAGTTGAATTATACAACCTATGAATGAATTAAGTTGTCACGTTTTGTCTCACTCATTCCTGGAAGTCAACTGCTTTGATCTCACTACGCTGTAGCTAATGAGTGACTCACCTCAACTGCAAAACAGGCTTGTTACAGGTAATACTACTACTCTGTCTGCAGCTTAACTACCACGTATCACACTCCATCTCAAGATTTTCAACGAGGCACTTCCGTCATACAAAGCCAAAAAAATTCAATCCAATTATCGGTCCATTTCTTGACACAGGCTCAGAGATACTGAAAGTTTCTGACACACAGACACACCGAATGGTTTAACACATCTCAGATATAAATAGCACCAAACTGGCAACTCTACACCCATAAAAATATGTGTGTGTGTGTGTGTGTGTGTGTGTGTGTGTGTGTGTGTGTGTGTGTGTGTGGCTGTGTCTGTGTGAGAGAGAGAGAGAGAGAGAGATTTTGTGCGCCTGATAGCATACGCAAACGTATTTAACATGTACTATCACGCACAAAACTACCTGAATCATCAGAATTTTGTTTTACCTGATTTGTATGCAATCCACATAATACACGTCCTCTGCTCTCTTTTCAGTAAAGTCGTTTCACTATACAAAATGGTTACTCCAAGGGACCACAAGAGACAACTGCTCTGTGTGACTACCAGTTTAGATGCAAATTAGTACTACGATAATGCAAATATCAGAAAACATGGTATTAGAGATTACACAGCCATTACGATTGTACACGCGAATTCATTACATAACCAACGTTTCAAAAAGCAACTTTCACCTTAAAATTGTAGAACAAAAATTTTGTTTCTGAATTACACTCTCGGAATACAATCCAGCAGCTATTACTCCTGTTAACAGTAACATGAAATATGATAAATATGGTTTCAGTCACAAGTGAGGAAGACTGCCCATGTGTAAACTTGAAATGACATGACAAAGGTTTCTGTTGACCGGAGATTCCAACCCCCGACTTAATCTGACACTTAAGTAAGCTCAATCAAACATTAGAAATCGTCACTTTTAACCAGTAGCGCGATGATAAACTGAAATGACGAGATGAAAATGTTTTACCTTACTAGGGTTCGAACCCTGCACCCCACAACGTTCACTTCTAGTCAAGTGTAGACGTCACATATCGGTTTACTTACATAGCAGCGAAATGTGCATATGACGAAACTATCTGTGCTGACTATGAATCTAACATTGCACACATCGTTGTTGGCTACATACAAAGAGACGTTGATTATCGAATTCCTTTTAACCGGGAGCTCCTACCTGAAACACATGATATGACGAAAAGTTCCATGTTTGACTTGCGAGTCGAAACCAGTACCCATAATTATTGTTGACAAAGTCCGGAGAATTGTTAAAAACCATAGTAATTTGTCACATGTTCTTTTGTGTGTGCGTATGAACTTGAAATGACAGGCCAGGACTCGAACCCAGACGCGTGTCTTTTGTGAAGGCCTTGAGGACTTTGCAGTCATGCAGAAACAATGAAAGGGCGGAAATGTATCATCTCAAAGGGATCAAACGTGACGAAAAGGGAGATTTGAGTGCAGCACCAATATTTTCCACATCTCAAGCTCAAATGCAATAAAAGTCAAGTACCGTGACATTGCACGTCGATTGGCTCATTGATTAAAGAAAAGAAAATATCGTTTAAGAAATGCACTTGGTGACAGAGTTTCGACCTGGCATGACTTTCGCCTCTGTACTGACTCTCCTCCAGGTTACCAGAGGTGGGAGAGATGCTGCTTCTGCTTGTTGAAAATGATTGCCTGGTGTCAGAAACGAACCCAGATGTTGAGCCTAGGTAGCTCGAATCATTTCAGCTTCTTTGACTGATACCTTCATGGAAGTGATGGGATTCAAAGCCACTACGTGCATACTAGAAACTGGCCGCCTTAACAACTTTTTTCAATTTTATTTTTAACCACTACAGCATCCTGTTCTCTACACGATATCTTCCATTACAAAGCTTTACTTTTTTATTTTTTTAGGGTGTCAGTGCTAGGAAGGTGGCGACAAAGAGGGCAGGGGCCAAGAATCCACAGACTTGTCTGCCGTGCCGCCCTTATACTTGTCTCAGCTGTCCGCTCTCTCTGTGATGTACCGACTTTCTTTTTCCGAGAGTCACTGGTCAGCACCAGGCAGGCGGGGCCAAGGAGGCCAGCAGTTGAGGACTCCGAGGCCTGCCCACGATGCATCCCCCGTCCCTGTCACCGAGGCGATCCAATATTTTCGTGGATGATTTTTAATTTTTTTTTAATTTTTAGTACTTCATCCAGAAGACCATGTCTGCAAAGAAACTATCTCAGCTGTGAGCGACGACTTGGAAGTTACGTGTTCACGGTTGTTTGTTTTCGATTTATTTCGCAGTATCTTGTAAGTCGCCCAGTGCGTCATTTCCTGAGGTATGTTTGCCAAGTTGGTCTTCTGTTATCTTCCACTCGCTGGAAGCTCCATGCTGCGATTTCTGAATGTAATGCATAATAGTAGAAATCAGGACAGTCCCTTCTTCTGGTTAAAACAAGTTTTGGCGTACAGAATTAGGTAAATAACATTTATTAAAATGTACGAAATCTTCTCTCTTGAGGACAAAATTGTCCTATGAGATTCCTTCAACATAAAATAAGGTACTCCTGAGCTATGTATTTTAGAGTAGATTTCTGTTTCCTTAAACATAAATAAAAAAAATACCGTTTAAGAAAAAAAGAGCTTTAGGACGATTCGTTATGTTGTTCTTGTATTTACGTCTTTTCCTATTCACTTTGCAGACTGTTTCACGTAACTATATTAACTAAAAAGAATTGCGAAGTTTCTCTTGTAGTTTTTCGCCTCAGCGAAGCACACGCGGGGGGGGCGCGCCACCCCGTGGTCGGCGCCACGTCCGCTTGCGCCCGGCGTGCGTGCGGCGCCTCACCCAACGTCTGCTCGATTTGTTTCCCTCTGTTACCAGGTAACACGTTGTTCGTCCTTGTGGCCAGTTTACACCATTTCTTCATTGTAGATGGACATGGCACGTCTATATGATTCAAAAAATTGGCAGGCGTGGTATTGGGGGTAGTGTTCGTGTTATCGTGGCCAACATTTGTCTGATAACTCACTGGATATCCTTCACCTGAGTGCACACAAACCTGTGTTCTTCGATGTCTATCAGGTCGCAATTCTCACGTGTTGGCGAATCACCCAGATGGATTGCCTGAAGTTTCGCTTTGGTTACTACTTTCCTGTTTACTGCCTGTTATGTTCCAGCCTGGTGGTAACATTACGTTTCCTGGCGACTGGGGAATGATTTAAGTGTCTGGCTTTTAGTCACATAATAGCACAGACCACCATTTTATACGTTGTTGTGGGTGTATGCATTGCAGTTTGCAGCACTTTGAAGGATTAACTATTTCTCGCATAATTTCTAGTTCAGATACGAGCATATCTTGCTAGTGGTGAAATAAACCGACATTGTGCTTCTATATGTGGCTAGAAAACAGCGTGATATGTGCTGAGTTCGGAACGCAGCAGGCGAATACTTTGTTGTAAAATCGTTTAAGTTTCATCATCCCTCTACTGGTGAAACATTTCGATACATCAAATTTTATTTTGCTTCATTCACAATCTCTGCCCAAAACAAAACTTTATGCCCCATCATATCAAGTTTTAATGCTGTTACATGTGGTTAAAATGATAGTTAAGATCTCTCGTGCTTTGTTAGCCGAGACAGTAGTGAGTGGATTGGAGTCCTGGCTCCCAGTCCAATACAAAACCATGTAGTCTGAAGTTGAATTTTGACTTTGGAAATGTCATTTATTTTAATGGATTTGAGCTTACAAGCACTGACGACTGTCACCTCTGGTAACAGATTTTCTGATATTTACGTTATTGTGGAATTGGTTTTCATATGGACTATAACAACCGTAAAGGGCTGTTTTCTCTAGTGGTCTGTTGTAGTAATAATATTGTGTAGTGAAACGACTGTATCAGAAAGAGAGCAGACAAACTGCAAGACCGTTAGGTTATGTGGCTGCATAGAAACCAGGTGGAACACAGTTCAGGTCATTTGGCTTCTTCTGAGCATGATAACACATGCATATAAATTGGACAGGTACGACACTCATCTGGTTGTGAAAAAAATTTTAATCTTATTAATGTGATACTTCGATCATCAGACAGCATTCACAGCGTGTTTTAAAACCTGGCCTTTGAAAGGTACAGATAACGAAATGGTTGACAGTGTGTTTCAAAGGAGGGGAAATTCAGTACAGCAGGCAGTGCAGCAAGGTGGAACTAGTGACTTGACAACAGAAAGAGGCTGTGGCAGTGCAACAGTTACTCGTCATGAAAGTATTACAACATAAATCTAAATAATATGGTTGACAGAAATTTAAGTATTTTTCGAACGAGGGTCCTCCCTTTGTAGGCACACATGAAACCATGAGGCAGTTAAAGTAAGCTGTGTCATAGCCCAGCCACGGAAAAACAAACACTGATGGACTGATGTGTGTCTGTGTGTGTGTGTGTGTGTGTGTGTGTGTGTGTGTGTAGAGGGGAGGGTTTATGAGCAATGTTTGTGATTGATGATGTAAGTTGTGCTGTGAACTTGCTACTGAAATAAAATTAAGTTTGTCCTCCACATACAGTAGATATGAATGGTAAATTCTATGAGAACTGATGTCTAGAAGGCCTGGCATGGATACAAGGGGAGGAGAATGAACATGGGATCATGAGACATCCTCCATGAAAAATAGGAAAGCACTGTATCACTTCACTGTATGAAGTAAAAAATAATTCTGCTTGCATGCCGTTGTATCCATCTTATTTTAATTATTATTAAAATTCTAAGAATTTTAGTGTGAAACTAAGTATAATTTTTGAGGGGGAGGGGGAGTGAAATCAGTGAAAGACCGCAGCAGCTCCAGAACCAAACATTGTATATGTGTCTGCAACTGACACCCATTAGTGTGGGAAGTATGCGGCAGTGGATTGGGTTAAGATCACTAATTACAGCATGGATCTAATACACATCAACAAGAGAACTTGTAAAATATACACAAATAGTTCTACTGGTGTAACTGAACTTTGGTAATGTAGACGTATAGTTTTTTTCAGTAACTTTAAAATTTTACCATGAGTGAAAGGTCTGTCGTAGGTTTGTGAGTAGTTGATTACGGTGTGGGATTTGTTCAATGTATTTTCATTGGGGGGAATGCAGTGGGGAAGCCAGTGGTCATTTTAGGGTGATTTTCTCCTGGGAATGTAGAATCTGTAGTAGAAACAAGTTAATAGAGGAGCAGGACCGTAAGATCTGTGCCCTTCAGGTCCAGTTACAATGCGCAAAGGAGGAACTAGATAGGTTGAGGAGGGTGAAGGGTGGTGGGGAATGGGAACTGGTAGTTGGCAAGAAGGTAGCTAGGAAGAGGAGGTATTCAGACAGTTTCACTTTGCATACATGCAATAGATACAACCAACTGTCAGAGTTGAGTGGAGAGGAGAGGAGCCTCGTGTAGCCGTAGATGTAGGTAACTTGCAGCAGTCCTCAGCAATTAGGAGGCCTAGGTTAGTTGCAAAGTCTAGCAGAAAGAAGGTTCTGCTGCTAGGTAATTCCCATGGTAAAGGTGTAGGCCAGCAGTTGCAGGAAGTGTTGGAGAGTGAGTACCAGGTCACCAGCATTGTGAAGCCTAGTGCAGTAGTGCAGGGTTGGCTCAGGTGACTGAAAGCATAGGGGAGTTATGTAAGAATTTTACGAAAGAGGATCAGGTAGTGATAGTGGGTGGAGCAGGGAACAGTCTCGATAGGGACGGGGAATATGATGTCAGTGGTGACTTGGTTAAGACAGCTACTCAATCTGGTGGCACTAATGTGCATTTCGTGCAACTGTTTCAGCGTCATGCTCGGCCTCACCATAATGCAGCTGTTAGGTGCGTTAATGTGGGGCTGGGGAGGTCACTGATGGTGGAGGGCATGGATCACATCTCAGTGGTGCCAGTTGGGTCTATCAGTAGATGGGATTTCACTAGGCATGGCCTGCACCTCAACAGGTATGGGAAGGGGAGGCTGGCTAAGCTTATAGGTGACAGTGTAGTGGGTGGTGGTGGTGGTTGTGGTATCACTCATGGAAAAATTCCTGTAGTAGTTGGTGTTAGAGCTGCACCTTTTTTAGACTGAAGTCAGCTGATAGGTATACCTGCTTAAAGGAAGTGCCTGTAACTAAGGGCTCACCTCCAGAGGATTTAATGTTTCCAAGTAGAGAAGGAATTAGCATATTTCATCAAAATATAAGAGGTATTAGAGATAAAGTTTGTGAACTGCTAATAGATGTTAACTCTGTAATTATTGGTATATCAGAGCACCACTTAAATAATTTGATAATTCAGAGGCTTCCTTTACCAGTCTACAGATTAGCTGGCTGTTTCTCAAGGAGTTCCTTGCGGGGTGGAGGAGTGGCTCTGTACGTAAAAAACAGTATTTCTTTTGAGTCCATAGACGTATCACGAGACTGCACTGGACAGATATTTGAAAGTTGTGCAGCATTAGTTGAATTTAGTGAAACTAAACTTCTAATTGCTGTTGTTTATAGGTCCCCTAACTCCAACTTCAAAGCATTTTTGCTTAAGCTAGAGAGGGTTTTTGATTCACTTTGTCGGAAGTACCAGAAAGTAGTTAAATGTTGTGACTTCAGTATTAATTTTGTACATGATTGTGCAAAAAAAAAGGATGTTGGTAGATCTCCTAAATTCATATGATCTGATGCAGACTGTGTTTTTTCCAACTAGGGTGCAGGGGAACAGTAGCACAGTCATAGACAATGTTTTTATTCATTCTTCATTACTAGGTGAGCATTCTTTTAGTAAAAGGGTGAATGGCCTTTCAGACTGTGGTGTCACCGCCACACTTGCTAGGTGGTAGCCTTTAAATCGGCCATGGTCCGTTAGTATACGTCGGACACGCGTGTCGCCACTATCAGTGATTGCAGACAGAGCGCCGCCATACGGCAGGTCTAGAGAAACTTCCTAGCACTCGCCCCAGTTGTACAACCGACTTTGCTAGCGATGGTTCACTGACAAAATACGCTCTCATTTGCCGAGGCGACAGTTTAGCATAGCCTTCAGCTACGTCATTTGCTACGACCTAGCAAGGCGCCATTATCAGTTACTATTGATATTGAATCATGTACTGTCAAGACCGACGTTCACCATTAACGGATTAAATTAAGTATTCCACCAGCTACATCCTTTTTTCTAAATTGTAATTTCCTTGTCCTGTTCCAGACCTCACGCCAGCCTGCGTGAGCTAAAACGCATGCCTTTCGGCCTCCTTCTAGTAACACGGTGTTGGCTCTCCTGCCAACCGAAAACACAGACCATGATGCACAAATTTTAACACTAAAAGGTTTTCGTACTCAAACCAATGTCGTATTTAACTACAAACTACGTAGGAAAGTTAATCCAACAGCAGTAGAGAGTTTTGCAAAACTTGTCAAGGAACAAGAGTGGTAAGATGTTTATAGTGCCGATAATATAGATGATAAATAGAATGCTTCCCATAACACATTTCTCATGCTCTTTGAGAGTTGCTTTCCATTACAACATTCTAAACGGGGTACTAGCAGTAATGGACAGTCCGGTTGGCTGACTAGTGGGATAAGGATATCATGTAGAACAAAGCGGGAATTATATCAAAATGTTAGAAGTAGTCGCAATCAAGCTACAGTAACCCGCCTCAAACAGTATTGTAAGGTGCTTAAAAATGTTATTAGCAAGGCAAAAAGTATGTGGTATGCAAATAGAATATCTAATTCACAGGATAAAATTAAAGACATATGGTCAGTTGTGAAGGAAGTGTCTGGTCAGCAGCACAAGGTTGATGATATAAAGTCAGTTCGCAGTAATAATATTTCTGTTACTGGTAAATCAGATATATGTACAGTATTTAACAATCATTTTCGGAGCATTGGTGGTGAATTAAATAAAAATTTAGTTTGTACAGGAAATCATATAAATTTCTTAGCAAATGCCTTTCCGAGATTGACGTCTGAAATACTCCTCTGTGATACAGACAAGAGGCAGATTGAGTCAATAATTAAATCACTGAAGACTAAGGACTCTCATGGTTATGATGGAGTGTCTAGCAGACTATTAAAGTACTGTGCTGCACATGTTAGCCCTGCATTTAGCCATATTTGTAAGTTTTCCTTTAGGAATGGTTAGTTTCCTGAGTGATTAAAGTACTCAGTAATAAAGCCGCTTTATAAAATGGGAGAAAGGGATAATGTAGATAATTTTAGACCTATTTCTATGCCATCAGTGTTTGCAAAAGTTATTGAAAAGGCTGTGTATGTAAGGTTAATTGATCATTTTATATCACACGATTTGCTATTAAATGTACAGTGGAAAGCCCACGTTCAGGATCTCGTTCAAAGACTTAATACTGCTATTTTCACTCTTCGAACGGTATCGAAAGTGAGTGATACTTCGACACGTAAATTAGTCTACTTTGCTTATTTTCATTCACTTATGTTGTATGGTATTATGTTTTGGGGTACCTCTTCCCATTCTAGAAGGATATTTTTGGCTCAGAAATGGGCGGTTCGGGCAATATGTGGTGTGATTTCACGAACCTGTTGTCGACCTCTGTTCACGAGTCTGGGTATTTTGACACTGGCCTCTCAATATGTATATATCTTATTGTCGTTTCTTGTTACCAATATTAGTTTATTTCCAACAATAAGCAGCTTTCACTCGGTTGATACTCGGCAGAAATCAAACCTCCATTTGGATCGGACTTCCTTAACTCTTGTGCAAAAAGGTGTGCAGTATACTGCTGCATCCATTTTCAATAAGCTGCCACTCGAATTCAAAAATCTTAACAGTAATCCACGCGCTTTCAAATATAAACTGAAGAGTTTCCTCATGGGTCACTCCTATTCTGTCGCGGAGTTCCTTGAAAAATTGTGATTCTCATTATATTGCTGATAGCGTTTGCTTAAACTTATGGACTGATTTTCTTTCAGGTTCATGAACATTTATTTTTATCGATTATTACTTTTATGTTGTATGTTCATGTACTGACACGTTCCATGACCTTAGAGATTTGCTCCTCAATTTGGTCTATGGAACTTGACATGTAAATAAATAAATAAATAAAAATTACTGTTAGTAAAAATATTACCGTTAATAAAAACTTTCTCAAACTTAAGAGCCTGTGTCATTTCCCACAGGGTGCAGAACGAGTTTGGAGTGATGTTTTAAGTTTTTTCAAGAACATAAATAACAATTCTAATATGTTCATTGTTTCAAACATGAATTTTCATGTTAGTCTTTATTGAATAAAAGAAACACACTGAATGATTTACAATACTGGCTACAAGTTCATTAAAACTGGTTCACGGAATGCACGTAGTGTCATGTCAAACACAAGATTTCCAATATGCAAATTGCACATAAAATACTACATAAGTATTAAAATCTAGCTGAAAAATAAATGATAATTTATCAGTGTTAATAGCTATTAGACTTGTATGGACATATGTTATTGTAAGATAGTGCAAAAAGAAAGGAAACTCTGGTTGCAGAGCCTCATTAACGCTCACCAACTATCAGAGGTGGAAAGCAACAACAATAGATGGAATATATATATATATATATATATATATATATATATATATATATATATATAATGTCATAGTGAGTGTCACAGCAGAATGAAAGTCTGTAGTGTTCACTGGGTGGCTATAGTAAAGCCATAGAGCAATCGACAGGCAGACAGGGGAGGGATACTTGTTCATGGAAGACACAGTAAAACATGGTATTCTGTGTGTCACAGAAGGGAATGTATCCTAGAACCACGTGAACTTTATGTAAGGGCTGAATAGAGAGGAGAACAAAATGAGATGGGAAGACTCAATCTTATGAGACCAGCCAGAACCGCCATGAGGATTGGCTCTAGTCTCATGAGGTGGCCTCACGTTGCAAGAGGTGTGAGCAGCCAAACACTGGAGCACCGATGCTTACTTCACCTGGTCTTCTGAACATCTTCCATACAAGCTCTGACAGCAGACCATTATTATTTTTATGTAACGTGCCTTTAGATCAATTAGAATCTTCCATGCAGAGTTTGGATTAGGAGAGAACGAAGAATTATGTTGGGTTGGTTACTGATATATGGCTTGAACGTAGAAAAAAGTGACAGACAACTATGCAACAGACAAAGCTGTAGTACTGAGGTGTGAATAGTGATTACTCTGATAGTCTGCTTTATTCCATGAAGAAAATTCCACAGGTCAACACCAGCAATCCAAAATTATAAATATGTTGCCGCCCTCCTATAATCATTCTGCAGTACACTACCTTGCTCTAGGTGTTGGTTGTAAGTGACTTACTCGGTCTCATCTTTATGCAGCGTGGCACTATTCAAATGTGTCTCATTGTCATCTGCCACAGAGGCACTGAAGATGTTTAAACGCTACTTTATGTGAACAGGCTTACAGCAACCTGTACAGGCTGCCGGCTGCAAACTGCACACATCACAGTGTCTGAGCCCTTGCTGGGCAATACAGCTTTGTGCCCACAGCAGAATGGGCCATGCTCTATTCGCACAGTGAGTGTACCATTTCTACTGACAGTTGATGCCAAAACCTAAACAAGCCCTTTTTGTATACATGTAGTTTAACAGAATAATATCTACAAACTGGCTCTTTGAAGATTTTTGTTTGCTAACATTCCTGGTAATGAACTGGGTTCAGTTTAGGGATTCACTGACTCTGATACAGAAGGGCAGTGATAGCATTGTGAGCTATCATGAAACGACTGTCTACGATGGCGTATTTTATGGCATAGACACATCTAAAGAAACTCAGTGGCAAAAATTATAGAGTTGGAAATACGTACACACACATCCAGAACTGAGAGACACAAGTGAGTGGGCTGTCTCACACTAACCTGATTTTTGGTGGTGGATCGTACAGCAGCGGGCTCACTTCGATCAAGTCTTGCGGCTGCTTCCACATGGCATCCGCCCACCCCTGAGTGGCCATCACCTCACGGGTTCGTGTCTTCATAAATTCGATGGCGGCCCGCCTGAGGTCGCTGCAGGAGTGGCGGACTGCGAGGGCGGCTGCAGCCGCCGCGGTCTCCACAGTCAATTGAGCGGCCACCTGCCGCTCACACTCCGCCTTCAGCCCCGACACGCCGTACTTGTCCGCTGCGGCCAGCAGATGGGTGGCCATCGCGGGCAGCTGGGGGGCCCGCAGGGTGTACAGGTAGGAGACCAGCTGCCTCAGCACGGGGCCCCCCACGTCGGCGATGCTCACCACGCCAGTGCTCGCCTCGAGGGTGTCGTGGGCGAACATGGCGGCGAACACGGGGCTCCTGTCCACCAGGACGGCCCTGTGCGCCACCAGCCGCGTCTCGCCTGCCACGAGCGTCACCATGGCGTCGTCCCCGGCGTCTAGGAGGGCACCCAGGTCCACGGCCACCGTCTCCGTGACGTCCTTATCTGCTTCCATTGCTGACGATTCTGAAACACGACATCATCGAGCAGCCCTTTCAGCTTACAGGTGACTGTCGATACTTCTACCGGAAACAGACACACCTGTCTCCAGCGACACTTTCTGTCAGACTGATGCCATTGGTGAATAATTGCAATTCTTTAATAATACCGTTTTCAAGAGTTTTTTTCAGCTCATTTTATTAGGAGAACAAGCTCCATAAGCGGCAGGGGAGCGCCACTCGCGGGCGCGGACCGAGAAGGGAACACCAGGAGGCCACCACCGCAGTTCGAGGCGGCCAGAGCGGGCGCGGACGGAATAGGGAACGTCCAGAGTGGCAGGGGAGCGCCACTCACGGGCGCGGACCGAGAAGGCAACACCAGGAGGCCACGACCGCAGTTGGAGGCGGCCGGAGTGGGCGCGGACGGAATAGGGAACACCTAGAGCGGCAAGATAGCGCGACTCGCGGGCGCGGACCGACTAGGTTCAAAATGGTTCAAATGGCTCTGAGCACTATGGGACTCAACTGCTGAGGTCATTAGTCCCCTAGAACTTAGAACTAGTTAAACCTAACTAACCTAAGGACATCACAAACATCCATGCCCGAGGCAGGATTCGAACCTGCGACCGTAGCGGTCTTGCGGTTCCAGACTGCAGCGCCTTTAACCGCACGGCCACTTCGGCCGGCGACCGACTAGGGAACGGCAAACAGAATACCAGGCACCGGACAGACATAAATGTGCGACCCGGTCCAGCAAGCAGCCAATCTCAGGGAACACCTGATGAATACGTCAAGTGATGACGTCGAAATATCGCGTTTGCAAGACGCTGATATCCGGCAGAAAACCCGATTTCCACGAGATCTCATATAGATCATTGTCATACTGACAAACGCCATACGAACTAGCGTGACAAATTTTTAAGACACTGTGAATGCAGACGACGGGAAATTTTCTATTGTAACACCCCACCCGTTGCTGGCAGGACTTTGCATGTGTGTTCGACCCTGACAAACAACTTACAGAGAAATTGGGCGTGGAACTGTACGCAAAAATGGATAACGCTAGATTTTAATGTGGCCCTGTCACCCCTAATTAATCTGCGGTGGTAGTATTGGCGACAAATCACACCTATTTTTACTTCCAAATATGAATGATCACGGACACTTAGGGTGTTCAATGACACCAGACACATACACAAAAATAAAATAAAGCGAAAGAGTGAATTCAGGATCAACTACTGAAAGTAAAGGCTCTACTGAATCACAATAATTTTATTCTAACCTTCAGATCAATGCTGAATAAAACACAAAGAACAATTTACAAATTACCCTCCTAACTAGCATTGGCAGTGAACTGTGTTAATTGGTCGAAATGCGATCTCTCATAACTTGGCTCACCGACTGACATCGACACAAAACGCAAAATACGAAGAACCTCTACACCCCAAAGTATCGTGAAGCCTCTGTGGAAACAGCAATTGCACGTGATCCAACTATTTAACGTTACTCCTAACACAGGCCGAAGCGGGAGCGATCTCACCGTAATATTCCTGTTGCAGCGGCGGTCTCCGACGCCGACGGCGCGGCCGTCCGATCGGCGTGTGGCGTCTCGGAAAGTACACTCCTACAATACTCGGACAACAGACCGCTGTCCGTAAACTTCTCTAATTACGACAGTCTTCCCCGCACCAAAGAGCTGGCGCGGCTAACGTCGTCTCAGAACGAGAGACCAAGACGGGAGAAGACTTGGCTAACGTCCTCTCAGTACGGAAGCCCGGAACGGAAGACCTCGACAGAGAGTCGAGCAATATCGCTCTTCACCTCTGTTGTCCCACCTCAACTTTTACCGAGCCAAACACACCGCGAGACAGGCTCAAAATGGCCTGGGAATCTTAAGTTTTTTCCAAAGCTAGAGCCACACTTGCAGGCAAGAATAGTTTTACTGGATTTTTTCTCCTAGGAAACCACTCGAGATTTTCCCGGCAAAATTCCCCGTCGTAGCGAACGCAGACTCCTGTATTGAAAGTTGTTATTCGGAACTCCTGGCCTGCACCATTTGAGTTACTCGGAGGCGTAAAATTAGTGGGACATAGGCGAGGGCACGCGCAGGAAAGCCTGTCCAGCTACCCGCTGCTCTGTTTTGGTGAACACCTGAGCATCTGCAGCCTCAGAGGCTGGCGGCAGCTGTGGCCTCTCTAAACTGATTACAGAACTTCCCCAGTTGACCATTTCTGCCGTCAGGCTGCGGCCTTCTGCGGCTAGGCGGGGAGGTAGCCGAGCTCTGTCTCGCATACTGCATTTCTGCAAAGTTTTACGATTAGAAAAACGCGTAATTCTCACTGTATTACCTAGCCTGCGTGCCGATGTGTTTCCACATACATTTCCTACACTGTATTTTAGATTATTTACCAACTACTCATCTCCAAAGCGACAGCGCCGCCGCTCTCAGTCGTTTTTATTGACGTCAAGTGCTCGCAAAGTGATTGTAGTCACGTTAAATGGACTCCTGTAAGGTGCAGGACCGATGCCACCTTACAGTATCAAATAATGTTAAGTAAGTTTATGCTAAAAGGGAAGTTAATTCGAGTGCAAATCAAAACAGTTAATGACGTAAAGTATAAATAAAATATCATAAAGTTAAATATTTATTTCCGAAAAAAGTACAATTCGAAAGTGTGTAATTTGGCGATTGGTCAGTCATGAAAAGCCCGGGCTAACGCGGGAGGATAATGTATTTCTATTGGCCTTAAAGAAAACTGATCAATCAGAAAGGAGTATTCTTCGTGCGTCTTTTGTCTTGGATACGGAATGCTTACGCCAGTCTAGAGGAGTCGGAGTCCAGCCTTTCAATGGTACGGTTGTGTGTAGTATGAGCTCCAAAGGAAGTTATAATTTGCCAGTTTTAGCTGTGGTACATGACTCAAAAGTGCTTTAAAGTGATGGCAAATTTATTCTGTTCTTTTTTTTTAGAAAGTACGGATTTTGTAAATAATTTTGTGCATGAGAAAAGACAAATTCCGCTTGGCATATTGAGCAGATCGGTGACCGAAACCTTGATTGTATTAGATACCGATGAACTTAATAGTGTGGCGAGCATTATCGTATAAGAGCAATTCTTACTTAGTAGCTGTTCAGATTTCGGGACATACGTTGCCATAGACTTGCTAACGTGAATGAAAGGATTAGTGCATGGCTGTGTTAGGATTAGCAGGGGCTTCGCAGCGAACTTGTAATTCTAACTTCAGATTATACCGAAGTTTTATGAGTACTTCTACCTTTCACTCAAAATTAAGACCTTTTCCGAATTTTTAGAATAGCTACGTTGTATGCAGCAGCCTAGGGCGGGTCGCAGTACGGTAGGTTTCTGCTCGGCTTTCCTACCGGCGATCTGCTGCAACGAGTTCACAGGCAGGTGCAGGACAGAAGGAACCGTGCTGCCGCACATGGTGCATAGGCCGGGAAAACAGTTAAAAAGCCGTAGTACATTGAATCCGTGGTTGAGAGAAACTTTGTGAGAGACCTGATAGTGAGTGATAATGAAAAATTTAGTAAATTGGTACATGCAGAAGTTTGAATGGAAACCGTTTCAAGTTGCCAGACATACTTAGCAGAAAGATGTTGAACAGTCACAATAACAACGAGGGCACATCGAAGCAGCAGACGGCGTCACAGCGGTATCAACGACCAGCGGTACGGCAGGGCCGCGATGCCAACTTACACGACGGGCGGGGACCCTGAAACTGGTACGGCAGACGGAGGAGGTTGGACTCTCAGTTTTAGCACGCCGAGGCTGCATCATTCAACGAAAGGTAAGTTTGTTACATTTGTTGTGTGTGTGTGTGTGTGTGTGTGTGTGTGTGTGTGTGTGTGTGTGTGTGTGTGCGCGCGCGCGCGCGTATTGAGAGACTGAATAACATGGAAAGTGAAAGGTTTTGTAAATACGAAAAAAGAGGAAGGACTTTCATTCAGTGTAAGTGCTTCGCAGACTAGCAAGCTTCAACAGACAATAGCGACCGATAAGCTACACACATATTATATGAAACACTAATAATCCTTCTAAAATCAACTGAAATCTACCCAGAGTTAATTTGCTAAGGTTATGACACGATTCATACGACATTGCTGCCATTTCGCACTACTAGCAGTTATAATGATAACTAAAGTACAAGAGAAGGTTTTTGACGATGTTTGTTATTTACGGACAGTGGAGTAGAATCTACTTTAACTATATCAGTTAATGTAACTAGTGGAGGTAATGTAGATCCTGAAAGTGACATTAAGTATGAATTCGGTAATGTCTCCTACATCTGCCATCATTCTCACTGCAAAGACCGACTTCTTTGGGCGCTTCATCAATTCTGTGGTATGCCCTTCCTAAAGGAAATCGAGCAGTTTTGCAAATCTCACATTAACATTGGATTAGCGTACTCACACTTTCCCCAATACACCTATCTTGTACAAGACAGGAGTAAACGAATCTGTCACATTACATATATGTTTTTTGTTCTATTACAAGGCTTTACACTTATTCTATTAAGTGAGCAGCACAAGAAATTAAGCTTCGAATTTAACCTACAGTATTCAGTTTACATGTTACTTCGTACTTAAAAACGCACGATTCATACGACATTGCTGCCATTTCGCACTACCAGCAGTTATAGCGATAACTAAAATGATGGATTCGAACCATGTCGTTATTTACCTTAACCCCGTCGCAGTATTTGGTAGTGAAAAATAACTTGACAGTTATTGATAACCGTTAAAAATAATGGTTATCAAAGAATAACTGGAACCGTGATAACGGTTACTCCAGAATAACCGTTTGGCCCACCACTAGTAAGAAGTGTTGTCAGTGGGCGCATAGGAGGGGGCAGAAGTAGGGGGAGGGGAGGGGAGGGGAGAGCTGCCGGCGGCTGACAGGTGGTGGGGGGCAGGCGCGGTGCGAGGTGAGGTCTGCGGAACACGGCCAGGACAGTACTGTGTGGTCGTGAGTGGCGACAGTGCGGTGACATTTGGCGAATACGGATATCCCACGACAGTCCTGTGGGCCCAAACTTGTTATGTGGAGCGACTTTAGGAACAGCTGTTACCACAAGCTGCCGACGAGAAATGCCTTTAAGCCGTCGGCACACGGGCCGTGCATCCGAACGTTGAGCGTACCCAGTTTCTGACGTCATAGCGTGGAATAGCACGTTCGGGAGTCTTTCCAAACGTGAAGAGCAATATCTGGCATGTCAGATATTCTGAGCGTGCGTCTGAGCGTTGACCAATGAGACGGCACAACGCCACCTACGTCACACGCACGCCGTCTCCCTTCAGTATAGAGCTGTGAGGCGCCATATTGGCATTCATTTCAAGCCTATATGTATATATGCCGTTTCTGAGCACCATCAAACTGAGAATCACTGGAAAACCCGTTGTTAGTTGTGTGATTCCTTCCAGTAAAATAATGACAAACATCGTATTCATGGCAATAGAATTATTGTAACGAGCGTATTATGAGAGTAGGCTCTTTGAAGGCGGCGACACACTGAAGATCCACCCTAAACGCATTGTTCTTTGTACAATTTGTTATAATTAAATTTCAATTAATAACATAATTATCTACGATTAACGTTTTTAGCAAGGCGAAACAATATCTTTTAGAAAGAGGAAGTGGTTGTTGGTTTTGCCGCCGGCACGGTAGCTCAGCGTGTTCGATCAGAGGGTTATGTGCCCCCTGTAATAAAAAAAACTGAGTTAATCGATCAACAATGAACTTTAATGGATGTCTTTCGACGTCCGCCCCGAGGAGATGCAACGAATAAAAGCGAACAAAATTGTTTGATTGGCTTAATTACAGGACAGCTTGCGGTACTTGTATAAAGATATTTTGCTCCTTTTTCTTTTACGCTTCGTAATTCACATGTTGCAAAGATTCTGCTACTGGGTAACAACAGTGATCAAGTACGACTCACCTTGGGGTTTTACTAAAGTGTGGGAATGATGAAATAATGTTTATCTTATGTGGAGAAGTATTCCAAATTTGTACCGCACTGTTTGTAATGGAACTTTCATAGGCCTGTGTCCTTATTGATTCGATATGGTACTTTCCTTTTCGTGGATGATGGAGGAAATGTGCGTTTTAATAGAGCTAACGTGGGAATTTCAAGTGGCGTCCGTTGAATAAACAGTGTGATTTACGAACTAGAAACATCCCTCAAACTGCCGCTGGAGTGCGTTGCTATCGCGTATACCACGTTGGGGCCCACGTACCGTATGCACAAGTCGCATCGTTCCTGAGCGTTCAGCAGCACGTTGAACTCGGCCCGCTCAACGTTAACGGTCGACAGCACGGTCCGTGTGCCGACGTCCTTACGTCCCACCAGCAGCAACTCATAGAAGTAAGATCCGACCAGTTTCATCTTTAGGCTGTACGAGGGTTGCCAGCGTAGGAGTTTTTCTTAACTGAAGGAAGAGGGTTCAGTGCAGCAACTGTTATAGACTAATGTACTTTACCTCGATCATTTAGCTAACAGAGTCGTATCCTTTCACCATTACTGACCACGAGAACAACACCAGTGAAACTATACTAAAATATTGGAAGTGATTCCTTATTTAATTTCGGTAACCAAGATAAACACGTGCAATTTAGAAAACAGACTGATATTCAAAACCGTCATTTAACAGCAGTGAACTTGGTTGCTTGCCAAAGCAACTAGTTAAAGAATAATGACAAAGTTTCAAAGTATAAATTAAATGCCTGTTCACAAAATATTACCACAGAATGATATGTTTTTGTGTGCGCTGCAAACTCTACTCACATTTGCAAATTACGCCAACAGAGTTTTTTTTTTTATTATTATTTCACACATCTAGTTCTGCAGGACCAAATTGAGAAGCTAATCTCCAACGTCATGCAACGTGCCAGTACATAAAAGTACGACATAGAAGTAATAAGACTGAAATAAAATGTTTATGAACGCAAAAAATACAAGCCATAGATTTATGTAAACACAGTCAATAACACAACACAGAAACCAGTTTAATATCTCAAGGAACTCCTCGACAGAGCAGGAAGAGTGAGCCGTGAGGAATCTCATCAGTTTCGATTTAAAAGCGCATGCATTACTGCTAAGATTTTTTAATTCTTGTGCTACCTTATTGAAAACAGGCACAACAGTATACTGCACACCTTCCTGCACAAGAGTGAAGGAAGTCCGATCCGGTAAAATTACCGATTTCTTCGCTACATTAAACATTACGACCTTCCCACGAATAGAGAACTATTATTTCTGAACATTTGCGTTTCTAAAGTCGGTACCACTTATTACAGTGTGTAACGCAAAGTTGTTCATTGCGCGAACTGTTTTGCAAACTGCCGGCTTTTACATGCCGTATGTTCAGTACAAATTGTTCTCCTGGTTTTCTGGCTGACTTCATCTCTCACGGCATTAACCGTGTTTCGACGTCTGAGCTGGAATCAATGCTTCTGGTTCCGTTATCTGCTGACTGCAGTCCGATGATTTTTACTGTAGTCCAGAAACAACTGGCCGAGTGGACGCCGCTTCGATCGCGCCGACTGTATGGCCTGCGCAGACTTTTTTCTGTTCTTATTTAATCGCATTTTTATGTTGTTCACACACTGGAACACCATCTAAGCTTTTCACGCTAATTAAGGCCGTGTAAGCGTGGACTTTTCCGAATGTAAATCTGACCAAACAGCGATCCTGATACCTGGAGTTCGGAGTTTTTCTTAATCACGCCTTTTGCGTTCTTATGCAGATATTTACAGAGCAATTTTCATCCCACAACAAATATTTCTTTATATCTAACCGAGAATTGAAATACCATTTTTCATAAATTTAGCTTTGAAACTTTAATGTTTCTTAAAAATTTTCATCCGCTAATGGACTGCTTTAGGGACTGAATTTCCAGAAACACTTAAACATGTATTTCTGTATTTTCTGACAGATACCAAATTCCAGTTTTCGCAGTTCTAGCTTCAAAACTGCCTTAATAGAGACTTTTTAAGGAATCCGTCATCCCCGTTTCATCCCCTTACGGTTGAGACTCCAGACAATCCCTTCATAAACGACTGCTACAGTATAACTTTTGTGGCGGCGTTCGTAGCGACAAACACTTGGCTGTAGAAATGGCTTACGAAGTCACCGCCACACTTTTAATAGCAGGCCGACCAGTCCGCTGGAACAGTAAACAGAAACCCCAAACACTCTGATTAAATAAAAGTCGGTACTTATCTTTATTGATGAAGATACAGAAACACAATAGTGAACTCGGTGTCTACAGAAATCTGTCTAGTTCGAGTCGGAGCGGCTAGGTCAGCGTCGGCTGACGACAAACAACAACTCTGCCGCGATGAACACACAACTGACTAGCAAGTACACAATTCGGTGGCGAGTATACAACTGAGCGGCGAATACAGAACTGTCCTAGCGCTCGCGACTCCAGCGCTTAAGAAGCCAGAAGCCAGCGGTGGCGCGCGCAGACTTGCGGCGATTTGCTGTCTCGCTGGCGCTGCTTATGCGGACGGCGTCCGGACTTTGATGCTGCCAACCTTTTGGCAGCGGGCTCGGTTGGCATTACTGGCTAGGACATAACACTCCTCCCCCCCAAATCGCCGCACCGTCGTTGAATAATGACGTGGCGAGCGTCGACGGCAGGGGAGGGGTCCGGCCGCAGGCGTAGCAGAAGAGACCGGGGCGGAGACTGTTGTCGGTGGCAGTCCCCGGTCCGCACCCCAGCATTGGCTGCGCGGGGCCCCGGGAAACACCGACTGAAAACCGAGGTCAGGGTGCACGCCTGTGACCACGGGCGCAGCTTCTGGTACTGGACGCGACGGGGCGTCGGTATCCACGAAGAGAGGCATCGTCTCCTGACGCTGCGTCGACGGCTGCTGAGTGGGCGCTGGACAAGGCGCTGCGGTGTCAGACTCCTTGGGGGTGCCCAAGGAAAGCGGCTGCAGGACAGGCTGCACAGCCACCGCTTGGGAAGGCGGCCCGGCTGAGGGGTCGACGTCCATCAGCTCCGAAGGCGGTGGCGACTGAAGAGTGACCGCAGGCGCCGGAGCGACCACCTGGGGCGCTCCCGGAGGAAGCTGCGCGGGAGGCATCAACGGGACGGGCTGTCGGCGTGGTAGCGGCGACGGCTGCTGCTGCTGCCCCAGGGGCGGCAGCGAAGTCGGAAGGCGCGGCTGGAACCCGCCGCGGACCAAATCTGTGGACAAAGAACGAGCGGCAGAATCCGGGCGGCCAGCGCGGCGCAACTGGTTCTGATGCCTCCTGTGCACCGCAGTAGCACCTTGAACAGTATAAAAACCGCAACCCTGGACACTTATCACGGTACCACGTTCCCAACGACGGCGACCGTGATAAACTCTGAAAAAAACGGCGTCGTCGCGCTGAAAACGCGTGCGATGCTCAGAAGCGGCGGGTCGATCCGGGGGGTGCAACAACCGTAGTAGGGTGCGATGACGACGGCCGTGGAGAAGCTCCGCAGGCGAAGGGCCGTCGCGTGGCGTGGTCCGGTACGACGACAGGAACGTGATGAGGGCCTGCTGACGAGAGTGCGTAGCACGAAGGCGGTCCATATGATCCTTGAATGTGCGTACAAAACGTTCCGCTGCACCATTCGATTGAGGGTGGAACGGCGGAGTAAGAACATGGCGAATGCCATTGGCAGAACAAAAACTTTCAAATTCAGCAGAGGTAAATTGTGGACCATTGTCAGACACTAAAACTTCTGGAAGACCCTCAATACAAAAAATTGAAGTCAACGCCTGTATAGTTTGTGCAGACGTTGTAGACTGCATGGGCACAACAAACGGAAAATTACTAAATGCATCTATCACGATGAGCCAACGAGAATTCCAATATGGACCAGCGAAATCAATATGCACTCGCTGCCAGGGACCGGCAGGGCGTGCCCACTCAAAATAGCGTTGAGGCGGAGCAGCTTGGTGTTCGGCACACGTCGAACAATCTGTAGACATCTGCGTAATCTGCTTATCAATGCCGATCCATGTACAATGACGGCGGGCAAGCTGCTTGGTGCGGACCACTCCCCAATAACCTTGATGCAACAAGTCGAGGACCTTGGATTGGAGCACTTGGGGAACCACTACACGAAGCTGGTCATTCTCGGTGCATAACAGCAAAACTCCGTGCGAAACAGACAACAGATGACGTTGCGGATAATAGCGACGAACCACAGGATCCGATATGTCCTTTGCCTTGGACGGCCAACCACGTTGAACAAAACGTAATAGTAAACTCAGATGAGGATCCGTAGCTGTCTCACGTGCCACCTGACGATAATCAATCGGAAAATCCCGGAGGGATTGATGCTCATCGGCGTCAATCTGATGGCAAGAGTCGTCAGAGGAATCGAAGACATCATCCGCAGCAATCGGCAATCTAGAAAGCGCGTCAGCGTTTGCATGCTGAGCTGTAGGGCGATACAGTATCTCATACTGGTATTGTGATAACAAAAGAGCCCAACGTTGTAGTCTCTGAGCTGTCCGCTGAGGAACTGGTTTAGACGGATGAAACAGTGACGTCAGGGGCTTGTGATCTGTTACGAAATAGAATGGTCTACCATAGAGGGTGTGATGGAATTTTGTGACACCGAACACAATAGCCAACGCTTCCTTGTCCAATTGGCTATAATTACACTGAGCTTTGTTGAGCAATTTAGATGCGAACGCAATAGGACGTTCGGTGTTGCCGACTCGGTGAGACAACACAGCACCGAGGCCGTAAGAAGAGGCATCACAAGCTAACACCAGAGGCTTGTTAGGGTCGTAATGGACCAGACAACGATCATTCAATAAAGCCTCTTTAAGCTGCTGAAAGGCTGATTGGCAATCAGCTGACCACACAAACGGAACATTCTTACGGCGGAGACGATGCAACGGTGCAGCAATCTGTGATGCATTAAGTATAAACCTAATATAATATGTCAATTTGCCAAGAACTGCTTGCAATTCCTGCAGATTGCGAGGGGCGGGCAAATCACGAATAGCTGCTAAATGTGACTGGGAGGGATGAATGCCTTGAACATTAATAACACGTGCCAGATACTCCAACTCCGTAAGGAAAAATGAACATTTATCGATGTTGCAACGTAGGCCTGCCTGAGACAACACTTGAAACAAACACTCCAAATTACGGAAATGTTCAGCAGGCGTCCGACCGGACACAACAATGTCGTCTAAATAGTTGCAACACGATGGCACATTAGCCAGAAGTTGTGACAAAAAACGCTGAAAAACAGCTGGAGCTGACGCACAACCAAAAGGCAAACGCAGAAAACGGAACAACCCCAACGACGTGTTTATGACAAAATACTGTTGTGATTGCTCGTCGAGGGGCAATTGCAAATACGCTTCACGGAGATCAATTTTGGAAAAGAAACGAGCTTCCCCTAACTTGTCCATCAGCTCGTCCGGTCTAGGCAAAGGAAAAGAATCAATGACAGTCTGAGGATTAACTGTCGACTTAAAATCAGCACACAAACGTAACTTGCCAGACGGTTTCTTTATAATAACTAAGGGAGAAGCCCACTGGCTCGCTGAAACGGGTTGAATAACACCGTTGTTTTGCCAACGACGAAGTTCATCTTCTACAGGTGCCCGGAGGGCGTGAGGCACTGGACGAGCACGACAAAATCGAGGCTGAGCATTATCTTTTAACGTAATATGAGCGGCAAAGTTCGCAGCACAACCTAGTTCGTCTTTAAATATGTCACTGTATCGTTTACACAAATCGGTTATGCTGTCTTGAGGAACAACAACAGAATTAATTTGCAACACATTGTCTTGGATAGACAGGCCAAACAAGTCAAAACAGTCTAATCCGAAAATGTTTACACTGTCTGTAGCGCGGAGCACTGTGAATGAAACTGTTTTTGTATTGCCACGGAATGTGGCTGGCACGCTACATACTCCTAACACAGGAATGTGTTCTCCACTATAAGTAGCCAAAGAATGTTTTGCCGCTGAAAGTTTAGGGCGGCCGATAGCCGCATACGTAGCACTATTTATGAGAGTCACAGACGCACCAGTGTCTAATTGAAAATTGAAGGTCTTATCCTGGATGCGTAGCTTCACAAATAGTTTATTACACTGTCTCTGGATCGGTGCAGTGGAGGCGGAAGACACAAAATCAGCGCGTTTAGCTCGTGTTCGCTGCTTACGACAACTCGTGGGTTGGGCGGGTGGAACAACTCCCGCTTCACTTGCAATCTGTACATTACTTTTTACAGCGTGTGAATTACGCTTGGGTCGCATAGCAGAGGGCTGGGTGGGTGGCTTATTGCGAACAAGTTTATTACCCACACGAACCGTGGAAGAGTCTTTAAACGCGACCGTCTGGGCGGGCTGGCTTTGAAGAACATGAATATCCATGGGCTGGGCAGCACTAGAATTGTTCTTGCGTTTACGCAAACAAACAGTCTGGATGTGTCCTTTCCTTTGACAAAAGTGACAAACCGTGTTTCTTAACGGGCAACGTTCACGAGGATGAGCAAGAACACACTTAGGGCAAGACTTAACTTTATCATTTTGCACACGCGGCTGACGAATGTGTTTAACATGACGCGGCCGGCTAGTGTTTACAGTCTGACTCTGCCGGTGGGGCCGCGGGCGTGACAGAACTTGCTTAGCACAGGCAATTTGAGAAATACATGGCTGATCTAACTCACACTCAGCATAGTATCTTGGGCTTCAATGATGTTCATCACATCTCTAATGACGGGTCAGGCAACTTTAAGATAGCAGCACGAATACGAGAACTGCAATGTTTTGAGTAATAGCGTCTCGTAGCATGACATCACTGTAGGAAGCTCCACACACACAATTAAATCGGCACTGACGGGTGAGGCCCCGTAAATCTGTTAACCACTGTTTATTAGATTGATGTGGCAGTTTCTTTAATCTGAAGAACTTGAATCTGGCTGCTGTCACATGAACTCGCGACTCGAAATACTCAGCAAGCTTGTTAACAACAACGTCATAGTCTAAAGCTTGTGGCTGGGATTCCGGGAACAACTTACAAAGTAGTCGATAGACTTCCACGCCTGCAGTGGAAATTAAATAAAGCTGCCGCTCAGTACCTGTGAGTTTGTAGACTGTCATGTGCGCCTGCAACTGCGCGAAATATTCTCGCCATTCTTCTCTTGATGCATCAAAAGCACAGAAAAGTGGTGCTGCCTGTGCTTGTTCCTTTTGTGTTGGAGGATTAGCCGCTTGTTTGGCGATTGCTTCCACCAGACTTTGTATTTGCTGACTCTGTAACAAGATCAACTGTTGTAATTCGGCAGACATAGTGAACACAAATTAAACCAGCCCCCAGAATTTTATCGCTATAATTAGTATAACCAGAAACAAGTTGAACCAGCCCTGCACACGAGTTCGGAAGTCCTCGTCGCCAGTTTTGTGGCGGCGTTCGTAGCGGCAAACAATTCGCTGTAGAAACGGCTTACGAAGTCACCGCCACACTTTTAATAGCGGGCCGACCGGTCCGCTGGAACAGTGAACAGAAAGATGAAAACCCAAACACTCTGATTAAATAAAAGTCGGTACTTATCTTTATTAACGAAGATACAGAAACACAGTAGTGAACTCCGTGTCTACAGGAATCTGTCTAGTTCGAGTCGGAGCGGCTAGGTCAGCGTCGGCTGACGACAAACAACAACTCTGCTGCGATGAACACACAACTGACTAGCAAATACACAATTCGGTGGCGAGTATACAACTGAGCGGCGAATACAGAACTGTCCTAGCGCTCGCGACTCCAGCGCTTAAGAACCCAGAAGCCAGCGGTGGCGCGCGCAGACTTGCGGCGATTTGCTGTTTCGCTGGCGCTGCTTATGCGGACGGCGTCCGGACTTTGATGCTGCCAACCTTTTGGCAGCGGGCTCGGGTGGCATTACTGGCTAGGAGACTCCATTCTCTTGTACATAGCTGTGAGACAAGGCATAACTAATGGGATATCGAAAACGCCCGTTCTCAAGAAAAGATTGGATAAAAAGTGGCACGTGTCCACATAGTCCCCATTCATGAAGTTGGTGAAGGATGTTGTACCTCCAAGTAGTGTCATGTGCTTTTCAGGTTAAAAAAACATAAAAACCAAATGGTTCCAGCATGAGGACTCCTGTGTCGCCGTCTCCAGTAGAATTAAGTTGTTAAGGGTGGGACAGTAGCGCCTGAAACCGCACTCAGAGTGCCTCAGGTGACTTGGGAATCGAGTAGTCAGACAAGGCAGTAGTTGACCATGCGTTCAAGAGTATTACTCATACAATTGATAAAGGCTACACTCTGGTAACTGTTAGGGGCACAACTCTCCTTGCCTGACTTCCAGAACTGAATTAATATAGCCTTGTTCCAAGTCATGGGGTACTGTCTGTCAAACTAGATCTGATTAAAACAAGAAAGGAGCTGTTCTTTCAATTCAGGGCCCAGATGACGAAGCATGGCATAACGGATCTCATCAGGTCTGGAGCAGTGTCTCTGACTACAGACAAAGTGAATTCCAGTTCCCACATGGAGAATGGAAGGCTATAGACTTCCTCATTATGCGAGAAGAAATTGAGCGTCCTCATCTCTGCAGTCCTATGGAACACCTGAAAAACAGAGGCTTTTCTGGATGACAAAGTGACATTAAAAAAAGTGTTCAACTAAAACCTGAGCCATGTCTTCTGGCGTGTTCACAAAGACCCCATTACTTAACATGGCTGTAAGGGGACGTGTACTGCCCCCACCTGAAATCCATCTTATTGATTCCCAAACTTGCACAGTGAAGGTGGACCGATTAATGGAAGTCACGAATTCTCTCCAGGAAGCCTTTTTCCATTCATTTAACACTCGCCTCGGATGTGCTCTCACAGATCTGAATACATGAAGGTTTTCTGGACAATGTTTGAAGTTCTACAGAGCTCTTCATCTGGCCCTGATTGTCAGTCAACAGTTGTCAATCGACCAAGGTACAGGCCGCCGTCTGAGGTGGTTACTAGATTGGGGGATGGGCTCTGCAGCAGCTCCTTGGATCTCACGAGTGATATGGACCATTGTCTCTTGTGCACAATCCTTTTGTTCAAAAATAGCTTGGATCTCACGAGTGATATGGACCATTGTCTCTTGTACACAATCCTTTTGTTCAAAAATAGTATTTCAACTATACTGCAACCAATTCTCCCTCTGTATCATCCATCTATATGGTCTCCTGTCAGCCAGCGTCCTAGTTGGCAGACGGATCCGCATTGTGTAGCGGTCACTAGAAAGGAAACCTGGAGCCACTTCTCACAGAACTGAATCTGCAAGAGCTCCAGAACAAAAGCAAAGGTCAACGGCTGAAAAAGTCCCTATAGCTGTGGAACCATGTGTCATATGACCCGTGTTCAGAAGGCAGATATTCTCAGAATGGACAAGTCGCCTTATCATACGACCTCTGTAGCAAGTGGTAGCCAAGCTCCACAGCACATTGTGTGCATTGAAGTCCTCCACAAGGAGGTATGGGCATGGGAGTGCCCGGAAGAGTTCTGCCAGCGCATCTGCATCCAAAAACATCATTAGGCAGAAGGTGCAAAGAACACAATGTGATATTAAAGCGTGCAAGAACTTTTACGTCAATTGCTTGCATGGCCTGTCTCCTGTAGTATCATCCTTGCTGTATGGGTGGTAACCCTGTAATGTGGGTGTCTTGGTGACTTTAAGGTGGGTTTCTTGTAAGTAGATGTCCTGGGGTAGGAACTGTAATTCTTCCAAATGTGAGCGATATATATTACAATTCCACTGCAATACATGTGGGGGCCATTTTTTAGCAATGGTTGGTCTTTTCTTTCTCACTCCGAAGCAGTGATTTACTGGGGAGGTCAGGAGGAATCTTAGCCAGTTCCCGGGTCTCCAGTTCCTCCAATTGGATATCCTCCAGAGCATAGTCCAAATCAGAGAGGGAGAGAGATCGCCTATCTGAAGGTTTAACTACCGCTTTCTTGGACTAGGAACTACTTTTCGAAGGACGTTTTGCTTTACTGATGGGAGGCGGTCGTTGCCTGGGTTGCAGGGATAGCTTAGTTGGCTTGTAATGGTGGTTAATGGTATGTGGCGTAGGTGGTAAGCCCATTGCTGACAGTTTCCAAACGACTTCAGCTTCGAGTGGAGCGTTTCCCTCACAGGTACACCGAAAAGTGCATGTGCTCATACTTGAAGCTGTGGTCTGAGTGTGTGGAGCCATCACACTTAGCAACAGCGTATTAAGGGCTGATGCAAAAGAATTAGCGAAAACTGGAGGTTGCGTAGCTTTGAAAGCTTTTATTGCTTCACCACAGGGTATGTGTTTCTTTACTTTCAACTCCTGAATTTTCCTTTCCTCGTTGTAAACCTCAAACTTTCTGCTCTACACTGGGTGATGCCCAGAGCAGTTTACACATTTCGAAGGAAGTGCTCAAAAATTGCCTGATTCGTGAGGTGAGCCTCCACAATGGCCACACGTAGCTGTGCCATTACATCAAATAATGGTATGGCCCAATCTTTGACATCTGTAGCATTGCATTAGGTTGGGAACAAATCTGCGAACCTTAATATGGATATTGCCTGCAAGGATATGTTCAGGTAATTCCGGAGTAGTAAACGTTAGAGTAAGTGTCGCCGATTGTTCCAATTTGCCATTGACTCTCCTCATTTAGTTCTGCACTTTAGTGACGTCCATATTTTTCCATTCTTCACGTAACTCTGCAGGGTCCATCTTCAGTATATTAGAGCAGGTAATCACAACGTTACTAAAGTTACGAGATTTATGCAACTCAGACCCGATTGGAGAGTCACCTATGGCCTTACATCCCAGGGGCTTAGATATTTGGGTTGAATTAGCAGTTTTAATTAAAAGTGCAACGTAACCTGCCTACCGATGAAACTGATAAAATTCAACTGGGTAGGATGTTTACAGTCGCTTCTCGTGTCCTAATGCTTCTGCATGTTATCGTCTGTTGTACTGGTTTACAAAAGTCATGTGCTCCACCAAATTACAGGCCCCTGCAAGTATTGTTGGGGTATTAGTAATCTTTAGTGTGTGGGTTTAACTTACCAGTAAAAACTTGAAAGCAATGGATAACGGAATCTTTATAACCACTACAGATGGCAGCTATGCAGGGCTTAATAGGAAGTATAGCGCTTTAGTTACATTTATTTGTTGACCCAGCATGCGACTGAAGTAGGGACTAATTTGTTGGAGTTTGCCTGTCATCTCTAAGGGATATTTTATAACTTACTATTTTCCATTTTCTAGAGAGGTTTTACGTATTCATTAAGCTGTTAATGATAAACGGAGAAAATAATCAGTAGAGGATATCGATTAATTGGTATTTATTGACTACCTGTAGCCTTTGAACAATTAGCCATGTATCTATTGGAACTACTTACTGCCCACTCTCAACAATAGCAACATGTTATACATAATGACCAATGGTCCCTCTAATAAACAGGACTTACTTTCACCACGTAATTATTGAAAGGGAGAGGGTAGCGAAGACCTGGATTCAGTGGAATTTTATGCAGGCACACACTTGTACCTAAAGCCGTGCCTTCTATTGCTATTAAATTTAATTACTATAGGCCACGCAGAAACAAGTTCAGCAAAAGACACTACAAGTGGACTCGGTCAGAGTGGAAACGTATCTGCGTAATTATTTCGAACTTTATTAAAACGTGCGTCGTAGAGGGGGTAGCAAGTGGTTCACTTGACCCTGACTGGCAGTTTTGGTTTAATCCTGCATTCCGAAACAATACCATGTTACTGAGCTGGGATACAAAAACATTCACTATCATGTGGCGGGAAAATTTTGCAAGTCACCATCCAAACAGAATAAATGTCAATAAAATCACACCCATCTGCAGTACAATAGTTTACCCTGAATATTTGGTAGTATACTTCAGTGTATTTAAATCAAAGTAGTTATGGAGGCACAAGAACCACCGACTATCAAATGGCGGGAAAAATTATGCAAGACCCCATTTCATCAATAGGCATTAATATCGGAACTTTTCAGAGGTACAAGGTGACATGGTTGTACTCAGTTCTGGATTTATCGTTAAGTAGGAGTGGGAGAGGGAGGGCTAGGCCAAGTTCTGCGGAATCGAGCAATACAGGCTCCGACAGAGATAGCGAGTGGCGCGCCTCAGAATAGACAACTCCAAGATATAGCATACAAGATCACGGTTGGGTGCGGAACATCGGAAACCAATGTCGGCCCTGCAATGATCATAAATAAATACGATTCTTGTCTTTCCAAACCTTAAGTCGGAAGAATGTGTAGAAAAGGATATACCAAAGTAATGGTCACTAGGCAATCAAACCAACAACCAGGGCACAATGCTCAATAATGAGGTTAATTCTCAGACCTGTTACGACCAAACACACACACACACACACACACACACACACACACACACAGGATTTAAACAGCATGTATGAACATAAAACTAGGAAAATGTAATGAACCAAGCAACAAGCCCAGAATACTATATATGATGGCCGTAAGTTACCAGGTAAACCTGTTGCGGGTAAGACTATTAAATGTCCAGAGTTATTTTACCTTTTAAATATTAACAGACATAAATAAAGGACTACAACAAGATAGTCGTTGAAACAGCGATTAGCAGGTGTTACTGACATCAGTAATACTTAGTCGCCAGACCTGCTACGACCCAGCATACACATACATAAAAAGGGCTTAAACAGCAACGTATATAAAAAAACTAAAACTATGTAATCAACCAAGTCACAAGCGCAGAGTACAGCTGCTAGTGGCTGTAAAACATTTGGTAGTGACAGTATTTTCAACTGTACACTGATTGAACACTAAACGGCATTCCGTCGAAAGGCTCTTCTTGTAGCTTGCCGTTAAAAAAAAATTTGTCATTCAACGGTGCACGTCAATAACAACAGAAAATATCAATGGCGCTCTGTCGAAAGGTAGTAATCTTGCCGAGTTATTAAAAATTACAGAGCAACGACGTATTTGCTTAAAACAGTAATTTCAACTGTACACTCATTGAACACTCAACAGCGTTCTGTCAAAAGGCTCTCCTTGTTGCTTGCCGTTAAACAAATTTATTTACTAAGATGGTATCTGTTCTTTCGCACATGTCCGAAAGAACAATTACCATCGGTGACCAAGCAGCTCAGAATGAAATTTCAATCAAATGAACACCCTTAGCTGCTTACAGGCGTTGACATACGTCAACGGGGACAGATGAAAATGTGTGCCCCGACCGGGACTCGAACCCGGGATCTCCTGCTCACATGACAGACGCTATATCCATCTGAGCCACCGAGAACACAGAGGCTAGCTCGACTGCAGGGATTTATTTCTGGCACGCCTCCCGCGAAACCCACATTCTCACCCTATTGTCCCGCACTACGAATATACTCATTACTCGTGGCGCGTTGCCGATTCCCGTAAGAGTTCGGGCACTGTATGGGCTTTTGCACAGAAGAAGAAGATGGTCAAGTGGCCGGTGAGCCTTAACTATATATTTACTAAGATGGTATCTGTTCTTTCGGACATGTCCGGCCACTTGACCATCTTCTTCTTCTGTGCGAATGCCCAAACAGTTGAGAATGTGAGTTTCGCGGGAGGCGTGCCAGAGATAAATCCCTGCAGTCGCGCTATCCTCTGTGTTCTCGGTGGCTCAGATGGATAGAGCGTCTGTCATGTAAGCAGGAGATCCCGGGTTCGAGTCCTGGTTGGGGCACACATTTTCATCTGTCCCCGTTGACGTATGTCAACGCCTGTAAGCAGCTAAGGGTGTTCATTTGATTGTAGTTAAACAAATTGCCATTCAACAGTGGACGTTAACAACATCAGGCAAATTCGGGGAACACTACCAGAAAGCCACGACATGAATGCGCAAGATGCGAACTTGCAGATCAAGTTTACAATATACAATTTAACGGTGAACACACATACGTGACCACAGGCAGATTCAAACTGTCAAGGAGGTAATCTCGCCGGTATAGCCTTGCTAGCAGCAAAATAAATAGCGAACGACTGGCACATTATAGCAGCCATGAGTGTAGTCTGCGTGAGGCAGCTTCGAATACAAATGGCCACAGTTCCACAGATGAACGGCAGCAGTTTAAACCACAACGTCCTCTTTGGGATGTGGGGTGCGGGGAGGGGGCACAATACATAAGGAGAGAGAAACCACAAGAAGCCAGGAACTCGATAACACAAACGGCAGAATATCATGCCTCCAGGCACATCACCTCAACACCATTCTGGTTGAGTCGCAACACAAACCGCGATGACGACTGGTTTCCCACCTCCAAACAGCTTATTGTACGATACAGTCCCACTCGCGAAATGCGGCCGTCCACGTGGGCCACCTACCACCAACTGCCCATACGCTATTACGTTCTCTCTCTCCGAAAGCTGCCAGTAATCGCACGCTAAGCACCGTGACCCCTCTGGCGATGCGCCAGAGGAAAGAGAGCACAGCTCAACCTCTTCGTTTCGAGATAAAGTTAGAGGGGGGGGGGGGGGACTGAATAGCAAAATATGGCAGCATGGCAACTTAGGCTTTAGTTCGACTTACAGGCACCCGAATGAACCTATGGTTTGCAATGTTTTAAACCAGGAACTTGACCGGACCTGGCACGGGCCATTAAGATGGGGGGCTAACTTACCGACACTAGGTGCTCCCCTGGTCACATGGGTGTTAAAGTTACATACAAAAACCTGATCCCCTACCTTTATTTGGACCGGCACCCTACCACGGCTATAGCGCTAAGCTTGCCAGAGGCGTGCTTGCTTAATACTGTGCCTAGCGTTCTCCCAATTGCACTTAATTTGATGCGGATCCAAATTTGGTGGTAAGAGGTCCTTGATATTCCACAGATTGGCTAGGGGAGTATTAATTGGGTAAGCAAGCATGAGGGAGGTCGGGGGTCGCGCCAGAAGCCTCATGCTGAGCAGTGGTAAAAGCAAGATTGAACTATGGCAGTGACAAATTCCACTTGTTCTGCACATTGGCATGATAAATAATTAAGGCTGCCTTTAGGTTCTGGCTGCGGATAGTAAGGTGTGGTGGTAACATGTTTGATGGCATTATTAAAGTAGACCCTGAAAAACGTTTTTTGAACTAAATCTGGGTGCATTGTTGCTGACCAGCAGCCATGTGAAGTGGCTAAAGGCATTCACAATGACCAAAATATAGCGGTTCTCATTCTTGGTCCTGGGTAAGGATCCCATGTGATCAATGAAGACCTTATCCAAGGGGGTAACCTCTCGGTCGGATTGCAATAATCCCTGACGAATGTTATTTCCCGGTTTCCCTATTTTACAGGCCTCACATTGCCTAACTAATCAACGGACATTCTTATAAATCGCGGGCCAGGTGAAATGCTGGCTCGTTTTGCGATCGTTTTGGCCACCTCTAAATATCCGCCTACGAGTGAAGTATGAAAATACTTACAGGCGGGCTCACCAAGGCTCTGGGGCAAGCAAAGCCTACCCTGATTGGACCTGCCAAACCGACGACATACGACTCCTCTCTGTAAGGTATAACCATGGACCTCCTCCCAATTCAACACGGCCAACCTAATGAGCCCCAAGATGGGATCCTGTGACTGCTGTTCTTTGAGGTTAACAAATTGTTCAGGGATCTCGGACAGGACAGTTCCAACGAGGATAGCGTCCTGGCAGGTGTCCTTTTTAAGATCTTCCCCTTTCTCCTCAAACATGCGACTCAGCTCATCGGCGACTTGGTTCTCGGCCCCTTTAATATGACGAACCTTAAAAGGGAAAGACGATATGCACACTGCCCAACCTGCAATAGGCCCCGTTTTTTTGGGTCTGACTAATGCTCAGCTTAATGCCTGGTTATCCATCTTGAGATCGAACTCCCTATGCTCGAGATAGAATTTAAACTTCTCAAGGACGAAGAAAACAGTGAGAGCTTCAATTGGCTTTGGACAGACACCTAGAGGCGAAGGCCACAGGGTGACTATCCTCCTCAATTTGCTGCAGGAACACGGCAGCAATGCCGATGCTTGATACGTCGGTCTGGATAATGATTCGGTGACTGAATCAGGGATGGCCAAGACCGGGGGGGGGGGGGGGGTTGGTGAGGGCAGTTTTCAGGGCGTCAAAGGCGGCTTGTTGCCTCTCTCCCAAATTAAAGCTCACCCCTTTCTTGTGTAAGTTGTTAAGTGGGGCAGCTAGCTGAGCAAAATTCGGCACAAACTTCCTGAAATAATTGGCCATCCCGATCAAACTTGCGACGCCCTTCTTACTGGTGGGCGGATGAAAATTTCTAAGACTGGTGGTCCGCTCCTGATCGATGAAGATTCCGTCATGAGAAACCACATACCCAAGGAAGGAAATTTGTTTTCTGGCCAAGGCGTTCTTGGACGGTTTAACCGTCAGACCAGCACGCCACAATCTCTCCAGAACAGATTCCAAATGATTTAAGTGTTCGTCAAAGGTCTTACTGTAGATGACTATGCAATCCAAATACTTATAAAGGAATTCAGACTTGATATCACCAAATACACTGTCCAAAAAGGGAAATGAAACAGTGGCTACTAGTGGGATCCTAGAAGATCCCAGACAGGGTCCCCACACTGAGCGGATACAACAAACGCAAAATGGTAGCTTCCGGCACCCCCAACACCTCAGATGCAGCTCGATACGCACGACCAACCAGAGAAAATGTTGAATTTTGTCAATACTGTCAATGACGAGCTGGGTGACATCTCAGAGCAAATGCATGACCAGGTTCGGCAACCTGGCAAACTCTACCATCACCTCTCCCTCCGGTACGCCAGCACCTTGCTGTTGGGGACTGCCTGGATGGAGTGTTTGGCTATGCATAACTTTGAATTCTTCCTCTATCCCAATAGTACTGGCTTTGGCTTGTAACTGAGTATTTCTGATAATGATAGCTAACTCGTCTATGTCTTCCTTGGATCATTTATCGGTTTGCATGGAGCTAAGATCACCTGATCTGGGCCACCAGTGACAAAGTTGGGTCTGAATTCTTGCCCTTTGTTTCGAAGTGACTAGAGTACTCTCGAGAAAATTCAAGTTTTTCTCGAGTTGGTCAACAGCCTGCTCAGTCAAAAAGTATAACTTGGTCAACCTTCCCCAGGATGACAGTAGAAATGACAACTGGCTCATGTAATGTAGCCCGCAACCTATTTACTAACTCGGTTATGGTCCCCTGGGTTGACTGTTGACGAATGGTGAGCTCATAATGCAGATGGTCAATTTTTAAGTATGAAAACCCTGGACAGCTCCTGGTGGCCATGCTCGTTTGAAACCCGAAACGCTATGCTCGTAACCCGGAAAAAACCACGCTCTGCTACCATTGATATGGTCCTACTCAAGTCTGGATCAATCGTTAAGTGGGAGTGGGAGGGCTAGGTCAAGTTCCGAGGAATCGAGCAATACGGGCTCTGACAGAGATAGCGAGTGGTGCGTCTCAGAATAGACAACTCGCTAAATATAAAAAACCAGAACTATGTTGTCTTGCTGACAGCGCTAATAATCAGTCGCCAGGCATGCTGCGACCCAACATATACGTACATAAAAAGGGCTTAAATAGCAACACACACACACACACACACACACACACACATATATATATATATATATATATATATATATATATATATATATATATATATATATATATATATATATAACTAAAACTATGTAATCAACAAAGTCACAGGCGCAGAGTACAACTGCTTGTGGCTGTAAAACATTTGGTAATAGCAGTATTTTGAACTGTATGCTCATTGAAGACTCAGCGTTCTGTTGAAAGGCTCTCCTTGTTGCTTGCCGTAAAACAAAGTGCCATTCAACGGTGTACATTGCAACAGGAATATCAACAGCACTCTGTCGAAAAGTAGTAATCTTGCCAACAGTATTTACTAATCACAGAGCTACGATGTATTTGCTTATTTGCTTGGCTTTTGACAGATCATTTGTTAAGAGAAAGCTGTAAAGAAAGAGGCTTAATAAATTTAAATGTAATATGCTATTAGCATATTTAAGTATTTAATTTGTTAGTTACACAGTGTCATAGAAGTCCTCCCTGGCTGTTTTTTTTATTTTAACACATAACAATAATTAAAAATTCGCGGCCTTTCTAGATTGAAACTATATATGTATGTATGTGGTGTAGTAGGTAAAAGATTGGTGTGTCTTTCTCAGATGCATACCCTCATAGTTATTTGTAAAGTTAAATTAGGGAACAGCAGGAAAGTAGACGATTTTAGTTCTTCTGCTTTTCTGAAACTTAACCATTTCTTTGTCTAGATAAGCTGGCGACCGTAAATCCATTAAACAAACCTCTTAATGAATTTGGTACAGAAAGATCCTGGATTTAGTATTACTCCATTTCTTCTGCATTTCTTTCTAACAGCTAGAAAACTATTAGGAAAAGTTACTAATAGTCTGATTCCTGTACCCATTAGTCACACATCACTGTCAAATCCTGTGAAAGGGAAAACATTATACTGTATGCACAATTCCCCATATAATAGTGTTACACATGTCTTTTCCATTAGCAGGACTATTTGTTCAGTTGAAGTATGGGGTGATTTTCTTTCATTGTGTACAAACTCTAGGGATTGATCGATGAGTAGATACAGAACAAATAATGTGTAATGAACTTACGTCCAGAAATGCATTGTTTCCATACAAGAGACCATTTATTCAATCATACGTTGTTATAGAGGCTGCGGTCTATTGCACACTGTACCATGCAGCCACAGTTACAGTGTCTGTAGAAAATGGTTTCCATTAGCCTCAACACATGAGTGTAAGCGCCGTAGCATGTTCTGTCTCACTCCTCCACATGGGGCAGGCTGCATCTGAACAGTGCCAAAGGAAGCACGAATATGCTGCTCCTGTGTCTCTACATCTTTAATGGGCTCTGCATACACGATACTTTTCAGATGGCCCCATAACTAGAAATCGCACAGGTTAAGATCCGGTGGATGAGTAGGTCATGCAACTGGACCCTTTGATCTGATCCACCGACCAGGTAAGACACGATTGAGATGCATCCGGACATTTATGGCGAAGTGGGCTGGAGCACCATCATGTAGAAGCAATGTAACACTTCGAATCATCATTGTCACTTCTTCCAGCAGGGGAGGCAAAGTCACCTGCAAGAAACGCTGATAGTTCAGGCCTGTTAGACGAAGTGGGAGGAAGACGGGTCCAAAAATATGTTTGCTAGCTATCCTGGCCCACACATTCTGGCTGCACCGATGCTGATGATTCACCATCACCATAACAGGCGGTTCTGAATACATACCACAGATGACTATTGAAGACACCACTCCACGTAAAGATGTCCTCCATCTGTGAATAGGATGGATGACACAAATCCCGTAATCGTGGTTGCCTGGTGAAGACACGAGTGACAACACTGCTCTGGATGTGAACAGTCTGTCGCTAGTATGCCCTGTACGCGCTGTAAAAGATAAGGGTAGTAAGAATTGTCAGGGAGAATGTTCCACACGGTCATCTGGCTTACCTTGTACTGGTGGCCCAACCGCCAGGAAGTGACATGGCGATCGTCTTCCTCAGTATTAGTCATATTTTCTTCCAAGTCTGGTATCCTAACATTTCAGATACAACCTTCATGATTTCCTGCTTCCTGAAACGATCATGTCTAAGACAAATGGCGAAACACGGTTGCAAACAGTTTAGCTATGGTTGCCGTCAGTGGGGATACGTCTCCTGATACAACCTTGCTGCCCATTGCCATTTGCCTTTCCGTAAGTAAACACCACGTCGCCAAGATCTCCATTCGAATACGGAACCATTGTGTACACATCCACTACAAGGTGAGCAAGCAAGAAAAGCGAATCAGACACAACATCATCAACAGCTAGGGCGTGAGATATGAAGAACAGTAGCACCCTCTAGGAGAAAACCTGGCTGCACAGTACAGCACATATTAGACTGCAGTTTCTGTAACACAGTATGGTTGAATAAATGGTCTCTAGCCGAAAACCCTGCATTTCTGCACATAAGGTCATTAGATCTTTTTTGTTCCGTATCCTCTCATCGATCAATCCGTAGAGTTTGTACTTGAAAGAAAAATTCACCCTGTATCGTGCTATATGTGGCGCCCACGAGAGTAAAAATCCTTTCATGGGTGTAACATTATCGGTATAGTATTAATGTAACAGCACTTGGTAGTGTTGTACTTGGCGCTTGGTGAAAGTCCTTTTACAATACTAAAGCGTCCAGAGGTAGCCTAGTACTGTTTTACATATCACAGATAGGTAAGATTTTTTGGAAAAAGGACAAAAGTTTCAGTGGCTCGAATTTGTTATAGAGCAGTAAAAAATAACAATATAAGTGGTTTAGACAATTATTGGAAATGGACAAATAAAAGTATATGCATTATAGGGAAGTGGAACAGTAGGATAAAAGAGAAGACACACCTGCAAACGGTGGTAATGATCAAAAGACAGAGTAATCAGTTTTGCTATTAGCAAAATAGTCAGAAATGTGGTCCATAGTGATGAAACTCTTACGCTGTTAAGCACATCACAAATTAAGAAGGAGAAAGTAGGGTCATAGTAGGAAGATAAAGGAGCAGAAAATCGCACTGAGCAAAATAGGCAACTATCGATAGATTTGTATGCATTGCTACACAGTATGAATATACAACTAACAGCGCACAACAAAAATACTAAAATTCTAAGTGAGCACATGCAAACACAGTCTAAAAACACTAAGATTATGAACGAAAAACTGGAGAACGAAACCGAAATTAGTCAGGAACAGGCCAAAGTTACTAAAAAACTGACAGAACAAATGGAAAATAATAACCATCAGTTAGAAAAAGTAAACAACAAAATAGGTTTCCTAACTGAGGAACTCAGTAGTATAAAGAAAGATGTAAAAAATTTTAAATGAAACTGTTAGTACAATTCAGGCAGAAGTTGTTGACATTAATGGGGAGTTTAAAACTGAAATAGAGAAAATACAGGAGCAAGTAGAACCTATGGTGAAATCGAAGACAGAGGAAAAGGTTTGCCTATAAAGAAAGTAATGATTAAGGTAAATGAGAATAACTGCTCAAGAGCCTGAGAAAATTCTAGAGAATAGCGTAGAACATTGCAAAGAGAAGTGTTGTAGCAATACTTCCAGTATGCAGGAGAAAGTTAGTGACATAGAAAGAAAGATCAAATGTAATAGTACGTGTGTTGTAGACAGAACACCATATAACAAGGAGCCCTTATCGAAAAAACAGTGGATTAACCCATGTGGACTTTATAAAGATCTGTGAAAGGTTATTTCCTGAAAACCTTACAGATCAGGAAAAAGCAAACATTGTGACTAATGGTTTAGCAGGAGATGCTAAACGATGGGGTGTTAACGTAAGCACTAAAGCAATGACCTTCAGTGAATTTAGACAAACGTTTTTGGATGAATATTGATCCAAGAAAATACAATACAGTCTTTGCCATGAATTTATAATGATTAGTGTGTTAGAAGGTAAAGGCGAACTACTATGAAAGAATTTTGCTAGTTATGGTACAGGGAGCTGCCTCACTTAAGGAACCGTCGCAGTGGTTCCGAAATAATATGGCAACTCTGAAAGAAATTGTGATAAGATTTCAGCAGGTACATTCCTTTTCTTCATTATTAGAGAAAGTAATTAACCAAGACCACTGGGGAGAAAATCACAATTTCCATAGAATGACAACACTAGGAACAGTCGAAATAACATCAGTGGGGAGCAGAATGATAATCTATATCAGGCTAATACTGTTACTACTGTAAATCAGTCAAACCTAAAGGCCATAAATTCAACTAAATACCTAGGAATTACAATTATGAACAAATTAAATTGGAAAGAACACATGGAAAATGTTGTAGGGAAGACTAACCAGAGACTGCGTTTTATAGGCAGGACACTTAGAAAATGTAACAGACCTACTAAAGAAACTGCCTACACTATATTTGTCCGTCTTCTTTTAGAATACTGCTGTGCAGTGTGGGATCCTAACCATATAGGACTGATGGAGTAAAACGAGAAAGTTCAAAGAACGGCAGCACGTTTTGTACTATCGCAAAATAGGGGAGAGAGTGTGTCTGACATGAGACAGGATTTGCATTGGACATTATTGAAATAAACGCATTTTTCGTTGCGACTGCATATTATCACGAAATTTCAATCACCTATTTTCTCCACCGAATGCGAAAATATTTTGTTGACGCCGACCTACATAGGGAGAGACGATCACCATAATAAAATAAGGGAATTCAGAGCTCGCACGGAAAGATATAGGCATTCGCTTTTTCCACGCGCTTTATGGGATTGGAATAATAGAGAATTATTGTAAAGGTGGTTCGATGAACCCTCTTTCAGACACAGTCTGCTGGGGACAGGCCCGTTTCGTGCGCTGAGGAGCATCTGCGGCGAGCAGCCGTAGGAAGAGTAGCTTGTATAGCAGTGCAGACTGGGAGTGACGTCACAAAGCCGGTCACTGAAATGACACCTCTATCAGCTGATGCTTTAAGTAAGCTAGTAGGCGGTGATTCACTCGCTATAACAAGTTAAGAGGAAATGGACAGACAACTTGCAGTAAATGAAAAGCAAGACTGCGTTACTACGATCGAAAATTTGGCTAGGGATAGCAACGAATTGAAGGAGAAAAAGCCGCGCAATGCCAATGCAAATGAATCCAAGAGCACCGCGCAAAGGACGCGCCTGGCTGACGTTAGGGTAAACGAAGATGACGTGAATGTACGTGAAATGGACGATAAAAATGTAGACGTCGGAGAACAGTCATTCCGTGACAACGAATCTGCGAAAATTGTTTCTGTCATTTGCAAGCCTGACTTGAACGATAATTATTTTGCGCGACTGATGGTAATTCACAAAGATTACAACGTATATGAAGTGCAAGCTAATGATATCACGGAAGATGTAGAAGACAGTTTGGATAAAGACAAACTAAAACGTACAGTACATAATTTGACTGCTAATAAAGATAAGCAAGAGGAACTCGTTACTATCGAATGAATTCAAAAGTGCATGAGCTATGAGACTGGCAATGACCTAGAATTTTCCAATAAATTAAGAAGGGCTTTCATGTTAGAACCAGACAGTGATATTGAAGATTTCGGCTTACAAGGAAGATATCATTCGGTCAAATGATTCAGAATGGGAAGAAAAGAAGCTTACTGAAAACCTCTGTCTTACACAAACAATAATGCCAGAAAATGAGTACATTTCGTGCGATAAGTTGCCGAAACAAGATATGAAACACGAAGAACTTGTTCCAGAAGAAGGAAAAACACTAGAAGACGAGCCATGCGAAGAAGGAATAATGCCAATACAGGAAACGAAAGACGTAACGGGGCCAAAGAGAAAGGAACCACTGTGCGAAATGATTAGTAACAAACAACAACTGAAGATTGTGAAAGAATTTGCGGTAAGAAAGAAAAAAGACCCACCTGACACTGATTTTAAAGAAATTTATATTTCATGGAAATATACAATGTTAGATTAGATGAGAAAAGGCTATGGAGGTAAAAGTAACTAAACAAACCCTTAATTCTGATAGAGGTTTATGGATACTAAATTAGAGCGTTACTGGACATTGGCTCTTAATTTAGTGCTTCATCTCAGTCCTATTACGAGTACATAAAAGATAAACCAGTCGTAATGTCTGTGCAAAGAATGAAAATTGGGGGCGCGACTGGAAGAAAAAGTACGCCGATAAAGATGAAGGGTTTAATAGAATTTGTAATACAAGAACGTGTTTTTACACACGTTTTCCTGGTGATCTCAGAACTTAGCATCGAAGTAGTAATGAGCATAGATTGGCTGCAGAAGCAAGAAGTAGTAATTACCTATGTAAATGAAATAGTTAACATTACGAATGGAGAAGGTGCCGTAAATATAGACTTTGAAGAAGCAAACGAAAGCATCGAACCAGAATTTCAGTCTGTGATGATCGATATAGATACAGAGAATGAAGTATTATCAGAATTATTTGAAGGTTACCATAGACAAAGCATCAAGAGTTTACACCAGATGTTCGAAGAATTTGCTACGTATACGAGAACAAAATTATATCATGTTTTCAGATACTCCTGATGGAGTGAAAAATTTCGAATATCATGTGAAAATACTGCCACATAAACAATTTTTTTGTTTACTCATATGCGGTAACGGCAGCAAAAAAAACAGGCCGTTGAAGCCGAAATTGACAGGATGCTTGGATGGAATGTCAGAGCGCAGCAACAAAGAATATAATAATCCACTGATTACTGTAGGTAAAAAAAGATGATGGACTAAGAGTGGTAATTGATACCAGAACTTTGAATAAGACAATTAAGAGAGAAATAGATCGTCTTGAATCATTGGACGAAATGTTACAAAGATATTACGATATCAAATATTTATAATGCCTGAACACGACGGCCCGTTTCTGGCAGTCAGTCCTGATGCTGAGTCGAGAAAGCATACAGCTTTCCTTTTCAGCGGAAAATGTTATCACCACAAGGTAGTACCGTTTTACTTAAATACATCAGATTCTGTGCTCATACGTGCGTTAAACTGGATGTTAGGAACAGAATTAAGCAGCAGGTTCACAATTTATGTAGACGACACAGCAATGCAAAGGATATATTGTGGACAACTCTAACAGGTATTCATTGCATCGCAGAATGGGGAATACGCTGAAATTTAAGAAATGTGAACTGGTGAGAAAATAAATTAATTTTTTAGAACGTGTTATTACAACAGAGGGAATAGAGAAGGCCCCTGACACACTAAAAGCTATTGAATGGTGTCCTCCTCCAAAGAACAGGAAACAGTTGAAAGCTTTTTTAGGTTTCTGGAGATTCTATAGAAAATTTGTAAAGAGGCAAACTTTTAACATTCAAGCTTTAAACAACTTGTTACGAAAGAACAGTTCATTAGTTTGGACCTCTGAATGCCAAAGAGATTTCGAAGAAATGAAAAGCGAATTGCTTACAAACAATATTTTGCACTACGCTGATCATTACCATCCCATATGAGTAAGAATAGTAGCAACTATGGGGCAGGAGTAGAGACCTTTCAGGAAGTCGAATATGAATGGTAAATGCATTGCTTTAGCAAGCAACATTTTTGAAGGATTGAAGACTACTGAACGAGAGGTTATCTCGTTGGGCTTTATATCTACAGCAATATGACTATGAGATACTTTTCGTGAAAAGTTGCAGATTCACTTTCGAGACTACCTGAAGGCAAAGGCAAAACTAATCTGGAAAACAATGACTATAGAATATTTCAGTTATTATATCTGAAACACCTAGCTTGTTGCGAATCTCAATGAGCCACGGGTACAAATTAAATGTATTAGGACTTATTCAGCGGGAGAGGCAGCTGGGTGTACACTCCGGTACGGAAGCACTGCGACAGTGTTTGTCGATGATACGAGCCAGCGCCGTCGAAGCGGCGCCAGGAGACAAAAAACCTTACGTGACCAGCTGGACGCTGCAGCCGAGTGCATAACAGGGATCAAAGCAGCTTTCTCACATCACATGATGATGGAAATATACCAAGTACATGGTCAGCCTCCGGGGAGGAGGTATAGAACAGTCTAGAAGCTTTCCGTGACGCACGAAGGTAGTATAAACAGGGGGTCAGGAGCACCCTATAGGCAGTCGAGATCTGCTGAGTATAACAATGCAAGCTCCGTGTCGTTCTACGCCAGAAGTGGGAACTTAGTACGATTCGCTAGCCTCGGCTCCGCAACAACCAGGGAGATAGATTCCAGAGTAAGAGCTTCTACTGACGGAAAGTAGTGCAAGTCAGTGCCAGTACTGATTCTCAGTTATCAAACTGTAAGGGCTCTTATGAATTCTACCCTGCAGCAGTAATCATTCCTCACCGAATTCCGTATCCTGCACCTTAGCATTAGCTTGCTCCTTCTAGCTGTTGCAATTGCAGATGCTGCCCGCTCCTACTTCTACTCTTCGAGAAGATTGATTGAGGTAAGTCCCCTGAATCCGTGTCAATGTCACTCCCTCTCGGGACACGACAAGCTGGTAGTAAGACAACAGCTACTGTAATCTGGTACTCAGGGAGAGGCAGGATAAGGTTACAACTGTGGAAGGATCCGTAATCGGCTACCGTGGGTTGCACAGCAAAACATACACTTTATTTAAGGAAATAATTTTCAACAATCAATTTAAAGGAATTGACTGTAACACAAACAACATTGACAGCTGAAGGCCTCATCAAGAAAGAATTCAAGATTTTTTTGTCGGCTGAAGGCCACAATCAATACCACAAACAATTAATGGCTGAAGGTCTGAATTACAAGTCAGGAAGGGAAGTACACGCTGAAAATGTTAAAATAAATTTTCAAACAATTTTTCAGTTATTGACTGCTGACGGATGAAGGCCTTATTATGAAAGAACTCATAATTATTTGTCAGCTGAAGGCCACAAGCAATACCACAAACAATGAACTGCTGAAGACCTGAATTACAAATGGTTCAAATGGCTCTGAGCACTATGCGACTTAACGTCTGAGGTCATCAGTCGCCTAGAACTTAGAACTAATTAAACCTAACTAACCTAAGGACATCACACACGTCCATGCCCGAGGCAGGATTCGAACCTGCGACCGCAGCGGTCGCTCGGTTCCAGACTGTAGCGCCTAGACCTGAATTACAAGTGAGTCAGAAATTACACGTTGAAGATACTAAAACATGTTTTTAAAACAATCATTTTAAAAAAATTTACTGGGCAGAAGGCCTTATTAAGAAAATATTCAAAATTATTTGTCGGCTGAAGGCCAGAAGCAATACCACAAACGATTAATGGCTAATGGCCTGAATTACAAGTCAGGAAGAGAATTACACGCTGAAAATATTAAAATAATTTTTTAAACAATTAACACAATCTGACCAAATGAGAATGGAGTGATCCACAGACATTGCTCCAAGGATCAACCTGAGTAAAGTCCCTACAGGTGTAAGCGGTGAGACAGGCGGCCAAGAGTAATGCTCACCTAACAGGATGGTAACTTAAACTAGAGACGGTTTAAACGCCGATCAACCCTCTTACCAAATCCACCTAACGTCAGATAACCAGTACAACGAAGGAGTAATTCAGGCCAGGGCGAAGTGACCGACAGCACTGCTTCTTTAGAATCCGGTGTTTAAAACACCGAACGGCAGAAGGAACCTCTACAACGAGGGTAGACAAGAGAAACAATTATCCACACCCCAATCAAGGAATCTGTCAAATTACACGCCATGCCGGACAGTATCGGCAAGACGAGGAAAAGTCCACTGCTCCAAAATAAGCTAACCTCCAGGGCAGGTAACTGGGGCGTTAGCGGCCACTAGGCAGTAAAATACTGCTGGTAGCACTTGACCAATAATAACCCAAATTCGAAACTAATAACAAGCAGTAGAAGATGGCTAATAGATTCCGCCAGCTTGACACACTCCACTTGCTGCTGTTTGTCTCACCGACCCTGGGAGCGGCAACAGGCAAACAACAGCGAGATCTCAAACAGTGGAGGTTTCACTACTGGATAAAGTTCACTCAACTTGGGTGGACAACGAGGTCGTCACCCTCGCGACTACAGACCCTCGATCCGACAGTGGCTGCACGCCGGCAGAGGACTCGCCCTACCCTCGCACTGTGCGGACCTCCTCGCTGCTTCGTCCCAAGCCAACTACTCAGTACGCAGGCAGAGTTAAAATAACTGCCCATTCAAAACCACACAAGATGCACACGGATCCGCTGAAACTATTCCACAAACAACTCAAACAATACTAAAACCAGTCACTGCAGAGCCACAAAGACGTATCACAAGTCGAGGCAAACACAGAGAAGCCAGAAGCGTTCGGTAGCCCAAATACACGTCGTCCGCTAAGGCGACCGACAGAACGACCAACCAACGGTCATCGCCGCTGAAGTCAGGCAAGGGAAAGGTCCCAGTACGAATCGTCGACCGACAGCTTATTCCATGAGGTCACTTCGGCAGACGGACACACACACACACAAGTGAATGTTGCACTGCTCGAATATAACGATCCATTCAACTTGCTGAATCCGGACCTCCAAGTGGTCGTGCATTCTCGCGATCACACCATTCCGTCGGGCAGTGCAAGTACGTCGCCAGTGCTCGGGCGAGTACTGGCTGTGCAGACCAAACTGGTGCTCCGTCCCAACTGAACTCTGACACACAACGACCAGGAAATACTATAGGTCGCTCCAAAGATAGTACCAGAGTACTCGCTATCGATATGCACTGCTCCTGCCACTCAAGGAAAGACAAAACGAGCAAACGTAGTGCCGCCAGTGAACACACTAAGAAAACGAGAGGTCACAATCCCAATACACGACGCCAACCTGTCAATGGCACAAATGCGATCCGAAGCACGGCTCAGCTACTATATGTAACAACATCAGACGGTTTCAAAATGAATAAGTGTGGAAGTCAGTGAAGGTCAAAGTTGACAGTGTTGACTGTCAACAGATACAAAAATTTTACAAAATCTTTAAAGATGTAATGTATAGCAACAAAGGAAATTGTAGTGAAGAATGACAAATTTGTAGTCATCACAATTCGAATGGAGGTAATTGATTACATCCATTTTGTTGAGTGGTACTAAAGATAGGTAAATATATTAGTGAAATCAATGTGAAGTGAAGTATAAATTAGAAAATAAATGAAAAACTTAGTTTAGAAGAATTACACACTGGCAAACACCGAACAGAGCAGCTGTGGTAACGTCCGGCGCTTGCAAAGTCAGCACGTTCTCCCCACATAAGCGGTCGCTGTCGATTCAGCCGTCTGGGCATCGCCCGACCGGCTCACGTGTTTCTTAATTGTCACATGTGATCAAAGGCCCTCGCCTACATGCCAAGAGCCAATGACCGACGTTAAGAAGATTTTCAACGTGACAGAAGAGGCAATGACCGTGAAGTAGTTCACCTCCAGTGAACTGAAGTGAATAAATATACATGAGATGCAATAGGCCCAAGAAGAAGAGTAGTTGTCAGTTCAGTTTCGGAGCTGAAGACCGTCATGCAGGAAGAGACTACATCATACACAGAAACACCAAGTCCGCCACTGTAATGGAATAGCAAGCAGCAGCCTCGGCGCCAGAAGACAGAAGTTAAAGGTATATGAAGTCTGATTTTTATGTACCCGGGTGACTCGTGAGGACGGAAAGGAGACGGCCTCACATCAGCAGTCATCTGTGGGCTGGGATGAAGATCTGACAGCCGAAGACTGGCAAGAGGGAGTCCGTTGTTCGAGTGCGGGACACTGGCCTTCCCCCACCGCGTCGCTCTGCTGGCCGACGCACAACACTCGCAGCTGCTTAGAGAAGAGAAACGCTGGGACGCCACATCCAAGGCATCACCATCCGATTCACGACTTCGTTCTCAATAATTAAACGGGCCACAGCACGATGCGCGTCTCCAGTCAAATGGGTGAGACGGCGACACGAGATACACGCCACCGGTGCCGCAGCAGAAGGCTTCGCAAACGACACAGCTGCTGCTCTCCGAGCCAGAACATCCAGTAAGGAAACAGTTGTACAAAACTTTCAATAAAAGTTATCTTATGTAAAAATGCTGTTTCATTCTACCTCATACCCGAGCCAAGGAAGAACCCACCCTGCCCACATGTTGTTAAGAGAGAAAAATTAATTTATTTAGTATTTTCACCCTCACATAATGCTTTAGAATCAAATGCCCTTTGCGGTAATGCTCATCCTGACAACTGACTAGCATCAAAAGAGAACACCCAGTTACATTTAGTGACAGAAGTGTTACAATTTAGCATATGGACATTGTAAGGTGAAAAAGTGCCATGAGAAATTCATTAGTCTCATTTTTTACTACACTTGCTATTTTCTCAAGGCACTTTTCCTCCATGACAACTATTACGATCCATATCACTTACACCTTGTGCTGGGCTTACTAGCGACAAATTTTCGACATCAGGAGCAGTTTTGTCACTGGCTTCCTCACCAGGCAACCACGATTCCGGGATTTGTGTCATCCATCCCATTCACAGATGGGGCCACCTTATGCAGAGTAGTATCTTCAACTTTCATAACAGTAATCTGTGGGACAGTATGCAGAACCCCACGGTATGGCGGCAGCGAATCATCAGCATCGGTGCAGCCGGAATGTGTGGGTCGGAATAATTGACGACCGTATTTTGGGGCCAGTCTTCCCTCCATGTCGCCTGACCGACCGGAACTATAGGCGTTTGTTGTGGGTGACTTTGCCTTCCCTGTTGAAAAAAGTGCCATTGATGATTCGAAGGGTTATGTCGCTGCTACATGATGATGGTCCAGCCCACTTCGCCGTTAACACCCAGACGCATCTCAATCGAGTCTTCCGTGGTCGATGGATCAGCGAGGGCATCCAGTTGCATGGCCTGCTCATTCATTGGATCTCAACCTGTGCGATTTCTAGTTATGGGGCCATCTCAAAAGTATCGTGTATGCAGAGCCCATTCCAGATGTGGAGACACTGGAGCAGCGTATTCATGCTGCCTTTGACACTGTTTGGATGTAGCTTGAACAATGTGAACATGTGAGACAGAACACGCTACGGCGTGTACACGAACTTGTCGAGGCACATGGAACCGATGTCCACCACATACTGTAACTTTGGCTCCATGGCATACTGCGTATTAGACCGCAGTCTTCATTACAATGTATGATTGAATAAATGGTCTGCAGCATGGAAACCATGCTTTCTGGACATAGGTTCATTACACCTTTTTGTTCCGCATCCTCTGATCAATCCCTAGAGTGTGTACAAGGCAGAAAAAAGGTACTCCAAGAGAAGAAATAGTTCTGCTAATGGAAAAGGCATGTATAACACTATTATATAAGGAATTGTGCATATAGTATAATGTTACGCCTTTCACAGGATTTTACCGTGATCAATGACTAATGAATATGGTAATCAGACTATTAGTTCCTTTTCCTAAGAGTTTTCTAGCTGTTAGAAAGAAACGCAGTAAAAATGGGTTAATACTGAATCTAGAATCTTTCTGCATCAAGTTCATTAAGTGCTTTGTCTAACAGATCGTCATCCTATCTAGGTAAAGGAATGGTTAAGTTTCAGAAAAGCAAGAAAAATAAAATTGTCTACTTTCTTGCTGTTCCCTAATATAACTTCACAAATAAATATAACATTGAAGATATGGTTCTGAGAAAGAGACAGAAATTTTTTAGCTACTACATCCACATACATACTTATATTGCTTCAGTCTAGAAAGGTCACAAATTTTTAATCATTGCTATTTGCTAAAAAAAAAAAAATTACAAATGTTGGCTGGCGGGGGGTGAAACATGTATATTTTTTATAACCAACAAATTAAATAGTTAAATATTCTAATAGCATAACACACACATTTAAATTTATTAATACACTTTGTTTACATCTTTGCCAAAAGCCAAATATAAGGAGGGTGTGATCACTCCATATTGTCATTCAACATTTATTTGCTACCCTACTTCAGTGTTATTCAGCCACATAAGCAATTTTGTTTTCATAACACTTTGTAATGCATAACACTTTGTATCTCATGTCTGTATTTCACTCAAAACTTAGTTACTCACTTTCACTTTTCAAAATTAGCCACAACAGTTGTTTTCAGACATTTATTCAAAGGTCAAAATTAGTTCTTGTAGATACTGAATAAATCACTTCAAATGTTTTTATAACAGCTTTACTCAGAATAATCAGACACCAGGAAAGATCCTATATAGGTGAATCATTAGTAATAAAGGACAGGGAGCTTCAAACATTATGTTTTAACACAATAATTAATCAAAAAATGTTAATTTATATGGTTCACGCTTCTACAATTCTAATTATACTGTTCTTAAGTTATTGGCTGAAGCCGTTGGATGAGGCGGTATACAGGAAGGCAGCCAGTCAAAGAATATTTTAGGGAGCTGGTTTAAAAATTTTTATTTCAAAGGAACCGGTCAAATCTTTACAAGTTTTCTTCCAGAGCAACTTCCGCTGTGCCTAGGTGACACAAGTTCCCTGCCTTTCATAACCAATGCCGTTCTGTCCAGTTAAAGCAGCTGACAAGAGACGCCTTGAGCTCTCTGCTGAAACTAATAGCCACTGGTTTTAGCCAATGGCGTGCGTGGGGTGCAGGTCACGTGTGTGGACTCTGGAGGGCTCTGCAGTGCAGAACACAGTAGCTTCTCTCTTCTGTGATCCAGACCTCGAGCAGAACAGACGTCTTTCTCGTAAGGCAGGGTCTCTGGCTCTGCGTTCCGTGACTGACCACTAACACAAGGTAACAAAAATCGCCTCCTCTTCCACTGGCCACTTATTTTGTTGTTCCTCCTCCTAGACTGGCCTACACCTGGTAACTTCCTCCGTAGGAGCGCCACTTATATATCGTACATTGAAATGTATTCTCCTTATTTTATCTACTTTTTTGTACCATTATTTATCGGCACTCCTGGATGCCCACTTACAAGTCTTGACCGCTCGATCTCTTGTACATCGTCGTCCGTAGCCAATAGTAATGGTGGCTACACTGATCGTGATACGGCGTACAAGTTTCTTATAGTATGGGCTAATTAATTTTTCTTGGCGTCGTTTTAACACACATTACCCAGCCCAACAACTTGTACCGAAGCGGTGAGAGCTGAGTTTCTCCTGGCGTATACAACTTTCAAATAACTTCCGGCAATTCAGCCAGGTAACACTTTCAGCGACCGCCGATATTTCGGCGGGAGAACACCCCGCCATTTTCCAAGGCAAACTGCAACGGACAGGCGGCGTACTTGCAAATTTAAAACCTCGGTTCTCGGACTGAAGCAGGAAAGATAACACACACACTGAACACTAGTGCCACCAAAGATGACCAAAGTCATAGCTATCGATAGTGAGACTATGAACTCGCAGGTGAGGTAGCATTGACTCTGTCCCTCTGTATTTTGACAAGGGAGAGAGCCGGATTCCAAACAGAGTTTAAACAGAAGCCTCCATCCCTGTTAACGGGGTTGCTTGCTAATTTAATCTCAACTGCCTACCTAATAACACTGTCCCAATAGCTGGACGTGCATGCCAATATCTCGGTGTTATTGTATAACATGAGGTGACCAGTATCCAAGCAATGTTCGGCAATAGCAGATCAATTTGGCAGCTGTAATCGTGTGTGCCGTTTATGCTCAATACATCGGTCCTCCACGGCCCTGATAGTTTGACCAATATATGCCATGCCGCAGCCACAAGGAATAAGATATACACCCGCCTTATGCAGTCCAAGATCATCCTTAACGGAACTCAAAAGTGCTCTAATTTTAGATGGAGGTCGGAAAACATTCGTATTTCCGTAAAATACGACCGATCTTGTTGGACGTGTTTCCTATGTAAGGCAAAAAGGCAGTAGACTTGGGTGTTGACTCAGAATTATTATCAGTCACCCGATGTACAGTTGGTCGATAGCGCAACGCACGTTCAATCTATCACTATAACCATTTCGATGAAATGTAACTACTGCCTTTTTGCCTTACGTAGGAAACACGTCCAACAAGATCGATCGTATTCCTTGTAGCTGCGGCATGGCATATATTGGTCAGGACCGTGGAGGAGCGATGTACTGAGCATAAACGGCACACACGGTTACAGCAGCAAATAGATCTGCTAATGCTGAACATTGCTTTGGTACTGGTCACCCCATGTTATAAAACAACACCGAGATTTTGGCATGCAAGTCCAGCTATTGGGACAGTTATTAGGGAGGCAGTTGAGATTAAATTAGCAAGCAACCTCGTTAACAGGGATGGAGGTTTCTGTTTAAACTCTGTTTGGAATCCGGCTCTCTCCCTTGTCAAAAAACAGAGGGACAGAGTCAATGCTATCTCACCTGCGAGTTCATAGTCTCACTATCGATAGCTATGACTTTGGTCATCTTTGGTGGCACTAGTGTTCAGTGTGTGTGTTATCATTCCTGCTTCAGTCCGAGAACCGAGGTTTTAGATTTGCATGTACGCCGCCTGTCCGTTGCAGTTTGCCTTGGAAAATGGCGGGGTGTTCTCCCGCCGAAATATCGGCGGTCGCTGAAAGTGTTACCTGGCTGCATTCCCGTAAGTTATTTTAAAGTTGTACCGAAGCTGTAATAACACAGGAGTCGTCACCCGAGACAACTACGCAACAACTTCCAGCAAGGCATCGCCTGCTCCTCCACTGCCGCCTACAGACCGCGTCCTCTCGTTCCCGCTGGCGCTACAGGTGGTGCGACAAAACCCAGGCTAGTAGTACAGTACAAAAGCACTCCATCTTTTACATAACACCCAACCTACACATCGTCCCTAAACGTGTGTTAGTTTACACAAATGACAACTTGCACAAACATATAAAATTACACACACAAACATTTTCATTTCATTACTCCATGACGAAATAGTATTTAATAAATTAAACATTTCACATTTTTCTTCACGCAAGTTTCAAATATACATTTGAAAAGCACTCTAACATCACATATATCATACTTTCCAAATAGTCTTTGCATATCACAGTTATATTACGGCAATTTTAAGTGCAAAAAAAGTATAAATTCAGATTAATGAATGGATAATGTTATAGCATGCCTGCAGGAGTGCCACGTGGTTCCGTCATGGGCCCTGTGTTGTACTCTGTACACACATCAAAGCTGCCGGTAACTCGTCGTGCCTCAGCAGCTGTACACACCGACGACACTGTCACCTACACCACGAACTGACGGCCACCCGTGGTCCACCAGTGGTTGCAGGAAGCTTGTACAATCCTTGAAGCATGCACGGCTCGATGGTGAATAGGATTTAACAGCGCCAAAATTCAAAGATTGATACACTCAAAACGCCGGAAACCAGAGGTACAACCAGTCCTGTTTTTCGCTACCCCAGTATGACGTACATCCACTGCAAGATACTTGGGGGTCTTATTGCGCACTAAACTGACAGTGGCCCATCAGTGACGTCAACACCAAGACACTGTAGTGGTTAGGAGCCCTCTACTCACCACTCAAGCAGAACTTTGTGTAGTCCACTGACTACGGTCTCCACATTTGCAGGCTCCTCATACGTCCAGTGATGGACTGTGCATCAGCCACGTGGGGAAATGAGGCTCCGACTCAGATTAAGATGCTTCATATTACGCAAAACATTCATACGGATTTTCCACGCTCCCGCTTGCTTTGCGGCCGAATATATGAACCAAGCCGCAGGAGAGCAGGACGTTATGCACCTGATTGAGATGCCTGCTACGAACCTGTACGAGACGACTCGCAGGTCTGCTTTTTTTTGGTATTATGGTTTTAGGGCGCCAAACAGCTAGGGTCATAAGCGCCCATTCTCTTGCTTAGTGAAGATTAAAAATAGGTACTTAAATCATCAGTAATGGGAGCGAAAGTCAAGAAGAAGGGAAAATAAAACGGAAGGAAATCCCAAAAAAGTGCTGTTGAAGAGGTGTTGTTTTCCTCGAAAAGAGCTTTAAATAACCGATGTCATCTCACTAACACCTATAAACTCACGGACGCGATCGGCTGAGCGTGCATCATCCGCTAAAAGGCAATATATATTACGCGATAGCTGTAAGCGGGCGCGTATCGAATTAAAATAGGGGCACTGAAGACAAAGGTGTCTCGTCGTCCACGACTGAGAGCAGTGGGGACAAAACCGCGGGAGGATCGGCACTTAAAAGATGTCGATGGCTAAAACGACAGTGCCTAGTCCGGAGTCTAGTAAAAACTACCTCCTCCCGACGACGAGGCCGGGAGTAAGAGGTCCAAGCGCTGAGAAGAAGTTTTATGTCCCGTAATTTATTATACAGAAGTGCAGACCAATATGTGTGCCATAAAAGAACAACACGACGACGGAAAACGCTCTGTAGATCGTCAAAGGGAACCATGCGAACAGTGGGCCGAGGAAGACAGACAGTAGCCGCTATATTGGCTGCTTCGTTTCTGTGTATACCAACATGCCCTGGGATCCAGAGGAATGCCACAGAAATGCCCCCCAGGTGGAGCATGTGGAGGCAGTCCTGAATCCGGTGGACAAAGGGCGGATGCGATAAAGAGCTTGGAGGTTGAGAAGAGAGCAGAGCGAATCTCAGCATATAATATACTCCATCCACTGATGGAGACGGATTTATTGGACAGTCTTGAGAACAGCGTAAAATTCTACAATAAAAAACCGAACACTGGTCGGGAAGGCGAAACCTAATAGGGGTGTCGTCAGTAATATTGGCACTCCCATTACCAAAGGTGGTCTTGGAGCCGTCAGTGTAAATAAATGTGGCATCCTCCATTTGTGTGCATAGAGCAGCAAATGACCGACGACAAATTATGTATGTGCATATTATTATCTGTAACTGAGAAAATGCTTTTTGTAAACTTTTGACATTATTTTGATACTCAGAGCTTCCACTTGATCTTGTAGACTGAACGTTAAGCAGTTGCCTTTTGGATATCTGATGTGCTATCACACTGACTTCGGACCTAAAATTTTGGTCACTTGCAACTGTTTGCAGATTGCAGTCTAATCATCTGCAGTCTCTCTTTACCTGAAAAAGGAGACATCTGAGAACTACATGATCACCATAACCTTCCTCTCCACATTCACAGATTCGTGTGTTACCACATCCGACTGGTGCAGATGTTTGGGATATGGACAGTGCCCTCGACCTCGTCCACCATACCTCGTCGTTCAGTTTGAATCTGTTCCTGGTGCTTGACAATATGCGTTAAACACTCCTTGTAGTGCTCCTAGCGTTCGAATAAGACTGCTATTCATTTAACTCCCAGGCTCATAAATGTCTTTTATCAGTAATATGCATTCCTCTGATCTCATACACAAGATCATATTGCTCACACCCTCACCAAAACAGCACTGCCCTGTAACATACCACGATATCCATCAGACATATCCCGATTATCACCAACAAACCCTCTACAGGCGTAGTGCGAAAGGCACAGTGAGCTGCAGAAGTATGCTCCACTGAGTTCGTAGCAGTACGGTTTTGTTGCTCCCTAGTCTAAGACAATATGTCAATACGATGAAGTCCATAATGGTGTCGAAGTTAGCTCCGTGTTATAACCACACCACATGAAATGGTAGTTTATAGTCAGCACAGGCAATATTATGCATAATTTTGGCCGCTTTCTGAGTAACAGAGCGGGCCGGTGTGGCCGAGCGGTTCTAGGCGCTTCAGTCTGGAACCGCGCGACCGCTACGGTCGCAGGTTTGAATCCTCCCTCGGGCATGGATGTGTGTGATGTCCTTAGGTTAGTTAGGTTTAAGTAGTCATAAGTTCTAGGGGACTGATGACCTCAGATGTTAAGTCCCATAGTGCTCAGAGCCATTTTTTTAGTAACAGATTTTTAGTGTTCTTGACAGTTTCTTTCCTCGACTTGAAGAAACCGTAAATATGTACTAGCAGTACTGCATTTTGCAGGTATTCCGTCAAGCCTCAGGGAAGGATTCCTACTAAGAGAAAGCCTTCCGTTCAGAAGTATGTATGTGCTTTTATGAACAACTATAGTCAATTTGTTTCTCTTGCACCAACGCTGCAACTGAGCAAGCCCATCGCTCGCCACTGAACTAAGTCTCGCCCTGGAGTCTGCACACACACCTACTAGGATGTCACCTGCGTATGGGACAACGCCTTCAACAGCATCTGCCTCAGGTGTAACAGAGTTCAATACTAAGATCCCAAACCAGTGGGCCACTTACGGAACTTTGAGGACAGTCGTTGGTAATCTTCTTAATTACCTTTCTCTGAAGCCTTGGCTTACGATTTAGCAGAGCTTTATCCCGACAAATGAGAAGTCAGCTACTACAGATCATTTATCCACTTTAAGGCACAAGATGAATGAAGATTTTGAAGATTTTGCTGATCAAATACGAGCTGTGTCAGGTGGCACATATGCGTTAGGGTGGTATACCACACGTAATGACGTGTTAATAGAGGTAGCTACAGCCGGAGCAATTGACGTCTTCATACGTGGAATAAATCTACAGATATGTAGTGAAGGTGGCCTCACCTACTTTACTGTTCGGCCCCAGTAGCTGAGTGGTCAGCGTGACGGAATGTCAATCCTAAGGTCCCGGGCTCGATTCCCGGCTGGCTCGGAGATTTTCTCTGCTCAGGGACTGGGTGTTGTGTTGTCCTAATCATCATCATTTCATCCCCATCGACGCGCAGGTCGCCGAAGTGGCGTCAAATCGAAAGACCTGCACCAGGCGAACGGTCTACCCGACGGGAGGCCTTAGCCACACGACATTTCATTTCACCTACTTTACTACATGAGGCTGTAAGACTGACACTTTTTTGCAAGGTTGTTGCAAGGTTTGTCTCTACTCTGTCGAAAAGCGAAAAGCTGTGCATTGTTTTTGTAAATGACACGAATTCCAAACGATGAAATGCAAGTACTGCCTGCCCAAAAAATCAGAGACAGAATCTTCAATAGCGGAATTCTCCACATGATAATAGACAAAATGTGAGTACACATTGGGGAAATGGTCATGGATCAGGCCCCACTGCCCATTCTCCACATAACGTGGGTAATGTATCCAGCCCAAGACAGAAGTGTAAATGACGTGACTAACATAATATTACAGGCCAATATCAGAGGAAGAGCTGCAAAGAGTCAGTTGTCAGTAGATACAGGGACTCAAATTAGAGCATTATTTGTTTCTCTTAATGATAAGAGTGCACTTAAATCGTTGCGCTGTAGCATTAGAGGATTAAGAGAAGTAATACTGTCTGCAGGAATATGTTTCGTAAACCTGCGGACGCATAGTAAGATTTATGGTTTTGTAAGCCAAGTTTGGGAAGAGGCAGAAGGGATTTCAGTGTCATTCTAGAGAAGGATTTCCTACACTGGTACTGGGTCGTGGTAGATTATGGTGCGCATATTGTTCGATTTAGTGTGGTAACTACTTCGGTGGAACTCGCTACCCTCAATCGCTAGGAATTTGAGGGATGAGGCCTCTTCCACAACCTCCAACAGAACCACATACATGGGCATTTGAAACTTACTAAACTGGTAACAATCAGCAGTGGCACAGGCCAGTGTTCACAATCCAAATGTTGCCTAGATCAGACTTTCTCGTTGATATACTCGGTCTAAACAACGTTCTCTACAGGTTGTTGATTCGTGTGAGAAGAAGTACAAATAAAATAGAAAGACTGGTAAAGAAGTTTTGTGCTCCAGTATTTATTGATGATTTTCGGTAATAAGATATAGAGATTACACCTGGAACAATACTTGATAGTGCTCAGGAAGTTGTAGAGGAAGAATTTCAGAGTGACAATAAGTTAAAGTGTAAGAGCAAGAAGCAGCTGACAGAAGGAGAATTTGCACAGTACCGACCTTACTTAAAAATCAGGACGATGAGAAGTTAGCACATTTGCCAGTGTCAGTGAAATCTTTTGTACTCGGTAGTAAAGGAATATGCTTGGTTGTTCGAGCAACAGCAGTATATGTCAGTCACTGACGTTGTTCAACAAGAAATTCGAACTTAAGTGATGAGGCCAATTGCTTAGAAACGGGACAGCTTCGGAACCGGACAGATTCCTATTTTATCTACCATCCATTGTTCAGGATGTTACACAACAGCTGGATGCTGGGATAGATCAATCCTCTGCGAACACTTGCTTGGTCCCTATAGTTGTGGTACCCAAAAAGGCAATCAGCAGAGAGAAAGCCTATCACCTATGCATTAACGTACAAGCAATAAACAGGGTAACTACCACTGATACCTACCCCCTACCCCATATCGACGAAACATTAGACAGACTGGGAAACTGTAGGTATTTTACTACCTTTTACATGAATTCTAATTACCACCAAATTCCGATTGCACCAGAATACCGAAAAATCACATTTGTGTTTCCATGACGTTTGTATTAGTTTTAACACATGCCTTTCAGCCTTACAAATGCGCCTGTCACTTTCCAAAGATTCGCTGACTTGTTACTAAGATGACTGAAGCCTACAATGTCTTTATTGTATTTAGATAATATCATATTTTCAAGGAGTACTGAGGAACATTTGGTGAGATTAAGGTACGTTTTATCAAGGTTAACAACGTACAAATTTGAATTTAAAGTTTTTTTTTCTGCACAGTCAAAGTACCTGGGACATATTATATCAGTTCAGATGAGGTTAAGACAGATCCACAGCTAACCAAAGCAGTTGAGACTCTTCCAGGCCCACTAACGTTACAGAGATTCAACGTTTCTTGGCCTCACTTATTATTATCGTCTTTGGTAAAGGTTTACACAATGACATCCAAACTATTAAATAAGTTGTTAAAGTAAGGTGCAGTGTTTGAGCGGACAGAAGGATTTGAATTGGCTATGAGGAAACTTAAATATGATTTCACAGGTTCACATTATTAATATACTGATTCTGAGAAGCCTTATATCCTTTGAACAGACACCTCGAATATGCTATTAGCGCTGTTCGTTGTCATGTATAATTGCTAGAACTTAAAGTTGGAGTCAACTATTTCGGATGTTGTCTGTACAGAAGAAAATTCGCTGTAGTACCTGATAATACTGCTCTTTTGTAGAGGTTCAGTTTAAAGGACTCCAGTAGTCATTTGACTCGTTGGGCATTAAAACTGTCAAAATAGGATTATGACGTATGCCACAAACAAAGCTGTTCACACCTGAATGCTGATGCACTGAGCCATATGGTCAAAATGATTCAGACTGACAATGTTTTAATAGAAGAATTGAGAGATGTACAGTGTCACTGGTACAATTCTCTTCCACATTTTGTCACAGTTGATTATATTCTATGCCATATAAATCTCCCTGAGCAACTGAGTCATAATTGCAGAAAGAGTTGCAAGCATGTATACTATCTCAGTATCATGACAGTTTACAGGCATGTCATAATGGACAGAAGCCCATGAATGCCAGAATAGACACACGGTATTGATGGGAAGATAGACAGACTGATGTTCAGAAGCACATACAAAACTACTTATCTTGTGGTCAGAGGTCAGTCCCACCATGAAATTTAATTGCCTTGCAAACACTTCTAGACGCTACAGACGTTACAAACCTGTTTCAGAATGTTACCTCAGACATTGTCAGACCGTTGTCACAGACGACATAAAATAATAAATATATCCTATCTATCACTGATCTTTTCCTAGATATCTAATTCTAGTACAAGTTGCAGATATGACTACAGGAACAGTAACAAGAGCCTTTGTCAATAGTTAAGTTTAATCATTCGGAAGTCCTGATGATATTTTGAGTGAACAAAGGACTAATTTCTTGTACACCCTGTTTTTACAAGCGGACAAATTTCTAAGAACCAAAAATAGAGAAACACACCTTTTCACCTAAAAACTAACAGCGACCTAAAATGTGTTCATCAAACAACAGTTCGGATTTTGTCTTTCTACATAAACCACACAGCGACTGGGACAGGTAGGTCGCCTATGTAACGTCTGCGTAAAATAGTCATATACATGAATCAACTAGGTATACATCCTATGAGGAAGTATATGGATGGCCTGTGAGCTCCACATTTGAACATGATAAACTTCCATCTGTCGTGGATCTGGCAAAAGTTGTCACCTCAAGGCTATCTGTAAGCAGATAAAGCAAAATAAATATAAGCTACCCAGAAACATGATGGACAAAATAACAAAGGAGCCGTGCTTTCTCAGTATAAACCCGGAGAATTACTTTTGATTCGTAACCCCATGATTAAGAAATGGAAGACTAAGAAATTCATGCCTCAATATGAAACCCCTTATTCCATCATACAAGTAATTTCTGTTAGTGCAGATATTCATTGTCTGACCATACAGTGGTAGTACAGACTGGTTACAGCTATACCATGGTCAAGCTCTGCCACCCTCTACAGTGTCACTTAGTCTAGCTCAAAATAATTTATGAGAAGGCACATGTACTATCATGCAGAAATGCAGGAAGAAAAGGACAAGTTGCTGTCAGCATATCCTCAGTATGCCTTGAGAAATAAGCACCCGTGTGCCTTGAGGTCATGGGATTGAGGTATTGTTTGTTTGAACAAGTTTCATGTGGTATTTTATTCTGTGTAGGAGTGATTTCACTATGGGAAGAAATGTAGTTTATTGATGTGGTTGTGAGTAATATTTCTTTTGTTCAGTCAGTCATTTTGATTGAGTGGTGCAAACGAATTGTGCTAGACTGTAGAACCAGTCTCCAGTTGAGGCTAGATTGCCATCTTCCATTTTCAGTTTTTTATGCAAGAAGTTGCAAGAATTGCTTTCTAAAACTGGAGTGTGCCTTGCTGTTTCAAAAGTTACTGCATATTAACAGCAAAGTAACGAGAGCAGTGATAATGTAAATGATTAAAGTGTGACCAGAAGTAATTGCTTATACAGTGGACAAGAGTTTAGAGAGATCAGTTATTTAGTAATACTAATGCACCAGTAAAAGAGAATGTGAGGGGCTACTATTCAACATCATCAGGAGGTTAGTATGTTACTCAGTAAAGCCTTAGACGTTCCTTTAAGTGAGAAACGCACTGTGGTGATACATGAAATAACTGTTAGCTTTCCGTTATATGCACTAAAGATTTTACGTCATGTGAAGTGAACTTTTTACGAACGAATTTACACTATTGCAAACGAGGTTTAATCAGTACTACATTCTTATAAGATGAGAATTACAGTTTTGAAGTAGAAAAATGTTTTACTGAACCAGTTGATAAGCAGCGTTGAAGTGAAATGGATAATTGGAGACATTATGTAACGAAGTGTCTTTCCAGTAGCTGCTATTAATAAAACGGTTTCTTTATAACAATACATATTTTTCTTTTGACGAGTTTCGTACGAAAAACACATACACGAAATTTCACTTATTATCAGATGTCAAGCTATTTCCACGTTACTATCAAAATTTACTTTAGAATTCATAGTTCTCTTGTCCACAATAGGCAAGTAAACTTCTTAATTAAATACATGAAGAGACAAGAGATAAGTGCATTCATTTATAAAACAGTTTAGAACCAAATCTGCAACAATCAGAGGACCTCTACATGAAGTGTTTGGAGTTAACACTAAAGACCAATTAATGCATTTAGTAACCTACAGAGATCATGCACTTGACACACTCGCCTAAAATCGGCAAACCACAGTTATTTCAAATTACCCAATACTCTCGTAGTATACACTAGTGGGAAGTTATAATGTATAAAACAATATTATCTGGAAGTTGTGTAAGCCTTTTGTAAACAAATAATAACTCACACTGCAACATTTTACTAGCAGTCAAGCTAACGTATGCATATAGTGTAGCATACGTTACTGTTTGGCAGCACCTTTGTACGTCATATGATCTATATTCTTTGTATGTAAAGGATAACACAGCAAAAATAAGCCCCGGTCTTCGTAATTTGTGGTGGAATGTGTTGTACCTCATGTGGATTGATCTGGTGAAACAAGCGATTTATGGTTACGAATTTTGCCATATGACATTATAGGAAATGTATTACGCCTTTAAAAAGTACACTTTCCTCGATTCTCCACCTAATATACAATAGATTTCAGTCGTGAAATCCTGAACATCACAGGTAAGTCCATTGTCAGAAGACACTCCTACATGTCGAGACCATAGATCCAGCATGACAAAAATGTAGGGTATGAATAGTACCTCAGGAGACCGAAAGCATAGATAAGTTGAATTATATACTACTGCTGTATCAAAAATGACTTAACTCCATTACCAAACAATGATACTTGAAAGGAACTACAGACACAGAAGATGTCAAATTTAGTTTCCCAACAATGGTTTGTGAAAGGTAATGTTTAATTATGCCCAGTTCTATATGAAGTTAAGAGACAAACAATTTTCTGACAACAGTAGCACCTTCACTGTCATATGGATGCATAAGATTTACTTACGGTTCTGCAAACAAGGGTAGATGCATTGATTGTTGTAATTAAACAGTGATGGGCTAACCGCTCTTGTCACTGCGACAGTTACTCTGAAAGCACGCCATTCATAGATGGTCATTTACATTTCACTTTAAATATTTTCATGAGTACCTCTTTTTATGCTTTGCGTTACTTTTTCTGTATTTTGTTTACTGTATTTCATGTGTGATAGAAATGATGACATGACAGTCACTCTCCCCTGAAACTAGCCAAAACCAGTAAGCTGGTTTGTTACACTAGTATGTGATAGATTACCTTCCTTTAAGCTTCAACACAGTATTTCACTTGAAATACTCTGATCAGTCAGTGTGCATTTTCTTATACAATAATTATTTTGTTGCTTTCTTTTATGGGTTACCCAGTGATTGGGATTTAATATCCTCCTGGGAAACCTTACTTACTACATTCACTACAGTGACGCATGTTATCTCTCCATCCACTTTTGGTATCATTAACTACATTGTGTGTACTCTGGCCAAGTAATATAGTAGTATTTCTTAATTGTAGTTGCGCTTCTACTGCATCTGCCACTATTCAAATGTGTAGGCATCATCAAAACAAGTTGTTCCCACAAGACCTGGTGGCAGTTACCTGTATTACATATGGTTAATGTCCAAGTGGCATAATTTTGATACAACCCCACAGATATGAATAAATGTATGCATGGATCCATAGTTGTACCATTTTGTCGTTAGACAATCCTATGGTGCTGGCATGTGATAATGAAGATTATGCTAGTCTCTTTTAATCTGGCTACCTGCTAAAAAATGCATGTAGTGCCATTGGTTCTCATATTCAGTAAACAAAGAGGAATAGGGACAACTTCTCAATGACATGGTTTATTACACTACTGCTAATGCACGACAAACAGTCATCCTGTACTGCTGGAGAAATCCTGTAATATCATTGCAGTTAGTTTCTTAACCCTTCCCTGTTATTCCTGTCCCTACCACCACGTTCCTGAATCTGTTCTGCTTTTCTTCTTCCGCTAAGAAGGGACTAGTCTGAGCTCATCTTGACCATGTCACTCTCATAGTACCATAGTACCAGTTCTGTTTCACTATTCCAGTCAATACAACAGAATTATCAGTGCTGCTTTGTTGCAGTGTCCGCTTTAGCTATTCTCCAGAGACTTACTGCATGGTATGTGCCGTCTCTCAGTTGATCAGTTAAGCAAGGAGGCAGTGTTGTTTTCTATAGGAATGATTTGACACATCAGTTGTCAAAAAGTAAGTGTTTGACCAGTGACAGGAAAATCGCTAAGCACTCTATCTTGGCCTCCACCTACCTGTGATTTATTCACATCATCTTGGCTCATATTTCTTGGCAATGGGAATATCGTCACTCCATTCATGTGTTCCGCAAATTAGATGCATGCCCTGTTAATTTTGGACTTACCACACCATAAGAGAATGATCTGGAACCTTGATCATTTTTTAAGATATTCATATGGTATGTTTCAATTCGACAAAGGTGATTTCAGCAAGTTTAGAACTGGTTCCTGTGTGCATCCTAATCTGAAACATAATAGTATTGCTATCTCTTACACTCTCTTTCTTTACAACAACTTACATTTAACATAAGGATGTAAGACCATTAAACAATGATATAGTGTGAGCAATGTGATATGCCTTGTTCGATGCACAGACCTCTTGTTTATTCCATATCATTAACTGCTCAACAATTTATGTGTGAAAGGAACCAATGAGACTCGCTAGATAGGCAGTTAGCGTCATTCAACATCTACCCCATGCAAATGAGACAGGAGGATGTTGCTTGGCCTTCTGGTTCCTCCAGGGACGTCCTCCTAACACAGTGTGGTTAGCCATCACAGAGACTCTGGTCTGGTCACACCACTTACCTATGATTGTACTATGGTCGTTTCTACCATCATTCATCTTGCTGTCACACAAAAACATGAGTGCCCCACTTGCACACTGAGAACTACAGTACCTCAATTATGGTCGTAGTGGCTCCACTCACACACAACACAAATACCTATGAAACATAACTTTCGTCTTAAGACACCTACAGAGTGTTCCCTGAGTAGGTAACTATCTCTAATTCCTACACTATGGTGTTATTTTTATTCGTAATGTTTCACTAACCACTGACACTTTCCAGTTTGAACACTGATCTGCCCTTGGATATCTATCTGTTTAGTACATTTTTATAATAATACTGGAGCCTCCATTTGATGCTTATGAACACTTGTCCTACATTACTCGTCGCCATCGTGCAAAAGGGGATCTCAGACATTATCTACATACTCCATTGAATTAAATATGGCATTCAGCAGCATAGAATCACATTTATCGAGCAGTTTCTAGCTGATGCACCTGACACCACACGAATTTTAGCCTTGTTCGCTCCTTCAAGAAGAACTATGAATAATGAAGTCTTTTCCCAATGTGGCCACTACCAATGTTATCACATACGCTCATACTCTAATTAAATACTCACTAACCCACAATGTTGTGTACTTGTCCCTCCAGTGATGTGTTTCACCTGCCAGTTAGTCTCTGCTATTTTGATGAGATGAATGCAAACTCATCTGATGACCACCATTCCATTTACGGAAAGCTTTAGAATGCTTTGTACAATCTGTTCAACTGCTCTGTGCTTCCCCATCTGTAACTAACCAAAAGAGCAGTGTATATGGATATGCACACATTACTGATACAGGTTACTTTTTGACCCTTTCATTTCCGCTGATATGTACCACATTATACAATCAAATGTAGTACACTATAAATAGTTATACAGTTGGAAACACTACAGCTCCTTACACACCTACAAAGTCAATGTAGTACTTGACAGCAATGCATCACTGGAAAAAAAATTAAATTTTTTTGCCGCTTTTAACTCAATTATTTACCTCATGTATCTATAAGCGTTTCTGCACATTTCACATTCCTTTACCACCTTTAGCTTTGTCATACTTTTATAGCAGTAGGTCAAAATTCTATGGCTTCATGACACAAATCTTGTATGACAACAGCACACTCACTTCGATTCCTACCGCTTGTAAGTTCATTACACCTTGATAGGTTGATGAGATGACGAAAAAACATCTGATTCATCTAGCAACAAGGTCCTGCCCTTCCTTTTGCTTCCCTTTATGATTAAATGTCAGTTGCAGTAATTCTAGTGCATGATGTCACCTCTTTTCCTGTTAATGTATTTCTGTTTTTCACTTCATACTGTCATGTTCTGCCATCTTTTATCACCTAATTTAATTAGGACTGGCATGGACCAGTTAGGTCCCTCAGCAATCACAAGACTACAATCATTTTCAAAAACTGACTATTGTGAACGCCTGTTTTCAGTTCATTACGTAGGCTACCCTGTGTGGTGCACAACATGCAAGTTTGCTTGAGACATCATAAGCTTGGACAGTTGATCATGGTTCTCTTCCTTGTTCACCTCCCATCCTTACGGCACCATCTGTTATATTTTAGTACATTATAATTATAAATGTAACCTATACTCTCAACTTTAACTTCGGTACATATAATTGATGCTGGTTTGGACATTTTCCTAACAGCTAAGCCCTCTATTCTTTCCCATAGCTCACCAAGGAAGTCATCACTACTGGGTAGGTCTACTGGCTCCCATTTTGACATGCTTGTCCTAAATCTAACATCTCCATATTCATGCCACTTTACATAATGGACACTTCCAAAATTCAGTTTCATTCTCATTAGATTGTCAGAAAAATGGGAAAGAAACTCACATTTGGTTTCCCAACAAAGTGAAGAATTAGCACAACTACAGTAAATCATACACGTTAGCGAACTGCTGACCTAATCCTGCAATATGCCAGGCTATAACGTCATCTGTTCTTTCTTAGAGCATGCCAAAAACAACTGGCTATGAATTCAGTCCGCTCAACATTCAGCCATACTCAACATAAATCATCACTATTTTTTCGAAACAATAATAAACTTTTAAACTTGTGCAAAGTTTCAAGACAACTAGCACCTGTGAACACACTATAAATACTGCTGATCAATCATCTTGACTGCGAAGCCATCGAACCTTGGTACCATGTAGAAATTGCCTCTACATGAGTGGTAACTCTTGCAATATGCAAGCAGAAATGACCCGACAGTGTGTACTGCCATGTCTGTCTTTTCACACTGATTTAATTCTCATTCACTGCATTACAGACACTGTTCATCCGGTGAACAACCAGTCACAGTAGCACTTCACATTCTTATGCGAGTTTGCTTTAATGGAAGTGCAGCTGTGCTGAAAACAAATTTGGTACCCCTGATAAGACTGATGCTGATCGCTGTTATAAAGTTCCCCAGCGAGCTTCATTCTTTGTTACGCAGTATCGTGAAATGCTAGTATGCTGGCATGTGCAGCTCAATCACACGGAAGACAACCTTTTGGCTACCAACTGACAATCCATAAGATAGCCACTGTGCTAATAATGCAATATTACCAGCGTGACTTAATAACTGTACACAGGGAATGTGTAAACTGACTGCAACTTTGGAAGTAACCAAAGCCTTAGAGATCTTGTTGTATAACACCCATGCAACAGTTGCATGTTAACACCCTGCACACTACCATTCAGCCAAGACTGCAACAGAGACTTAGCCTTAACTTAGTGCCAGCTGAAAGATGATGTCCCAAAGATGATAAATCCATAACCTTATGAAAAGGTGTAATACATCTATACTTCATCACAAATCATGGCGGCCAGAGGCTTGCCTGCTCTGTAAAGCTGGACATGTGGCAATGTGTGGCATATCTAATGACAGAAAACAATGATGCAGCAGCCATACATGTTTTTGAACACACAATTCAATGTACATTTTTGAACATGGGGCTCCACAACATACAGTCACTGTATGTTTCCATACCGATCCAACAAAACGGTCAATTGAAACTGCAGTGGGCAAGGGATCATTGATGCTGGAATGAAGGTCAATGCAAACGTCAACTGTCAGAATGGGTGACATTTCCTGTTACACTAGATCAGTTGTCACATCCAGATATGCTATCATTTAGGTGAATGATACCAGATGGAGGGCCAATTGCGCTATGCGACAGTCACTTGGGCTCCTTTGGGACATCTGGTAGTAATCAAAAGCATCATGGCAGTTGCAGACTATGTGACCTGTTGCAACTGATAGATACGTTCATGCCTGATGTGCTCTCCCATGGTGAAGGCATCTTTCAGCAGGGTAACTGTCCATATCACATGTGCAGAACGACTCCACAGTGGTCTGAGTAGCATGGTAACTAACACTGATGTCTCGACCACTCCATTTAGCTGATCTGAACGTGTGGAATACAACTGGTGCATCATACATCCAGAAATGTGTAAAAGACATGTCAAATCCATATCATGTAGAATTATCATTGTATTGTGTTCCACAGGTGGACAAACATGCTATTAAGCAGGTTGCTATATCTTTTGTTACGTTTACTAATGCAGGATTAGTACTAACAGAACATAAATGTACACACTCTTAACCCATCAGTGCCATACATTGTCATAATGCAATGTTTGTAACACTTTCTTAAAATCGTTGATTCCACGACATCAATGAAGCGAGAGTGTTGGCAGTACTGGATTCCGTTCCACAAGACTGTGTAGATAACTACAATGCAACAGTTTTAACAACACATTTAAGTTCTGCGGCGTAAGCGGTGTTGGAAGTCGTCGTTTGCTGTACGACGAAGAAAAATGGAGTATAAGTTCGAGTAACTATGTTTTACACAGTAAGTTACGATATATAATTTGGTTTTTTAGTATGGTTGTGCTTTAAATACTCAAATATATATTCTTGGGAGGTTACTGCTTGCTGTGAAATAAATTACGTTCATTTAGTCCGTTTGAACGTCGGTGTTGCCATATGGCAACGCTAGGCGCTTGTACTCACTAAAAGGACGAATATTTGTTTTTGTTTGTTTTTCAAGAGGTTTCTCGCTTGCTGAGGCGCTGGAGGTTCTTTATAATGACGATATTGAAGGTGATGTGTTTCTTAAACCCCCAGATCTGAATGTAGACACAGATGAAGATTCGGGAGATGAACATGTTGGCGTGTAAGTATGCCTATCATTGGTTTGTAATTGTTTGTATACTGATACCGACTTTATTATGATTTACTATTTCATTTCTTATTTTTACAGATTATTAGACAACCTGTCCTCTCGTCAACTACGAGCTAATGCTGAAACAAGGATGCCAAATAACGAAAGGATTGGTGTTGATTATGAGCACTGTAATCCGCCAGCACCATTAATGCGTACTGCACAAGATCCAATTGTACCTGAAACAGCTACACAACGTGTAAATATACCAGAGCCATCTGTATCTGAGGTAAGTTCTACCTTATTATCGGACAATATCGTGATCTGAGCTTCTGAAAAAGATACGTGTGGGAGGCAGTGGGAGAAAGGAACTGACTTTGACAGTCAAATTACCTCTACATTTCCAAAACCTGACTACTCAAGCTATAGAAACATGTCAATCATTGACATATTAGAACTTTCCATTGGCCAGGAATTTATTGAGCATTTAGTGAAAGAAACAAAGGTTTATGCACTATTTCTCAATTGTCAGGACGCAAAAATTACAGCAGACGAAATATCGTGTTTCATCTCCATTTTGTATCTCAGTGGCTACAATAAGTTACCTTCTAAAAGAAATTATTGGAACTCAAAAGATGACATGAAAAACTTGGCTCTGTCTATGAGAAGAGACAGATTTCTACAAATATGCAGGTTTCTGCACTGTGCAGATAACACTAAGATCCATGGAAATGACAAGGCTTGGAAAATTCGTCCAGTTATGGAGATGTTGAAGAAGTGCTGCATTGAGAATTTTGTACCTGAAGAACACCTGTCATATGACGAATTATATGATGAAGTACTACGGCCACCATGGATGCAAACAGTTCATTCGTGGTAAGGCAATTAGATTCGGCTATAAAATATGGAGCCTAAATACTAAAGATGGATATTTGGTGAATTATGAACCGCATCAGGGAAAAGTTCCTAAGGGAAAAGTAGTCTACGAGGAGTTGTTTGGCAAGTCGGCAAGTCCCTTACTTGTTTTATTGGATGAAATTCCTGAAGTGAACAGAAAAATTTGCTACAACTACAACATGAACAATCTATTTACAGGGGCATCTCTATTTTCATTTCTCAAGTACTGTGGATACTCTGCCATTGGTACCATCAGAGAAAACAGACTTCCTAAGGAATGTATACTGGAAAACAAAAAATTATTTTCCAAGAAAGATTGGGGATATTTTGAGACAGCAATAGAGAAGAGTGATGGATTACTGTATGTGCAGTGGCTGGACAACTCAGTTGTCACAATGATCTCTTCTTCATGTGGTGCACAAGAAGTTGGCCAAGTCAAGAGATTCTCACAACTAAAAAAGCGAAATATAATGAGTCCCAGACCAGAACTGGTAGCCAAATATAATATGTATATGGGAGGTACTGATCAGATGGATCAGAATCTAGCATGCTATCGCATTGCAATAAGAAGCAAGAAATGGTACTGGTGTCTCTTTACATGGATGTTAGATGTCGCCATACAAAACAGTTGGATTTTGTATAATAAAGCAAGAAACCAAACCATTTCTCAGCTTGATTTCAAGACAGACATAGCAACAGTGTACCTCCAAACACACCAAGCTTTACCAAAAGGAGCTGGGAGACCATCTGCATCAAGGGCATGTTCCGACAGCTGCATATCAGATTCAATTAGGTTTGATAAGACTGACCACCTCGTCCAGCACACAGAAGGAAAGAAGAAGAAAAGGTGTGCACACAAGGACTGTAAATCTATTGTGAGAACAATGTGTTCAAAGTGTAATGTGGGATTGTGTATTGACTGTTTTATTCCATTTCATGTAAAATAACGCTGAGTTCAGAGTTTGATGTTTGATTCTTAATTGTACTGTGCTATAAAGTATCAATTGTGTGATGAAGACTGAATAATAAATTTGCACAAAACTTGTATATGTAATAAGAAATTTCAATAACCTACTTATTTTAGTTGTAATCCATATAAAATTAGGTAGTGAAAGCACCTATTGTTGCCATATGGCAACATCAAATATCTTGCTAATGGCGGTAATGACTTTCATCAAAACAACTCTGTTGTGTAATTTATGACTTTTACAAACATAATAACGCAATTTAAAAAAAAAATCACGAAAAAATTAATTCCGGCGCAAAGGGTTAAAGACATATACAGCAAATCTCTTGAGGAAAAATACCTGAGTAAAATAATTGCCATAATCATGGGTCTCCAGTGTTGAGTTTACAAGCCTCGGTGAAGGAAGTGCCATGAATATATTTTTGCTGTCACGTTCTCAAATGCAGAGTTACAAGTACTACATAATGACTATGTATGGAATAATAAGCAGCAAGTCATCATATTTCCTTGGCATTATACTGAATATTGCGTGGTAATTATAACTATTGACAGTGTTAATGACAAAAACACATTTGATTCATGTTTCTGGAGTATTTAATAATAAAATTTTGTAACATCTCAAGCTGCAGATAGGGATTTTTATATTTCACATTATATGTTACCTCAATATAGTACACATTATTGCACTTTTTTCACAATTCTGCCACACTTTAATGTTATTTCACAGGCATTACAATTTATTGTCCCCCTACTACGTGCATTATTTTATAGGCCTTGAGGGCACCAACCAGGAAAATCTATTTGCATAAACTAACAATTACTTGTAGTTACTTTCTGATGTGAAGTAATGCATGTGTCTTGAAAGTACCCAACTGAGTGAAACTTTTGTCACAGATATCACATTGGTGAGGTCCCCTTCCTATGTGGACTAATGCATGTGTCTTGAGATCCCCTGATCTAGCAAAATATTTCCCACAAATCTCACATTTGTGATGTTTCTTTCTAGTGTGAATTGTTACATGCCTCTTGAGAGTGCCTGACCTAGCAAAGTATTTTCCACAAATCACACATTTGTGAGGCTTCTTTCCAGTGAGAATTAATGTTTGTCTGTTGAGACAGCATGACGTAGCAACAGATTACACACAAATCTCACAGTTGTGAGGTTCCTTTCCAGTGTGAATTAATACATGCCTCTTGAGATTCCCTAACCTAGCAAAAGATTTCACACATTTCACACATTTGTGAGGTTTCTTTCCAGTGTGAATTAGTACATGATTCGTGAGATAACCAGATGTAGCAAAACATTTCCCACAAATCTCACATTTGTAGGGTTTCTGTGCAGTGTGAATTAATACATGAGTCTTGAGATAACCTGATGTAGTAAAACATTTCCCACAAATCTCACATTTGTAGGGTTTCTTTCCAGTGTGAAATAATACATGAGTCTTGAGATAACCTGATGTAGTAAAACATTTTCCACAAATCTCACATTTGTGAGGTTTCTTTCCAGTGTGAATTAATACATGAGTCTTGAGACAGCTTGATGTAGCAAAACATTTTCCACAAATCTCACATTTGTGAGGTTTCTTTCCAGTGTGAATTAATACATGAATCTTGAGATAACCTGATGTAGCAAAACATTTCCCACAAATCTCACATTTGTAGGGTTTGATTCCAGTGTGAATTAATATATGAGTCTTGAGATAACCTGATGTAGTAAAACGTTTTCCACAAATCTCACATTTGTGAGGTTTATTTCCAGTGTGAATTAATACGTGAGTCTTGAGACAACCTGATGTAGCAAAACATTTTGCACAAATCTCACATTTGTGAGGTTTCTTTCCAGTGTGTATTAATACATGCGTCTTGAGAGAGTCTGATCTAGCAAAACATTTTCCACAAATCTCACATTTGTGACCTTCCTTTCCAGTGTGAATTAATGTGTGCTTCTTGAGACTGCCTAAAAAAGTAAAAGACTTCCCACAAATCTCACATTTGTGAAGTTTCATTCCAGTGTGAATTAATGAGTGTGTCTTCAGATCGCCTGACCTAGCAAACCATTTGGCACAAATACCACATTTGTTGGTTCTGTTTGCAATATGTAGATCAGCCTTAGCACTGACATTAACAGCTGTAGATAAAATTCCATACGCACTTGTTGCATCATTTGTCATGTGTGTGTTACACATGTCATTAGAGGCCTTCTTTGAAGTTTTCCAAGATTCCTTATATGAAGATTGTTCAATGTATTCTGTAACAGAAACTTCTGGCTCACTATCCAAGAAGATACTGCTTTGATGCTCATCACTATAGTCATATTTTTCATGGTGGCCAGCAGTTAAGACATGATAATTCTCTCTCATTCTCAAATGTGTTTTTAAACTAACCTTACTGTGAAATACCTCACCACACCACTTACAAACATACAAAGGTGGTTGCATCCCATCAATGTGCATAAACACATGCATTATGAGTCTGTATTTTGAAGGAAAGTTCTGTTGGCAGAAATCACAGATATATAGATGTAATTCCTTTTCCCTCTTACTACAGTCATATTGGGTGGCAACTGAGTATTCCTTATCAATAGTGACATTTTCTGTACCAAACTCATGTGCTGACTTCTCCTCGTCTATCACCGAATCATCCTGGACCAGCCCATGGTGACAAATTTCTTCACATGATATGCCACAGCTCCCACCAGTAGTCTGAGTCAATCTGAAGAGTGAGGACAAGAATGTTAAATGTTGATATATATATACAACAAAGAAACAATATTTGAGTGTCCATAAATCCAGTACTATAGGCCACAAGTCATAAAAGTGCATGAGAAATTGCATATTTAGTAACTGTTAATGATTTAAAATTATTATATTCCTCCAGAAGGAAAGAACTGATGAGGTAAAAGTGGTTTAAAAGGAAATTAACCACAGGAAATTCAATAATGATGAATCTGAGTCACTGCTGATTTCATTTGAAATTTTAAGTGAGAGTTAAAATAATTCACTTTCATGTGTTACAATCTTTTCAAAATACAGTACTACAAGTTAACAGTTTACACCAGTTTATTAAATGTATCAAAAAAATTCTTATATTCAAGGTATTTAAGATCTAATTAAGAGAAATATTTTTTAAATGTTCTTCTCCCATTTTCTTTTTTGTTTTGCAAACACTTTCACCTTTGGAAATGATAAATTTATTTCACCTAATTAACAGATTGTTTTTGTTTGATTCCCGATGAGTAAAGAACTAGTGCAAGCTTCAACATTTTGTTAGGCATCTAGAATGGATGTTAATCAGGTGAATAATGATGGTTCATGAACAAGAATCAATGTCACATCAATCAAGGGAAAAATTTGCATACTGATGAATGAATGTAAATGACACACTTGCAGATGGTTTTAATCTAAGACTGTGTTTTTGGCACTGCAACTTGTATGAAGCCTTGCACAAATGGAAATACTGTCTGAAAAGATGGAAATAGTTGTAAGTTTTCCAGTATATTTGCACTGAGCCTTTTTGAAAATTTTTACATCTTCCTAACATCTGGTCATCTGGCATTGCAGAATACCATTGACTGAAGGGCACACATATAAATGGCCACTTCATCACCCATTAGACACTGTTAGCTGACTCCACATATTGTGTGGTAGTGGTAACAGCTGATGCATGAGCTACCCCTGTAGTATCTGGGTCCCATTATTCCACCTGCATTTAAACCCTTTCCCACAGAACAGAACTGTGATGCCTTTCAGGTCCCCAGTATGTGCATCATGTTGGACATGAAAGAGTACCAACTACTAAAGGCATGCATACCCAGTGTTATCTTTTGCTCTGCGACTTTTGACTTTTTTGCGTTTTGTTGGGGATATAGTTTTGCGTGGCATGGTATCTGGTAAATTTCGAGTGTTTTTAAACTCTTCATTAGGATTACATGATTTTTTTAATGTAACTGGTATCATGCTGTGTGTCAGATTCTAGAAGTTGACAACTGTGTCAATAGATATTGTAACTATTTTTAAACTCAATTAGCTACAACATGTATTTTCATACATATGGAAGTAAAGTAACTGAACGTTAATAATTAAGAAAGAAATCAAAAAATATGCAAGTAAGGTTTCAGACAAATAGCTTTCTTTTTCTCAAAGTACTAGATATAAAACTTACAATTAAAATTTTATGCTATACCAGTGAACCATAAACAAACCAGGATAAGAAAGAGAATTTGCTGAAAAATTCAACAATAAATAAAGTTTGATGTTAATTATTTATCAATTGTTTTAGAGACCTCCATGTAACCATTGCGCAGGTACTGGGTACTTGTGTCATATCCTTAATATTTACTGCACTACATTTTTTTGTGGCAGGCACATTCATAAACTGTTCATGCAGTGATAATGGAAGTGCACATGTATTTTATCAACACACATACTACAGCCTGGACAGTAACAGTGCTGATGGCTCACACCACATTTGTTAGAAATTTTGGTACTAAAGCAGTTACCTCAACTTTATTCCTTCCTCTGTTCTCTCGATTCTCAAATCAAAGAGATGTCATCATGAACAAAAACCGTTTCTTACGTTCTATATGTCTATACCGGTACTCTCTATCCAACAACTAGTTGGGTCAGGGATTAATGGGACTTCACCACCTTTACTCGGTCTTTCGGCCGAGGCTGGTTGTGACGTGACAATGCGTATATAGGCTAGTATTACGATGGAGTCACAACTCCCAAAGACCCCCCCCCCCCCCCCGCTGGATTTTGTACACCCCAACTGTCTGCGTCCAGGCAGTGGTCTCGCGGTTCTAGGCTCGCAGTCCGGAACCGTGCGACTGCTACGGTCACAGGTTTGAATCCTGCCTCGGGCATGAATGTGTGTGATGTCCTTAGGTTAGTTAGGTTTAAGTTGTTCTAAGTTCTAGGGGACTGATAACCACAGCAGTTGAGTCCCATAGTGCTCAGAGCCATTTTTTGTCTGCGTCCAGTGTAATTCATGGGAAAGTGCGAGTCTGCAAATGTTTGCGAGCTGTGTAACTGAGGTGAAACGTGGGGACCAGCCCGGTATTCAGCTATTAGGATGAGGAAAACCGCCTAAAAACCCCTTCCAGGCTGGGTGGCACACCGGCCCTTCATCGTTAATCCGCTGTGCGGATTCGATCCAGGGTTGCTGTACCTACCCGAATCCAGGAAGCAGCATATTAGTGCTCTTGGCTACCCTGGTGGGTCGTTTGATACATTGCCATGAAAATATAACATCTGCTTCCATCTACTAAGGAAATATTGTCAGTGCATTTGATGTCAGGGTTGGAGACTGCTGTTTATACAAGCAAGCCTATAAAAAGTTTTTATCTCAGAAACATCAACATCATGCAAAGAAGGTATGTTCTTTTCAACATTTTTATATTATCAAGATTGTTCCAACACTGTTGAATCCCATCTAAAATTCCTCAAGGGAAAAGTACACCTGATTTGTTGTTCAGTGTCTCGATTTCTACCCATCACATTACCACTGAGTAACAGGGCAGGAATCTGCAAAGCAATGTTATATTGTCTAGCACAAACATTGCTTGGGTTGTGCATTTCTCCATTTGAAAGCGTTATCCGTCCCACAGAAGAAGTAATCATGGTGATATGACTATGTCCTCTGTTATCACCACCACCACCACCACCACTACTGCAACCACCAAGGCCCTGTTGTGAATTTGTATCACCAATTTTACAGTCTATTTTTTTTACACAGTCCATTGCAGGCAATGTTACGAATAATGATGATGATGATGATGATGATGATAATGTTAATGATGATGATGATGATGATGATGACAACACAAACACCCAGTCACCAGGCAGAGAAAGTCCCCAACCTGGTCACGAATCGAACTTGGGACCCCATGATCCAGAAGCAACAATGCTAGCTACTAGACCATGAGCTGCAGACAGAACTCATGGAGAATAAGTCCATTCAGGCAGGTTTTCATGATTAGAGAGATGTGGCACACACTGCATATTGTAAAAGACACTAACAGAAGACACGATAACTATTACACTGTAATAACAACAATAAACGCAAGCTGTTGATAAAAACCTCTGCTGAGTAGCAATCATAGAATGAGTGTCTCTGCCAGACGTCATAGCAACTTTATTATGAATTTATTGAGGGGAAAATTGTCTGATGTTTGGGTGCTGCAGTGTGCGCTCTATACTTTGTAGGATGCTGTAACATTGTAATGTAGGAAAAAAGGAGAAATGAACAGAGCGATGATAATGGTGGTTCTGGTACATTTATTAGGATATGATCAGAAGTTATGTGTTCAAAATGGTCTACTGACTCTGCAACATGTTGTATCCATGACATGACATGGTTAACAGTTGCCTACAGCATATTCGGTGTAATCAGATTGATTGTCACCATATGATATCTTTCTGATCAGGAATATCTGGATACATCCCCAATAAATCTTTCAAATATTCCACCATGCTCATGTCACATGAACTTAGGTCAGGGGATCCTCTAAGGCCACATATCTTTAAACTGCCTAGATATAATGTGGGTGATACCAAAGATTTCATGAAACCAATAGTTCACTCGACAACTGACATATCATGCCATCCCATCTCACATCAAAATAATGGTGCAGACACTTGTGGTCTTGAAATGCTTGAATCACGTTACAGAACAGGGTCCTTATAAAGTTCAGATGTCTCTGTACACCTAAGAGGTGCTTGACCTGTCGCCTACAAGGAACAGTGACTCAGAATGAAGGGGCTTGTGAAATCACACCACACTGTCACATAAGCTGAGTGCAGTGGATGTTCCTGCACAAGATTTGGGAGGACAACCCCATATGTGACAGTTCTGTGCATTCATGGCCCCATGCAGAGTAAAATATGCCTTGTACTTCCAAAGAATATTCCCCAGCCAAAAGTCACTCTTTTCCAGGTATGCCAAAAATAAAGACAAAGTCACAGCGTTGTGGCCTATCCTAGGGCTTCTTTAGCAGCAAATTCTGAGCCTTATAGAGATACTAGTGTGAAATGTGCCACAAAATATTTTGAACTGTTGACTGGGGGAGGCACAGTAAGAGGCAGTGTGTGAGAGTGTGAGTGAGAGAGAGACAGAGAGAGAGAGAGAGAGAGAGAGAAAGAGAGAGAGATCCTGTGACAACTCTAACACTTAATGCAGAATTTGAGGCATCTGCTGCATGGTCAGCTAAAAGCAACTTGAATGACCGCTATGGGAATCTGCTGTACCACTCAATTCACCTATTTCTTCAAATTTCTTGATTGTATTCTTCACCATATTTATTGACATGCAGCTCTTCTCAGCCATTTATGTCAATGATATTCTTGCAATGCAGTGCTGCTGTTCTGATAAAACAACTGTACCACCCATGCAAGGCGTCCTCTTCACAATAGGCATTTCATTTCATATGGAAGCCTTAAACCTTTTTAACTGGGTGTATGTCCAGAAAATAAAAATTCTCAGATTTCCCAGTTAGAAACGCGCTTTCCAGGGTGAAAAACGTTTTAGTGGGTGGAAGTACATTTTTCCATCTTGAAAGATATCGTTACCCTAGGAGCTGTAAACCTCATCAATCCCTTAAATGGTTATGGGTTTATAAGATTGTATAGAACTTTCTGACAGTTTAGGAATCTGAACCTAGCAAAAATCAAAGCATTTATGAAGCATCTTTGATGTGTGGCAACATGTCCACTACATTCTTTCAAATAATTTCCGGGAATTCAGCCAGGTAACACTTTCAGCGACCGCCAATATTTCGGCGGGAGAACACCACGCCATATTCAAGGCAAACTGCAACAGACAGGCGGCATATATGCAAATTTAATACCTCGGTTCTCCGACAGAAGCAGAAAAGATAACACACACACACACACACACACACACACACACACTGAACACTAGTGCCACCAAAGATGACCAAAGTCAGACCTATCGATACTGAGATTATGAATTCGCAGTTTGCCTTGAAAATGGCAGGGTGTTCTCCCGCCGAAATATCGGTGGTCGTTGAAAGTGTTACCTGGGTGAATTCCCGGAAGTTATTTGAAAGTTGTATAAGCCAGGAGAAACTCAGGTCTCACATTGTTTACCTCCACAGGGAGGAAATGTATCGGTGTTTACGTAAGTTGGATAAACTTCGTAGCTGTCGAGTTAGACTGTAATGTGCTTTGTCGTTTTTATTGAGGTGTCGTGATGAAAATCATGTCCCAACATTTGCTAAGGTTGTGCACCATATTAATTCTCCTGCCGCCAATCGTATCAAGCAACGTGCTGGCTTGGCTCTTGTTCGCGAAAGGATTCGTTTTACTCGTCGACGTTTGGATTCTGTTTCCAAAGAATTGTATCGTTTTCATTTAATGGTTGCATCCGAAGTGTCTGATTTCACTTGGGATTGGTTGGACGGTGCCTCATGGACCCAAGCTGACTGGGAGTACAACTCTGTTACTGCCCGGCATTTGGCAAAGTTCGAACGTTTTCATCGCGCGGAGTCGGATGTTATATCTCGACGTTCTGTGATAAATCTCACAGAGAAATCTTTTGACGACGCAACCTTATCCGTGCTAGGGAAGGGTTTAAATTTTGCACCCACTCCGAAGAATTTGCCGGTAGTTGATTTTATTAGTTCAATTGAACAGGCAGTTTGCAAACTACCTCCTGACGCTGCAGAGGAAGTTAGGAGGGAGGCATGCCGTGTTTTGACTAGGGCTCGTCCACCCAAGAGTAATGTAACATCAGCAGAGAGGGCTGCTTTACGCTCTCTCAAAGTTGATCCCAGTATTGTTATTTTACCTTGCTTGACAAGGGCAATGCCACCGTTGTTTTAAATAAACATGATTATGTACAAAAGATGCAACGTTTACTAACTGAGTCAGCGTATCGCAGAATCGATGCTGACCCCACGAAAAGTGTTGAGAGAAAGACCAACAGCCTCCTGAAGAAAAGTGGTTTGTCGCAGGACACAATCAAGAGGCTTAACACCTATAGTGCCGTTCCCCCTAGGTTATATGGCCTTCCAAAGGTTCATAAGGAAGGGGTTCCTTTCCGTCCTATAGTGAGTAACATCGGCGCTCCGACATATCGTGTATCCAAGCATCTTGCTTCTCTGTTGAGTCCACAAGTAGGACGGTGTGAACATCAGGAACTCAGCTGATTTTTTACGTCGTTTGGAGGGACTGAGGCTGAATGACTTTGATATTTTAGTGAGTTTCGATGTGGTCTCTCTCTTCACTCGCGTTCCTCTGTCTGATTCGTTGCGGTTAATTGAAGCAAGGTTTGGTGCTGATTTAACTAATCTCTTTAGGCATGTGTTGACATCCACTTACTTTTTATTTAATGACCAGTATTACGAGCAGACAGATGGAGTTGCGATGGGTAGTCCGTTGTCTCCTGTGATCGCAAATTTATTTATGGAAGACTTCGAGGAACGTGCATTGGAGTCGGCGCCTTTAAAACCCGCCTGTTTCTTTAGATACGTTGACGATACCTTCGTTGTTTGGCCTCACGGTAGGTAGAATTTGAATGTCTTTCTAGAACATCTGAACTCGATCCATCCGAACATTTGTTTTACGATGGAGGTGGAAGAGGATGGTTGCCTTCCCTTTCTCGACGTGTTGGTTAGGAGGAAGGATGATGGATCATTGGGACATGCAGTCTACAGGAAACGTACTCACACCGACTTGTACTTACAAGCTAATAGTTGTCACCATTCGGCTCAGCGTGAAGGGGTACTTCGTACCTTGGTACACAGGGCACATGTCGTTTCTGACGCTGAGACTTTGCCAGCTGAGCTGTCCCATCTTGAAGTTACATTTCGTCAAAATGGTTATAGTGATAGACAGATTGAACGTGCGTTGCGCTATCGACCAACTGTACATCGGGTGATTGATGATAATTCTGAGTCAACACCTAAGTCTACTGCCATTTTGGCTTACGTAGGGAACACGTCCAACAAGATCGGTCGTATTTTACGGAAATACGATGTGAAATGTGTTGTCCGACCTCCATCTAAAATTGGAGCACTTTTGAGTTCCGTTAAGGATGATCTTGGACTGCGTAAGGCGGGTGTATATCGTATTCCTTTTAGCTGCGGCATGGCATATAGTGGTCAAACTATCAGGACCGTGGAGGACAGATGTACTGAGCATAAACGGCACACACGATTACAGCAGCCAAATAGATCTGCTATTGCCGAACATTGCTTGGATACTGGTCACCCCATGTTATATAATAACACCGAGATATTGGCATGCACGTCCAGCTATTGGGACAGTGTTATTAGGGAGGCAGTTGAGATTAAATTAGCGAGCAACCTCGTTAACAGGGATGGAGGTTTCTGTTTAAACTCTGTTTGGAATCCGGCTCTCTCCCTTGTCAAAAAACAGAGGAACAGAGTCAATGCTGCCTCACCTGCGAATTCATAGTCTCACTATCGATAGCTCTGACTTTGGTCATCTTTGGTGGCACTAGTGTGTGTGTGTGTGTGTGTGTGTGTGTGTGTGTTATCTTTCCTGCTTCTGTCGGAGAACCGAGGTATTAAATTTGCATGTACGCCGCCTGTCCGTTGCAGTTTGCCTTGAAAATGGCGGGGTGTTCTCCCGCCGAAATATCGGCGGTCGCTTAAAGTGTTACCTGGCTGAATTCCGGAAGTTATTTGAAAGTTGTATACGCCAGGAGAAACTCAGGTCTCACAATGTCCACTACATATTTTCGTATGACGAAAGTATGAACACGAATTCCAACAATTACATCACAGTAGCTTCTAAAGCACTGAAAGATTGTGACGTGCTTTTGTGGGCCAAGCATAGCTTGTGTCATGATCTCGCCAGCCGATGACAGCAGATATTCAGAGCATAGGAAATGTGATGTCAGCCAATAACAAAATGAATGTTAAGCTGTGCAAACACACAAGCGGAAGAAGTTAATTGTTTAAATTACTGTACATCAGTACAACTACAAGGAAAGTTAAGTTTTCATACATAATATTCACTTTCTAACAGTTTTTGCTGTTTTTCTGAGGGCACCAGTTTCAATTTTAGCAGCTTTATATTTCTGACAAGTACGATTTTAAATTTCACTGATGTGCACCAGACACTTCGTGGGTTACGTGGCTGGATATGTGTTCTGTAGAGCACTTTGACTTCTCCCATAGTAAAGCCAGTTACATGTGAAATCACTCAAGAACTTCGCTCTTGTTTTTGAAGGCAACTATATTTTTTGCCAGCATTATTGCATAATCTGTCATCAATGAAAAAAACTATAATAATTATGAAAGACTAAACTCGAAACTTCGTCATTTTTTTGTATTACCTTTTCAACATATAGCAAATGCAAGTGTGCCACCAAAATTTAAAATATAAGGCATAAATGGCTTGTCCTCTGGGTCCAAAATTTTTTCACATTTGCTGGTGGTCAGTGTTAAGTATTGAATGTGAATATAATGCTCCATGATTTAAGAAAATCACCACACATTCTGACATGCATGATCATCTTGCATAAAAGGAAATTTTCTTTGAAAGGAATGCTTCTGAAACTAACATTCGAGATATTTCACCACGTCTTGTTAGAAATATAACCAGTTGTGACTTCACTCATCAAAATGTGCCCAGGAATGAGATATATTGAAAGAAGTTCATTGTTAGAAAATATTGTAGAATCTTTAACAGTGCTGTCGGCAGATGCCTGTGTGTGCACTTATTCTGTTTATGTGAATGGCTCATTTTCTTTGCAACGAAAGATTTATTTTGGTGATATTCCCTCTGTTGCGTTTTATTGCTGCAGTATTATTCGGCAGTGGCGAGCTAAACTAATTTTTTTTTTATTAGTGTATCAGTTCTTAGCAATCAAAATTACAAAAATTTAACTGAAAAACAAAATTAAAAAATTCCTACAATTCTGAAAAATCCCTCATCCGGATCTGAACAGATCTGAGTCCTTTTTGTGTGGCTATATTAAAGACAAGGTGTACAACAGTAATCCCAAACCACTGCTGAGCTGAAAAGCGACATTCAGGTGGTCATCGACGACAATGATGTTCTGACACATCAGTGGGTATAGCAGAATTTTGCTATTTGGCTGAGCCCACATCATCATCGCCAATGATAGCAGGCATATCGAACATGTCATAACCTAAATCCCAATATCTGTGGTGAAGTTTGCATGATGAATAAAGTGTGTGAACGCTGTAGTTTGTAACTAATTTACGATTTTTTCATATAGTTCAATAATTATCACCTTTTATGTTTGCTAAGTGACAGACTGGGTACTGGGCTACATATCCCTCACTGCCACCTGTGTATTGACTAACTAATTCAATTACATATGTTGGTGTGGCTTTCTGCCCAAGTTGAAAGTGAGGTTATTGCTTCCTTTGCCATAATGCACAGGAAGTTGAAATCACTGTTAATGTTCGTCATCCTTAACACACAGTATCACTCCTTCACTCTCTCATTCTTTCATGGAAACAATTTGTGGTCAAGAGAAAATTTAAGGGACCACTGATTGAAGCTTTCCGCTTTTGGTGAGGTTTCTTTACTGGAGAGTGTATATCATCCATGTACACACACTTTAGAACCATTTACTCTAAATGTCTGATTAAATATATTTACTTTGTGATTGATCAAAATGTTTGCAGATAATCACTTTATCGGTTAGTAGTATTAACTGCTCAGGATGTTACACATTGTTTCAATGAATTAGAAATTGTAGTTTAAGAATAAAACAATGAAATGGCTTTTCATCCAAACTTCGAAATCGGCAGGTTAATGTGTAATATCATATCCTACTGATTTCTGTACTCTGTCTTCAAAAAGTATATGCCTGTCTGGTACCCATATAGGTACATTTCTTATACACCTGCTGTCACATAGGACAAGTTGCACAGCATAGAGGTCTAGTGAATCCCTTTTAGGTATTGCTCAGAAGACTGAAACTTTCATGATCTTAAGATGGCAAGTGCTGACCATCTACTTGAGGGTCCTCTGAACACAACTAATAAGACCATTACAAACTTAATATATCACGCACTGCTCAAATCTAACATTGACACACAGGTGGTCAGTGCATTCTGGCAATCATAATGTACATAATAGAGTGATACCTTTTGAACCCAGGCAGAAAGTCAATCAGCACTTTCTTGGATTCTTTGACACAGGTAAACCACATGCTGACCAAACTTTCAACATGATTTTGTTTGCAGCTGGTAAGATACAAATTATGATAACTATAGAGTTATGTACAGTCCTTGCCTGGTTTGATGATATTACACTACATTAATACATGTTCCACAGATCCTGAATATGTCACTTTGCAATGTGGAACTTGTGAGTTTAACATTAGGTTTCTTTACACAATGTATTTTTTTTTTACAATTACTATTTCATATTTAAAAATTTATCTACTGAGTAGACGATGTCCTCATTCATAAATACTTTTGATTTGTTTTTAGAAGCTGGTTGGCTATCTGTCTGACTGTTAATGCTACCTGGTAGACGAACAAAGATTTTTCTGGCAGCGCAGTTCATCTCTTTCTGTGCCAAAGTCAGATGTAGCCACTGCTCTTTGCTATTATCTTTGAACTGTGATTCTTGTATTGTGAAGGTACTGGGAACCTCCCTAGTCCCTTAAATAAGTGTCTGCAAGGTGATCTTCAGTGCTTCCCAACTATTATTCTGATTACAGGCTTTTGTGCAATGAATACTTTTTCTCTAAATGATGTGACCCTAAAACTTCAAGCTATATGAAAGCAGTGAATAGAAATACGCATTTTAAGTTAATTTACTGATATGTTTGTCACCAAAATTTGCAATAACCCTAATCGCGTAAGATGCTGAACTGACATGTTTCATAAGCTCATGATGTGCTTCTTCAAATTAATTTCTTATCAATGCACACACCCAGAAATTTCGAAATTCTGCTTAGCAACAGATTTCTGTTCAAAATCTATACTTATCAATAGTATTCTGCCATTTACTGCACAGAACAGTGTACACTGTGTTTTCTCAAAACCATCTGCAGACAATCACTTAATTTCCTGAAAGACATAATTCACAGTTTCCTCAGCTAATTCATATTTCTTTGGCGTGATTACTGCATCATCAGAAAAAGAACTAGCTTTGCATCTTCATGAATGTAGAGTGCCAGGTCATTAACATATATTAAGAAAAATATGAGGAACAAACGTGAACACTGTGGGACACCATTCTTCATACCTCCTCAGTTAGAGGCTGTAGTGTTATCAAAGCAACATTACCATTTCCGCTCGTTTACATGACCGCGATGCAGCCATACCTGGATCGACACTAATAGACCAAAAGATTTACTGACTTTAAAAGAAAGCAATACTACACAATAACAAAAATGATTCAGAAATGAAAGGAGAATGGTAGTGTTCCTCCCTGCCTCAATGCAGTGTTGGGTCCATCAGCATGATCGTAGATTCTGGAGATAAACTGATACAAAATGATTAACATTAAAGTAATGAGGAGATGGAGATACTTATGGATAATTTGGCTATATAAGCACACGTTTTTAATGCTACATACCTTTTAATATTAAATGAAAATGGTTGGTGCATATTAGCAAAAGCTTTGTACATAACAGGCAATACTTCATACTAATGTCCTCTCGATGGACCCTGTTAGTAATTAATTACATAAAACTACAATTAGAACATTTACAGAGTATTTTACACAAATTTTAAAATTTATGCAGAACACAGCAAATCCGCCTTTCATGGAATAGAAACAGTAAAAGGTGAATCGCTCAAGGCTTCATTTGTCTTGAAATAAGAGAATTCTTTTTTATATCATTAATCGATAAGTGTATTTAGAGATTTACGACCGCCGGGTGAGAGTGGCAAAGATAAAGAATAATAGATTCTGCCACTGCTATGTGATGGTTGATTTCTTTTACATTACAATTGTTTGATAACTTCAGACCATCAGGCGTTTACCATTGAGCGTATACTAATGTTTGTAGGGCGAAAATTACTAATATTACAAGGATTGCTAACTTTAGCACACTATCTCTACTGTTAATTTCAACCTTCTGCATTCTTCCACTTAAATATGATTCAAACCGTTTGTGCATGTCCTGCTCACAACAGGCTTTTAGTACTCTGTTGGAAGTGCCATCAATTCCATGCATGCTTTTACAATGAGTGAATTTATTATTTTCCTAATTTCAGTTCAAGAGGTGGTTTGAATTTCCATATTATCAAATTGCATAGGTATTCCTTCTTCCACGTACAACCTTGTATTTCCTAATGAACAGCTGTATCCTAATTTCTCTACAACATTTAAAAAAATGATTATTAAAATTACTTCTGATTTTTGTCAAACTTTTCATTGAGTTTGATAGGAATAAAATCTTTGTGATTTCCACTGTCGTGTTTCCTTTCTAGCAATATCCCAAATTGTTCTAATTTTATCATCAGAGGTGCTAATCTGAGACATGGTGCACACACTTCTTGGCTTTTTAATAACTTTTCCTAATACAGTGTAACAGTTTTTGTAATATTTGGCTCTTACTCGATAATTACTCCTGGCTGTAAAATACATTTCGATTTTCTGTATACAACATATTATTATCTCTTTAAGAAGTCACAGCTTTTTAGATTGTTTCTTACAATTACGATTTGTTGTTTCCTTTGGGAAATTATTTTCACATTAAATTTGAAATTAGCATCAGCTTCCGTGTAGATCTCATCCCATTCTGTTTCTAGCTTTAAAATTGTTAAATTGAATGCACTATTTTGGAGGACTATTTTGCATTACTTGTATGGAACTATGTTATATAGTATACCTAGATGTGCATCATGATCATAAGGATCATTCTCAAAAGGGGTAAGTATTTATTTGATTAAATTTATATTCAGTCTATAAAGTATATTTCTTAGTGCTGCTTTCCTGCACTACCTATGCAGCAAAATCTATAACTGATGTCAAATTGAAAGAACCAAGAAATACTCCAAGGTAGTTCTTTCGGATTTCTTCAGAATATCTACATTGGAAACCCCGCAAACTATAATTTGCTTGTCTGACTGGCAGATGGCACAATAAAGATTCAAAGTATTTCAGAAATTGTTGGAAATATCTGACTGGGGACCTATACACAGCTAGAACTATAAAGGTTCCTTTTAGTTTAAGCTCACAGGCACATGCATCTGCATGTTGCTCTAAGCAATATGTTTTTTAGTTTCTGAATTTTTCATACTGTCTTTAATTTTAACATACGAAGTCCCCTCTACTTGCCAACTCCCATCCCTCTTGCCCCTCTGCTCAACTCCCTTTCTCTTCAGCTTTTCTTTCCCCTCCCCTTCCCCTCAATGGTACCTCATCCAACTTCTCTGCACTAAGAGGCAGTCTCACAATCTTGTGCTTAATTTCTGGTGCTAAGCTGTGAAGTTCATATCGATTATAAATATGGCAATGACACCTAATCAACTCCAATATCGTCACCATGGTATATCAGCATTAAATAGAGTTACTCTTCCCTTCCAGCTAATGTGGAATTTCCTCCTCCTTTGTTCTTGAACTAGAAAATTTCCCCTTTATTCTGTAAATTTAACAGGCACTGTCGACCATCAGAGCGCCCGCATTGAATAGTCTCAATAAAGGTAAACACAAGGATTGAAATACATCACTGTTGAGTTCTTCGTGATAATCATTGATTTTTGGACATGTTCAGATCATTCTGCATGACAGACAGTAAGTGTGTTTCCTCTGCCATACAGTACTTTCAAACCACCATTGCTTCTTGAAGCTTGTCACATTTTGTTTATTGCACTATTTTGTTTGAGCCACATCTGATCAAAATAAATAATACGGAAACGATTATTTCTTTTCCTGATGCTGTGAATTTATTTCAGAAGTAGCAACATTTAATACAGTATCGGATCCTCCATCAGAGACCATATTTCATCTCTGCATTTGCTGAATGTGTATGCCAAAGGTTTCAGAACTCTTCCTCTCAATAATTAGCCCCTGTGGAAGCTATCTTACAATTTAAAACATCACTTTCATTTTGTCTTGTAGGTTACTCGCCATGGTCATGAAATTTCAATTTAATACAATGAAGAACATCTTTCTAGAGATCTTCCAAATCCATTTCCGGAGACAGGTTTTCATCCACTGCACTTATGTAAATATTCTCAGTAAAGTTCATGGTCAAACACCAGATACTTATGTTGTTGAAGTCTGCAGAGCTGATAAGATTCAGTCTCTTTTTGCTTTGTCCTTAAGGTCATGAAGAAATTCGTTTACCTTATGTAAAATACTCTTTGCTGGCTCTGTGTGTTTTGGAATCAAGTCATCTTAACTCAGAAATAAAAACGGCAATATTAATAAATGGAAATCACTGCTCTCTTAGCAAACATATGCTACTGTCCAGTGAGCACAAGTAAATGAAGGACAGTGAGTGTAAAAAAGTCTGCAAAGCAATGGCAACAGCAGCATGAATTAAGCACAGCATTACCGTATGACCTTGTCTGTCTGTTACCCATTGCTTATTATGCTATTTCGAAGGCACCTGTGGTTGAAATGACACTGTGGCAGAAGTATGAGCTTAGAGACATGGACCAAGCAAAAGAAGCCCAAGAGTGCCTGTTGGCATTCAAAATATGGAGGGCAAATGAAAGCTGTGAAATTTGGCATAACGCTCTCAACCACCATTTGTTGCTCCTTGATGTAGAAAAGCAGAAACTTTGTGCAAGGAAGCAATCTTGTTTCCTTTCACAACTTACAAGTGACAAGTTTTTTCCAAGCCCTGTGAAGTGAGAGATGATGTAGGATCATTGTGCAAGGGTTTAACAAGGCAGGATCCGGATGTGATAATGGGTGGAACAGGAACCAGTATTGACATGAATCAGGTCTAAAGTATTGAGTATGACCTGCTACAAATAGGAACTGCAACAATTCTCACAAATGCAGGCTTGGTGCATGGGGATACATTTGCCCCAATTGAACAGCATTACCATGAGGGAGACAGGTGCGCGTAGGGGGGGGGGCCGAGGGGGAGACGGGTGCGCGTAGGGGGGGGGCCGAGGGGGAGACGGGTGCGCGTAGGGGGGGGGGCCGAGCGGGAGACGGGTGCGCGTAGGGGGGGGGGCCGAGCGGGAGACGGGTGCGCGTAGGGGGGGGGGGCCGAGGGGGAGACGGGCGCGCGTGGGGGGGCCGAGGGGGAGACGGGCGCGCGTGGTGGGGGGGGGGCGAGGGGGAGACGGGCGCGCGTGGGGGGGGCCGAGGGGGAGACGGGAGCGCGTGGGGGGGACCGAGGGGGAGACGGGCGCGCGTCGGGGGGGGCCGAGGGGGTGACGGGCGCGCGGGGGGGGGGCCGAGGGGGAGACGGTCGCGCGGCGGGGGGGCCGAGGGGGAGACGGGCGCGCGGGGGGGGGGGCCGAGGGGGAGACGGGCGCGCGTGGGGGGGCCGAGGGGGAGACGGGCGCGCGTGGGGGGGGCCGAGGGGGAGACGGGCGCGCGTGGGGGGGCCGAGGGGGAGACGGGCGCGCGTGGGGGGGCCGAGGGGGAGACGGGCGCGCGTGGGGGGGCCGAGGGGGAGACGGGCGCGCGTGGGGGGGCCGAGGGGGTGACGGGCGCGCGTGGGGGGGCCGAGGGGGTGACGGGCGCGCGTGGGGGGGGGGACCGAGGGGGAGACGGGCGCGCGTGGGGGGGGGACCGAGGGGGAGACGGGCGCGCGTGGGGGGGGCCGAGGTGGGCCGAGGGGGAGACGGGCGCGCGTGGGGGGGCCGAGGGGGTGACGGGCGCGCGTGGGGGGGCCGAGGGGGTGACGGGCGCGCGTGGGGGGGCCGAGGGGGTGACGGGCGCGCGTGGGTGGGCCGAGGGGGTGACGGGCGCGCGTGGGTGGGCCGAGGGGGTGACGGGCGCGCGTGGGGGGGGGGGGACCGAGGGGGAGACGGGCGCGCGTGGGGGGGGGGGGGCGAGGTGGAGACGGGCGCGCGTGGGGGGGGGCCGAGGGGGAGACGGGCGCGCGGGGGGGGGGCCGAGGGGGAGACGGGCGCGCGGGGGGGGGGCCGAGGGGGAGACGGGCGCGCGGGGGGGGCCCGAGGGGGAGACGGGCGCGCGGGGGGGGCCCGAGGGGGAGACGGGCGCGCGGGGGGGGAGCCGAGGGGGAGACGGGCGCGCGGGGGGGGGAGCCGAAGGGGAGACGGGCGCGCGGGGGGGGGGCCGAGGGGGAGACGGGCGCGCGGGGGGGGCCGAGGGCGAGACGGGCGCGCGGGGGGGGCCGAGGGCGAGACGGGCGGGCGTGTGGGGGCCGAGGGCGAGACGGGCGCGCGTGTGGGGGCCGAGGGGGAGACGGGCGCGCGTGTGGGGGCCGAGGGGGAGACGGGCGCGCGTGTGGCGGCCGAGGGGGAGACGGGCGCGCGTGTGGCGGCCGAGGGGGAGACGGGCGCGCGTGTGGCGCCCGATGGGGAGACGGGCGCGCGTGTGGCGGCCGAGGGGGAGACGGGCGCGCGTGTGGCGGCCGAGGGGGAGACGGGCGCGCGTGTGGCGGCCGAGGGGGAGACGGGCGCGCGTGTGGCGGCCGAGGGGGAGACGGGCGCGCGTGTGGCGGCCGAGGGGGAGACGGGCGCGCGTGTGGCGGCCGAGGGGGAGACGGGCGCGCGTGTGGCGGCCGAGGGGGAGACGGGCGCGCGTGTGGCGGCCGAGGGGGAGACGGGCGCGCGTGTGGCGGCCGAGGGGGAGACGGGCGCGCGTGTGGCGGCCGAGGGGGAGACGGGCGCGCGTGTGGCGGCCGAGGGGGAGACGGGCGCGCGTGTGGCGGCCGAGGGGGAGACGGGCGCGCGTGTGGCGGCCGAGGGGGAGACGGGCGCGCGTGTGGCGGCCGAGGGGGAGACGGGCGCGCGTGTGGCGGCCGAGGGGGAGACGGGCGCGCGTGTGGCGGCCGAGGGGGAGACGGGCGCGCGTGTGGCGGCCGAGGGGGAGACGGGCGCGCGTGTGGCGGCCGAGGGGGAGACGGGCGCGCGTGTGGCGGCCGAGGGGGAGACGGGCGCGCGTGTGGCGGCCGAGGGGGAGACGGGCGCGCGTGTGGCGGCCGAGGGGGAGACGGGCGCGCGTGTGGCGGCCGAGGGGGAGACGGGCGCGCGTGTGGCGGCCGAGGGGGAGACGGGCGCGCGTGTGGCGGCCGAGGGGGAGACGGGCGCGCGTGTGGCGGCCGAGGGGGAGACGGGCGCGCGTGTGGCGGCCGAGGGGGAGACGGGCGCGCGTGTGGCGGCCGAGGGGGAGACGGGCGCGCGTGTGGCGGCCGAGGGGGAGACGGGCGCGCGTGTGGCGCCGAGGGGGAGACGGGCGCGCGTGTGGCGGCCGAGGGGGAGACGGGCGCGCGTGTGGCGGCCGAGGGGGAGACGGGCGCGCGTGTGGCGCCGAGGGGGAGACGGGCGCGCGTGTGGCGGCCGAGGGGGAGACGGGCGCGCGTGTGGCGGCCGAGGGGGAGACGGGCGCGCGTGTGGCGGCCGAGGGTGAGACGGATGCGCGTGGTGGGGTGCTGAGGGGGAGACGGGCGCACGTGGGGGGGCTGAGAGGGAGGCTGGCACGCGGGTTGGGAGGGGGAGACTAAGTATTAGAACCAGAAATAATTGCACTGCTAAGCATTCGACTTTCTGCATTTCCTTAATTTACTTATTGTCCACGGTAAGATGTAATGGGAGTGCTGATGATTAAGATATTGAAGCAATTTGCTGTTGTCATCATGGTATTCGAGAAAATGTAGTGGGAATACGATTAGTAAATATGTGAAGAGCAACTGGCATTGAGACAAGATGACAATGATCTATATTACGTAAGTCTGCAATTCACATTTAAGGGCCTAGCAGAGGTTAATCAAACCATCATTTCTAATCTATTTCTCCAATATTCCACTCGCATTGCATGCAGGGAATACGAACACTTACATGTTTCCATGGGAGCTCTGATTTCTCGTACTTTACTATGATGATAATTTCTCCCCAAGTAGATTGGCACCAATAAAATGTTATCATACTGACGACAATATCAGTGTTTGAAATTTCACGAAAAATTCTTTCCATAGCGAAAAACGCCGTTTCTTTAATTACTACCATACCAGGTCATTTATCATATCCGTAGCACACTCTCCCTTATTTCGCCATAGTACAAAACGAGTTGCCCTTCTTTGAGGTCCCATAAAAGACTGCAATACTCCACAAGAGCACAGACAAGCATAGAGTTAGCCGTTTCTTTAGCAGACCTGTAACGTTTTCTAAGTGATCTGCCAAGAGATAAGTGTTTGGTTTGCTTTCTCCAGAGCATTATGAATATGAATATTAGGATTTCATTTATTCATAATGTAATTCCTATGTATTTAGTTGAGCTCACAGCTTTTAGGCTTGTATTATTTATCGTGTGAACGAAATTTAGCACATTCCTTTCAGTAATCATGTGGTTGACCTCATACTTTTCATTATTTAATGTCAATTGCTATTTTTCACATCATACAGATATGTTTATCACTTCACAATTCGTTCTGATCATCTGATGACTTTACAATAACGTAAATGACCGCCTAACCTAAGAGGGCTGCTCAGATTGTCTCCTACATTGTGTATGTACATCAGGGACAAGAGAGGGCCTATAACACACACTTGGGAAACGTCAGATATTACTTCAATGACTTTCTATCAGTTATTACGAACTGTGACCTTTCTGGCACAAAATCACGAATCTGTGCACACAACTAGGATGATACTCCAAGGGCACACAATGTAATTGGAAGTCACTTGTGAGGAATTGAGTCAAAAGCCTTCTGAAAATAAAAAATATGGAATCAATCTAATGTCATCTGTCCATATGAGTTATTACTTTGCGAGAATAAAGAGCTTGTTGTGTTTTACAAGAATTATGTTTTCCGAATATGTGTTGGCTATTTGTCAACAAATGACCTCTTCCAGGTAATTTATAATGTTCAAACAGATTATGTTTTCCAGTATCCTACTGCAAAGCGATGTTACTGGAATGGGTCTGCATTTCATCGGATTACTCCCATTTCCTTTCTTGGGTTCTGGAGTAATTTGCGCAACTTTCCTGTCTACGCATACCGATCTTTCTGCAGATGAAGAGTTGTACACGACTGCTAAGTATAGAGCTATTGCATCAGCATATTTTAAAAGGAACCTGAATGGTGTACAATTTGGACCAGAGGCATTGCCTTTCTTAAGCTGCTCCACTACATTTAGGATACCAACGCCTGAAGTTACAGGCAGTTATTCTTGATTAGAATTCTGGAATACTTACTTTGTTTTTCTTGTGAAGGGATTTAGGAAAACCGTCTTCAGTAACTCGCTTAAGTAGCATTGTCGTCAATACCTTTACCATTGATATCGCGTGCTGAGGGTATTAATGTACCTTGTCAATTGTATACTTTACATATAACCACAATTTCTTTGCGTTTTCTACTAGATTTCGAGACAGTGTCGTTCTGGAAACTATTAAAAGCCTCTCTCATTGAAGTTTGCGTTAAATTTCGACCTTCTATGAAACTTCGTCAATCTTGTGGATTTTGTGTTCTTTTAAATTTGGCCTGTGTATTTCACTGCTTCTGCACCAGTGGTCTGACGTGTTTTGTGTCAGTACCACCTCTTATTAATTTGACACATATCTCTCAGTTATTACTTATTTGACTTTAAACCGCATCTGGTCTATGTTTGGAAAGACTTACCTGAAGGAGTGGATACTGTCTCTTCAGAATGTGTAAAGCGAATTTTTATCTGCTTTTTCAAGGGCATGAAATTTGCGTTTATTTTGGTGAGTTTCGATGTTACAGTATTCACTCTTGTGAACTCTTAATGGCTCAACAACATTACGGTCACTAATCCCTGTACCTGTTATGCTCCCTGTTCGGCCAGTGTTATTAACGTGTCAAGTATGTTTTCGCAATCATTTACAGAGTGAGTGCGCTTCTGAACTCATTGTTCAAAATCATTTTCAGAGACGCCATTCAGTACAGTTTCGGACGGCGTTTTATGCCTACCACTGGCGTCGGTAAAGGAAACTTCTTAGTTTACTCCAGTTGGTAGGTATAAGCCCCACCCGTACTCATCGTAATGTGTAGGCTTTCACAGTCAGTCTTCTTTAGTTAAAAATTCTGGGCTGAGAGGCCGAGGTCGATCTGTAAAACTACTACTTCCTGACATTTCGTTGCCAACTGCATGCAACAACTTCCGAGGTGAGTCAACAGCTGGCTGCCAGGCAGTGGAGTTCCCAACATTGCCAGTCCATGAGCTATTTTCAGTATGGCAGTAAGTTTCACGAAAGAACAGAATGTGTGGCCACAGGCAGCCTCAGAGTACAGTTGTTGCTAATCTTTTCATGGATTTTTTGAACAGCAGGTGCTGCAGTCTGGCAGTAGAAGACCTTTAAAGTGGTATTGGTATGTGGATGAGAATTTTGTGGTATGGAATCACAGTAAAGAGGAATTGTATGGTTTCACGGTGTATCTGGATAGTATTAATCCAAATATACAATTTACTATGGAGAAAGAGAGAAATGGACAACTAAATTTTTTCGATGTATTAATTAAATGGGCAGAATGGAGTCTAGGGCATAAAGTGTATAAAAGAGAAAAACACACACACACCCGGACCATTACCTACATAAGGATTCGAACCATCATCCCAGGCAGAGGAGATGCGTCATTAAAACACTGGTGGACACAGCTAATAATATCTGTCAGCCAGTTTACTTGCAAGATGACCTAAATCATTTGCGAACGGTTGTCAAGAAAAATGGATACGTTGACAACGAGATAGATCGAGCACTTCATCCCAGAAAAAAAGCGTGTGACAACTTTCAGCAAGAACAACTGTCAGCTGGAAGAGTTTTTCTTCCATTTATTTGCAATATTACGGACAGTATTGGGAAAGTTCTGGCAAAGTTTCAAGTTATAACAATCTTTAGACCCACAAACAAGATTAGTGAGTGTAAACGTAGGCTTTCACGGCCCTTGTCACAGTCAATAAATTCTTATGGGGTTAAGGCCGCATTGTCAACTATAAAATTCTGACGTTTCATCGGCTGTTGCAAGACGCCTTCCTCAGGGTGTCTGAGGAAGGTGTCTTGCAACAGTCGCCGAAACGTCGGAATTTTATAGCTGACAATGCGGCCTCAAATCCGGAAGAATTTTAGTGACCAAGTTTTAGTGTTTAAGATCGGCGAAAGATGCACTACACCTCTTAGCAACTCCTGAGGTGTATAAAATTCCGTGTGGCTGTGTGAGGGTTTATATTGGAACAACGATAAGAAGTGTCAATACCCGCTAAACCGAACACAAAAGGAAGTGTCGACTGGAATATACCGACAGATCAGTTGTAGCAGAACATGTTTTTAAAGATGTCGACCATGAAATAAAATTTAATGACAAAAGCGTGCTAGCCAGGACATCGATTATTATGCACATATGTATAGGGAAGCTATAGCGATTCAGGAACACCACAATGATTTCAGCACAAAAGAAGACGGCTTAAAGTTAGGCAGGATATGGCAGTCAACTTTGCACCAACGATGTGACGATCTATTACATTAAATCGAGAATAATGACGTTAGTCAGAGACAGACTTACAGTCGGTCCCACGTGACTTACGTTGGTGCCCTCTATATAAACGGGAAATCCATGGCCTGGAAGCCATCGTTGACTCACCTCCGAAGATGTTGCCCGCAGTTAGCAACGAATTACAGATAGACTATAGCCTCTCAGCCTGGAACTTTTAATTGATTGCTATCTGTACTACCTCACAGGAATATCTACTTAAGTTTCATTACAAGGTAAACTACTTCGAACAGCAACGAACATTACACCAACTGTATTTCATCCATTCTTTGTGAACATGGTTAGGTCTCTTGAAAAATTTCAGCTGAACGTATTTCAATACCTACAAGGATTTGAGATTCAGTGCTTTTTGTTACCGCTTTGAGCTCTATTCCTTTTATAATGCAGCTACCACAGTTTACAACTACAATACTTATTGTGGTTGTATCCACCCTCCTTGGGTGTTCTACTTTCAGCCTTTGAAACTGAAGCCCTTTCTGCACTTACCTGAGACCCTCTCACCTAGAAAAGCCCAGTCTCCTCTACACATCCCCTATACTAGTGGAACTGCTTCCTTTGCGTGGTTTACTCTTGACCTATTTAGCAGAACCTGTAAATCCACCACCTTTTGGCGCAGGTCGAGGTATCTGCAACCTACACAGTTGCAGAACTGCCTGGAACTCTGATTCAGACCTTCACTCCACTCTGTACGAAATAACCACTTTCAGTTTAGCCCATGATGGTGAGCTCCACCTTCATCTCTCAGGCAAGAATGGCAGTCTTTATTAGCTAGGCGCTGAAACTAGACAGAACCTATTTCAATCCAATGTCACACATGTAAGTTGCGTTTCATAATAAATGCGACCAAATTCATAAAAAATCATTTATTTAATATATTCGTACAAATAAAAAATTTTCAAAATAGCACCCTCTTGTGTCAATACACTTCTGGAGGCGGTGTTTCCATGCCTGGAAGGCATCCTGGAGTTTCTTTAGAGCTGATGTAACATGGGCCTGGATGCTTTCAATCGTGTCCCAATGTTTTCCTTTCATGACTCATTTTAACCAAGGAAACAAAAAAAGTTAGTAGGAGCCAGGTCAGGACTGTAGGGAGGCTGAGGAACCAATGGGGTCTTGGTCCTGGCAAGGAAATCTTTTATAATGAAGGCACTGTGACTGTGTGTTGCCGTGGTGAACTTTCCATTTATCCTTGCTGTCGCTTCGGCAGCGCGAGACCCTCCTTTTCAGTCTTTTGAGCACTTCCAAGTAGAAAGCTGAGTTCACTGTAGTCCCGGTAGGTAGGAATTCGTGGTGGACAATGCCCCTGACGTCCAAGAAGGCAATGAGCATGGTTTTGATCCTGGACTTGCTCATGCGTGCCTTCTTGGGACGGGGCGACGATGGGGTGTGCCACTCTGAACTCTGCCTTTTTGTCTCAGGGTTGTACTCAAAAATCCACGACTCTTTAGCAGTGATAACTGATTTTAAAAATTGAGGATCATTTTCACACATTTCCAACATTTCTTGGCAGCGTGCTTGTATTCTTCGGTCAACACTTTTGGGACAAGTTTGGCACACATCTTTCTCATGTTCATATCTTCAGTCACAATGTGGAAAGAGGTTGTTTTTGACATGTTTAAAGTTTGTGCTATGAATTGAAGGCTCAGCTGTCTGTCAGAGTTCAAACAATCGCGCACAAGCGTCACATTTTCGTCGACTCAAGCGGTTGATGGCCATTCACTGCGAGGTTCGTCGGTAATCTCCTCTCGGCCCTCCATAAACGACTTGTGCCATTGGAAAAGTTGCGATTTGGACAAGCAATCATTCCCAAAGGCATGCTGAACTAATGGAACATTTTGGTGGCGGACTTCCTAAGTTTAACGTAAAATTTGATAGCATACCGTTCCTCTACAGAATGATCCATTGTGCAGAGTTATATAAACTCAAAACGGGGTTGACAGAAATGCACGTCCTGACTCTCTGGCACTTGCAACCGAATGAGACAAAGAGCGTTTTGAAACTAACACCCCCATCCACTTAGCCCAGCAGGTTACAACACGCTGTGGTGTACCGTTGCATTAGAAAGACATTGGTCGCATTACTCATGGAACGCAATCTGTATTGTTACCACCAACGTGAGTCACCACTTACAGCTAGCTATGCCATGGTTTTCATGGCATTCAGAAGCACCCATTTCTAATCTGTAAAAACTCCAACCAGAATGCACACAGAATGCAAATTGGATTCCTTCCCCTCCTATGCAGTCTTATCTCTAAATGGCGCCATTACACACCTAACATTGGAGATTCCAAGTACCAGTAATACTACCCTCTGCGAATGCTCAGTCTTGCACACTGAGAGGCTTCCTTTGGAACATGGCACACGACTTCATCTGGATCATGAATTCCATCAGCCATAGACAGCTCCCAAATCTATTCATCAGACGAACAGAGCAGGCTCTTCGATCAGCAACATGGAAATTCTTCCACTGCCTCCCACACGCTTGAATGACTTCCCACTCAACCACAAGTGAGAGGTCAGTCTCAGTGTGGGCAGTACCCAATATGACTGCAGCAGTGGACCAATTGGTGTACAACACTGCCTGGAGCTGTGAGCGAAGAATCACCAACTTGATTCATATCTGAACACAGCAATTACTATATCTGTCCATACCAGAGTTGGCATGGTAGATACACAGACATATGCGAAATATAGGAGTTGAAGGTAAGGAACATTGACAAAATTTAAAATACTTCGCTTCTTACGAAAACATGTGTCAGCCCACAGTACTCTGATGTGCTACTGCTGCTACTATGAGAGCTACCACTGGATTGGGCGATCTAAGTGCTGCAAGTAACACAAAACGAATGATTCAATGCAGACAGTGGTTCTATGCACTACACAGTTGCTAAAGCGTATAAATGTGCCTGATAAATACACAAATGTGCACAAAATACAGGGTTTGAAGCTAAATAACAACAACAATATTACAATTATAACTATAATGATAGTAGATGTCAAGAAAATATACTTACATCAATTGACAAATAATTTGCTCTCTTGTGACAAACAACAAATGATAAGGATGTCAAGTCATGCATCAGAAGTCCCTGTTGTGAGCCAGTTTAAGTATTAATGCTGACGCTGATGAACAGAGAAAATTAGCAAATAAGCTTCTAACTAACACTATGTGCTTTCCTTGCAGGAAAGGTGAAGTCGTTGTATCAGCAGGCATCTGGTATCAACATAATGCTGTTCAATCAAACCTACTGTTTGAATACCAGTGGGTGTACGCATGTTAGTGTCAGTGTAATATCGAAAAGGGAGTTCTAATAAGTGGTTTTACTTGAAAACCATCAATTTAGTGATGACAAAGTAATATTCCTCCCCCTCCCCCCCAATGAACCACGGACCTTGCCGTTGGTGGGGAGGCTTGTGTGCGTCAGTGGTACAGATAGCCATACCATAGGTGCAACCACAACGGAGGGTTATCTGTTGAGAGGTCAGACAAACGTGTGGTTCCTGAAGAGGGGCAGCAGCCTTTTCAGTAATTGCAGTCTGAAAGATTGACTGATCAGGCCTTGTAACATTAACCAGAATGGCATTGCTATGCTGGTACTGTGAACGGATGAAAGCAAGGGTAAACTACAGTTGTAATTTTTCCTGAGGGCATGCAGCTTTACTGTATGGTTAAATGATGATGGTGTCCTCTTGGGTAAAATATTCCAGAGGTAAAATAGTCCCCCATTCGGATCTCTGGGCGGGGACTATTCAGGAGAACGTTGTTATCAGGAGAAACAAGACTGGCGTTCTACATATTGGAGTGTGCAATGTTGTGCAGGTACGTTAGGTAATTTAAAAAGGGAAATGGATAGGTTAAAGCTAGATGTAGTGGGAACTAGTGAAGTTCCGTGGCATGAGGAACAAGGCTTTGGGTCAGGTGAATACAGAGTTATAAATACAAAATCAAATAGGGATAATGCAGGAGTAGGTTTAATAACGAATAAAAAACAGCATCATGGATAAGTTACTACAAACAGCATAGTGAACACGTTGTTGTAGCCAAAATAGACACGAAGCCCACACCTTCCACAGTAGTACAAGTTTATATGCTAACTAGCTCCGCAGATGAGGAGATTGAAGGAATGTATGATGAGATAAAAAAAAAATTATTCGGATAGTGAAGGGAGACGAATATTAAATAGGCGTGGAGGACTGGAACTCGATAGTAGGAAAACGAAGAGAAGGAAATGTAGTAGGTGAATATGGAATGGGGAAAAGGAATGAAAGAGGAAGCCGCCTGGTAGAATTTTGCACAGAGCATAACTTAATCATAGCTAACACTTGGTTTAAGAGTCATGAAAGAAGGCTGTATACTTTGAAGAGGCCTGGAGACTCTGAAAGCTTTCCGATTGATCATGTAATGGTAAGACAGAGATTTTGGAACTAGATTTTAAATTGTAAGACACAATCTATTGGTTATGAACTGTAGATTAAAACTGAAGAAACTGCAAAAAGGTGGGAATTTAAGGAGATGGGACCTGGATAAACTTTAAGAACCAGAGGTTGTACAGAGTTTCAGGGAGAGTATAAGGGAACAATTGACAGGAATGGGGGAAAGAAATACAGTAGAACAAGAATGGGTAGATTTGAGAGATGGAATAGTGAAGGCAGCAGAGGATCAAGTAGGTAAAGAGGCGAGGGCTAGTAGAAATCTTTGGGTAACAGAAGAGATATTGAATTTAACTGATGAAAGGAGAAAATTTAAAAATGTAGTAAATGATGCAGGCAAGAAGGAATACAAATGTCTCAAAAATGAGATCGACAGGAAGTGCAAAATGGCTAAGCAGGGATGGCTAAAAGACAAATATAACAATGTAGACGCATATATCACTAGGGGTAAGATAGATATTGCTTACAGGAAAATTAAAGAGACCTTTGGAGAAAAGAGAACCGCTTGTATGAATATCAAGAGCTCAGATGGAAACCGAGTTCTAAGCAAAGAAGGGAAAGCAGAAAGGTGGAAGGAATACACAGAGGGTCTATATAAGGGCGATGTACTTGACAATATTATGGAAATGGAAGTGGATGCAGATGAAGATGAAATGGGAGATATGACACTGCGTTAAAAGTTTGACTGAGCACTGACAGATTTAAGTCGGAACAAGGCCCCAGGAGTAGACAAAATTCCATTAGAACTACTGATAGCCTTGGGAGAGCCAGCCCTGACGAAACTCTACCATCTGGTGATCAAGATGTACAAGACAGGCGAAATACCCTCAAACCACTTGAAGAATATTATAGTTCCAATCTCAAAGACAGCAAGTGTTGATGACATGTGTGAAAATTACCAAACCGTCAGTTTAATAAGTCGCAGCTGCAAAATACGAACACGAATTCCTTACAGAGCAACGGAAAAACTGGTGGATGCCGACCTCGGGGAAAATGAATTTGGATTCCGTTAATATGTTGGAACATGTGACGCAATACTCACCCTACGACTTATATTCGAAGACAGATTAAGGAAAGGCATTTGTAGACTTAGAGAAAGCTTTTGACAATGTTGACTGGAATACTTTCTTTCAACTTCTGAAGGTGGCAGAGGTCAAATACAGGGAGCAAAAGGCCATTTACAATTTGTACAGAAACCAGATTGCAGTTTTAAGAGTCGAGAGGCGTGAAAGGGAAGCAGTGGCTGGGAAGGGAGTGAGACAGCAAGCAGTAAAGGAAACTAAAGAAAAAATTGGAATAGGAATTAAAATCTATGATGAAGACATAAAAACTTTGAGGTTTGCCGACGCGACGAAAGTGTAATTTTGTCAGAGACAGCAAAGAACCTGGAAGAGCAGTTGAACGGAACACACAGTGTCTTAAAAGGAGGCTATAAGACGAACAACAAAAGCAAAACGAGGATAACGGAATGTAGTCTAATTAAATCAGGTGATTCTGAGGGTTGAAATTAAAATTTAAAACAGTCTTGATCGCAATCTTGTTAGAATATTTTTTTTATTGGGGTATTTGTATAGAGTGTAGCTATGTATGGTTGTGAAATGTGGACGATAAATAGTTAGGACAAGAAAAGAATAGAAGCTTTCGAAATGTGGTGCTACAGGAGGAGGTTGAAGATTACATAGGTAGAATGCTACAGGAGAAGGTTGAAGATTGAATGGGTAGATCATGTAACTAATGAGGAGGTACTGAATAGAATTGGGGAGAAGAGGAATTTGTGGCACAACTTGTCTAAGAGAAGGGATCGGTTGGTAGGACATATTCTGAAGCATCAAGGGATCACCAATTTAGTACTGGAGGGCAGCATGGAGGGCAAAAATCGTAGAGGGAGACCAAGAGATGAGTACACTAAGCAGATTCAGAAGGGTGTAGGTTGCAATAGTTACTTGGAAATGATGAAGCTTGCACAGGATAGAGTAGCATGGAGAGCAGCATCAAACCACTCTTTGGGCTGAAGACGACAACAACAACAACAACAACAACAAAGATATTCTCCTTGGATTAATGACATTGAGCATTCAGTGTGTCAACGCAGATTTCAGCCTTGTTCCACAGAAAAGTTTGCTCTCCCCTGATGTTCCCTGATGTTACAAAGTGATCATACCATCTCTGTAGGGGATTCAGACAGTACAGTTAAAATATTTAACAACAGAGGGAGCACAGATCTACAGGAGTTGATTTTTAACATTTAATGAAATGCACTACAGGATGAGCTAGAGTGTTGGCAAAGATGGCAGTCACATACTCTCGAATTCTACGACACACTGTGCAGTAATCTACTGTCGATAGCTTGCCAAACTCTCCACTCATTAGAAACTACCATAGCTCGACTCCATGATGCATTCTGTGCATTGAGGTAAGTGTCAATGTATGATTCAACATTACCAGATGTGGGCACTGAATTACGATCGTATTGAAGTTTCTTTATATGCCCAGCTGTAACCAATACTTTATAAAACCCCTCCATTTCAATGTAAATAAACAGTTACCACCATGACCAAGTGGACGAAACAGTCTCACCCCAAGGGTCTTTAAATGACTGGTCCTGCAATGATGAAGGTATAAACCAGAAGAACGAGACGAATGGATCATTACTTCCTGATATTAGAAGTGCTTTGGTTATTGGGGCTTCATGCTGCAGAAAATAATCAAATTTTTACACTGTTGACGTATCCTGTGGAAGTCCACTTAGAGCATGTATATATTTTTCAAAAATACTGTTTCAGTTAAAATATCAGCTACTGCAGGAGATTTTGCACGGAATTGAAGGACTAACAGGCAGTGATATTCCACCACCTGAAAAAGTAAAACAAAACAGCACATTCTTATTTGGCAACATCTCTGTGGGAAATCAGGATATGTGCTGATATTTCTGCTTTGCTCGCCACATGCAAGTCAATATATTTTATTTCAGTGAGACATACTTAAGCATCCAAAAGCTGTTGGTCTGGAATGCACCAACCTTGTAACTTTCGAACAGGCAATCTGAATTAAAGCATATTTTCGAAGCACATGTAGGAACAGAGATGTTACTCAATGAATTCGTTATATGTAAGGATTGCTGGATTAACACTCAGCATAGCTTGCTGGTTACAGATAAAACTAGTAAATTGAATGAGAGTCAATAGAAACAGAACTTTATCTAGATTCTTCAAAAAGGCAATGCACCAAAATGCGCATGTGTCAGTATATTGTACACTATGTACAAATTTGCAGAGGTGTTGCACATTCATTAAGAGGACGCAAAGCACATGCTTTTGACAAAAAAAATAGAGGCATTCAACACTAAATTAATGGAACTAAAGGTCTTGTTAAGAGAGGTGCTATGAGGTGTTGAATGTTCATATACAGAAATATGAACTGTGTGTCAAAGAGAAAATTAAAGGAGTCAGTATAAAACTAATGTATGTGTGAAATATCGATGTGATAGCTAAGGCACTTCATGCCTGTCACCACCAATTGTCTCAAAGTAAACCTAAGTTGTAAACTGTCTCAAAAATGGCGTAGTTCAAAAATGGTTCAAATGGTTCTGAGCCCTATGGGACTCAACATCTGAGGTCATCAGTCCCCTAAAACAAAGAACTTACCCAACCAACCTAAGGACATCACAAACATTCATGCCCGAGGCAGGATTCGAACCTGCAACTGTAGCGGTCGCACGGTTCCAGACTGAAGCACCTAGAACCTCTCGGCCACAACAGCCAGCAATGGCTTAGTTTACACCAACATGTTGATGAGAAAGTGTAATGTTAAAAACTGGAAATTTGACCAAAGTTACTTTGGTGAAAGTAAGGTCAACTGCAACAAGACCATTATCTCTCAGTAATATTTAAGCCAGTAACTGACAGGCTGAAAGAGCTGTCATGTACTGTGGATAGAAGCAGAAATAGGAGGAGGAGGAGGAGGCATGCTGAGTTAAGACAGAACATGTGTGGTCATCAGGGCGAAACCATATTTCTTAGGAAAGCACACAATATGTTTAACCACGAAGGCAGTAAGAATTGTTAACAAGGAATTTGGAAGATTGCCTAGGCTGTTACAGTTAATAATTTTGAAAATGGCGAATGTTAAAAATATACACTGAAACTATAAAAACATGTGGTGCAATAACGCATGTAAAACCCCGAAAGGATGAATGGATGTCTCATAGAGCGACAAATACAGGACTGTAACTACAGCAGCAGCTCCACATAGTGTAGGTAAAAGTCGAAGTTCAGCAAGAGAGACTAAACAATCTGCCTCTGAAGTATATAAATTATGGTAACTAAATGAAATCATAGCTCGATTACGACTGTTTACAGCTTCAGTTAGGCAAGAGAATGCAGATTACATGAACAAAATGTTATCAATCTTACCTGAGCTTGGAAAAATACGCATCGTCGAGTAATTGTGGAGAGAGTTGTTCACGAGCTTTACAGACCTGCATGCAGAATATATCTGATAATACGAGGAATGGATTATGCATGGCAGGCTGATCTCTTAGATACATAGGACTATTTACAATCAAATAATGGTTTCAACTACATTCTCACAGTCACAGGCACACATGGTCACAGGCGCAGAGGTTTCTGAATAATTGTTGCACACAGGACTAAATCAACTGCCCAACAGACTTGAGGCATATGATGGAAGTGAATTTTACGATAGGCATTTCAAAGCAGAATTGGAACGATGTGGGATAAATCACTGTTCAACATTCTCTCATTTGGAAACTAGTATTGCCAAATGGTTGAACTGGATAATTAGAAACCGAATGTGGAAGCAATTTAATCTTCAACGTACGTGCAAATGTCTGAACATACAACCACAAATCATTGCAAGTATAATCGCATTATTCACCACAGAATTAAGAACAAACCTATTGATGTTACAAACGAATTATGGGAACGCTTCGAACCCAATATGTTCCTCATACAGCAGGTCATAAGATGTTGAGGGAACAGGGCATTGATGAAATGGCTTAGTTTCTCATCAAAGCACTACAGCTGGGTGAACACTCGCATTTTGCTATGTAATACGAAAAGGAAAGCTCAAACCATGCAGTAGTGTGATATGAGTGCTAGGAAACTTATCAACATAGTTGGAGGTGGTATTCTCGAGAAGCTGCAATCAGAAGTTTGTATCTCTAGATACAATTTCTGCGGATTTGGAACAAAATTGAAATAGCACCTAGCTTATGGTGATAAGGGCTTTGATGCTTTGAACAATGTACGCAAAGAGCACACGATCGCCTACACTACAAACAAAGATCACCATATTGCAGACCAAATATTCATTGATGAGGTCGCGCAGGTATGTCAAAAGATGGATATTCATGTATGACAACCTATGTCTGCATATGTGGTTGATAAGGCAATGTTTGTTCGAACTTAAACTGGGTAATGGACTAACCTTCAAGCAAATACTGAATGCAGCTCACTGCATACTAAACAAGAAGAAAAACCTATGTGATGTTTAAAAAATTCGTGACAGTGGCAAAAGGAGCCTAGAGGCAGGAAGAAGGAAGGAAACGATGTGTTAAAAGGCATAGGTTGCTACCAATACCAAAGAGATCTGGTGGACCAATTCTGTTTATGATACCTCCATTTGCTGGGCTGTCAGCCACTGGTTTCGTTAGCTAGGAGACCTGATATATTTTAAGCAGTACAGAACGTCCAAAAATGCGAAAAGTAATTACAAGCAGCTAAAAGGCATAATATGACCATGAAGGCCATCGCTATGGGTAAAGGTTTATATTTACAATACAGGAAAGAACTTGGGTTGTACATTTAAGAAAAATCCCACAGCAGTGGTACTGGAAAGAAGGATTAAAAACATAGATCCGCTTAAACTCATCAGAAAATTTAAAATTGCGATATTTTACAGCGTGTTTATGTAGGATACATGGCCTGAGACAGTGTGGAAACCCAAGAAACGTGGAACTGTCAATTTAGATGTTGTTCAGGGTATGTAGCGCTTTGTGATTTAAGGCAACATGAAAGATTGTGTTGTCATTTTACCAATAGGAACCAGCTGTTGTACAATGTTCGACACTACCATAACTTCAGTTCATACCTCTGAGGATATTTCTGCATGGTATTTTTCCAGAAAATTGCATAAAAACAAGCAGTATGCAAGTCTCCACATCATTCGAGGCTGCAATGTAATTACGTACACTCTAATGCTAATTGGTCTAAATTGAAAGCAAACTACTTTCCTCCAATAGATGAGCAGGGAGTAGTGATGTACAGAATCAACTCGTCTGGAAACACACAAAAGCATAGCTAACGTCACTGAATTAATAATAAATTGCGTCTAGGGAATGGGGAAGTTGTGGCAATACCTCCTGGCTCTTGCGACATTGTCAATTCACATGTACAATTGAAACGTTTAGTTGAAGGATTTGAGGTACATGTAAACGTTAATATATTTAAATCAGAGATAAAAATGAAACACATTGCGGACTTCAGTCACAAATATTCAATAGGATGGCTACTACATTTCTCAAAGGGTCAAGTGATGGTGTATAATACTGATAAAATTTTTGAGTTATCAACTGGTGGCCATACTGTCAGTAAGTACAATTCGCGTAGAGCATAATATTACAACGAATTTTGTACCTTGATGACAGGTTAGTCCATACTATTTATCCATTTTTTCCTACAATGGGTCCTGCTTATAAAAGTGAAGAAAATAAAGTCCACAATGAACATGGGGTGCTACATGAAGCCAAGGTGGCGAAGGGTTCACAACCATCACGAATGTGGCAGGTAACGTTAAGTTAGGCTGCCGAAGCAAAAGCCAAAAGTGAACTCCGGGAGGTAACAGAAGAATGGCATGTCCCATACTGGCAGGCAAGGGAGTCTTCAAATATGAGGGAATAGGATGAGTGGCCACACATGAGAGAGATACAACATGCCTATCCACTGAGGAGGACATCATGCCAGTATGACTAGTAGTTCAGCATCTTCTACACAGACACTCAACTGGGCTAGTGAAAAAGCCACCAGTGGCGAAACATATTCCGTGGTGGTGGAGTGTGTTAAGACACCATATGATGGACAAAGGTGCAGAGGAATAAACTAAACATCCACAGTCTAGTTATGAATGGACATGGGATAAAGAAAACGGAGCAGGGTGGTCTCATCAACTCACCTGGAAGTACCACCTAGGAGATGTTACACACTGAGGAACTAGGTACTATGTAGAGCCTAGTAAGAATACATGGGAGAACCAAGGAAGTTTCGTATCAGACATGAGCCCCAGGAATTTTCTAGTTTCAGCGAATGGAAGAACAAAAGGCGCAAGATGTAGGATGGTGTAAGAAACTCATTTCACCGAGAAATATTCATACAAAAGGTTTTGGCAGTGGAAAGTGAAAGGCACTGCACAAGCTTCATGAGAAAAGACGATAGGAACGACGCTGAAGACGCTGCTCAAGGAGAAAAGTTGATGTAGAACTGCAACAGATCGTAAAATCCTTGACAAAAAGGGAGGTCAGATGGCTGGTGGGAGAATCCATAATATGGTTAATGGGGATAGCATAGACAATGATACTCAGATAAATGTGTCCAACAAAGCCAAACCATATAAACAGATGTATAAGGATGATGGTTCAAAATGTGGAGAGCACATCTCCACAAACGAATCACATTTCTGCACATCTCAGTCCACCAGGGACCAGGACATGCTACAGTAAACTTGAAGTGCACGGTATGGAACAGTCTGCAACAGAAGGATAACGTTCGGAAGATGCTTTACTTGGTCATCACAGCTATGTGAAGGTCGTGAGGGAGGACTAAAGCCTCCAGTCGGCCTCAGAAACCTGCCAACTGGGTTTGCACTCAGGTGGGGTAGAAGTCTGAAAATGGATAGCACACAGAAAGTGATCACTTGAGTATGTGTCAGAGGGAGTGGGCCATTCAAGATGACGGGTGAGCTGGACAGTGCAGAACGAGAGGACTAAATGGTAATAAATGTGAATGGAATCTGAAAGAAACATGGGTGCTCCAGTGCTAAGAGGGATGATTCAGAAGGTCAGCTAAGAGGTAACCTCTTGGACAGGTTCTCCGGGAGCCTCAAAGCGGATGGTGGGAACTGAAGTCACCAAGTAGCAAAAAGGAGTGAAGAAGCTGACCAATGAGCTGGAGTAAGTGTGACTTGGTAACAGAAAATAACAGAGGGGTGTAGATGTTACAAAGAGAAAATGTGAAATGAAGGAGGAAAAAGCAGACTGCAACAGCTACCCAACGAGTGTTCAGTAAGATGGATGACCAGCATGGCTCCATGAGGTGAAATGCAGTCCTTGGGGGAAAGGTCACAGAGTCCCAGAACGAAATATGAGAGGTCAAAGGGGTTGTGAGGACAATTTTTTTCTTGGAAGCAGAAAACAAGCGAACACTGCAATTCCAAGAGCAGCTGTAATTCCTCCTTGTTGGATCTAGTACCACAAATGTTCCATTGGAGAAGAGTCATAATGGGGATTGGGGAGGAGGGAACAAATGAAGGTTAGTCACCTTGCGGTTGCTGAGTACCAGCCTTCAAAAATTCACTGCTACAGAGGCAGAGGCTGGAGAATCCTGTTCCTGAGATCTACAAACATTTTGTCATTCTCCTTGGGTCAGCCTGTGAATTCCATGGCAGAAAATTGGTATGCAGTAGGCACCAGCAAAATGGAGGTCAGCTGGGTGAGGGTATATGTGCCAAGAGCACTGAAGGGGATCTCTAAGTCAGGGAAGGAGAAAACCGTTCGTTTTTGTTTGATTTCTTAGAACTTTCTAGTTGGCAGATGAAGACTACGTTTTTAGCTGTAGAAAGTATTTGCGGCAGTACTGCTTTTGTCCTTCCAGCCTGATAGTTGTGTAGCAGGTGATTTCGTCATCAGGGGCACGGATTTGATGGCTTGTTGTGCAGCTGCAGGAGGAGGAGAAGGAGATGCTACTGCAACCTGAGTGATTTCACTACTGCAATACCGAACTTGAAGTTGCAAGTCTGGGTGGGTATATTCTCCATTATTCATGGCATAGCAAAAATGATACTGTAAATGCCAGATGGTAAAATGCAAGGATCTTGACTAGCAAACAACTGTGAGTGACAAGGTGGAGTTTGATGTCCTTCACTCAGATCTCCTGGATGGCTCACTCATTAAGACACATGGGACATTCATGGGATTACAACTGATACAGCAGAGAGGAGGCAAACAGCTGCCCTCATGAGCATCTCTGTCAAGAGTAACACATTTGGCCATGTTTTGACAGGATATGTGTTTTATTATAATGTTGAACTCATTTTGTTTGTAATGTATGGTTGGACCAAGATGACTTCATAGTCTGCCTTAATCTTTGAGGCAAACACTACTTCAGCAAATGGTAGAATAAGAGTGCATGTGGGCTTTAAGATTGCATCCATCTTTTTCATTACTCAATGGGCCACAGTGATGCTATGATTAGAGGGAAGTGTGGATTTCTCCCTCAGTGAGGCCATCTAACATCAGAATGTAAAGAACACCATGTGAACAATTCAGTGAATGATGGTCCTCAACACAAACAGGATAACTCTGGAGGAGTGATGCTGTAAGCAGTTGTAGGGCCTGAAAATCACAATACATCTTCAGAAGCAAAGTTGTATTACATAAATGACATAAGAATTTCACAGGGCCTGCAACTGCAACAACACCTTTCAGAATAATGCAAGCATTAACCGTAGCAAAGGACTGACCACCTCCGGTACGTGATACCATGAGGAACTGATGTACAGCTGGTATGGACTTGAAATCTTTAGCCTCATTTAGTAGACACACTCTAAGACGTTGATTGAGCCACTGCAAAAAATCCCCATGATTGCCAACATCTCCAATGGCATGCTCCTTCCAACTGGGTGCCCCCTCAGAGGGGGATTCACACACCGTAAATGACTGTTCACACCTCCCGAACTCCTGACAGAGGGACCAACTGGCATTTGGGAAAGTAACAGTCACCCCTCTCTGGGCCTGGCCTGTATCAGAGGGTATGTGTGAACCCTACTGTTGACCCAGAGCTAGGAATTATGTATTACCTTGTCACCTGTAATGTGTCTAATGAATGAGCCAGCCTTCAGGAACACACCAGGATGATGGAGGAACAAAGAGAATGGGGATTTACCAGTCAAGTCTTCACAACCTTACTGAAACTGGCACCAGCTACTCACAATTCTTCTTGATCATGGCCCGTAAACTGTCACCACAACAAGCTTGTGTGTTTCCTGAGCACCACTGTGGCACAGCATTGAAAGAGTTGTCCAACATTATATTCATTGATCTGAAAGGCTGGGAATCAGCTCCAATCTTTTGATTTATAGCCACTCACCCTTTCTTGTTCTACTGCAGTATGACATTAGCTTGTGGCCATCAAGATGAATTTGTTGAATGTCAGTGATTTTCAAGTGATGTTCTGGATTAAGCACAACACAGCTGCTGATGTACCACCTGAACTTTTGTCTTCCTGTACAGATATTAGACATGTGCTCTATTTATCTAGGAACAGTCACATAATGGTTGTTGTACAGAACAGCATTACTGACCATACTGCCTTGTAATGTTGGTGCTTATTGGTAATACTGAATAATTAAAGTAGTGCATTTTATTTCTGAAGTACTCTCACAATAAATAAAAATTAATATTTCTCAAAAAGTTCTGCAGTGAATTATGAAAACTTACCTTGCACTATCAGATGCATATCTTGTTGAGGCTTCCACCTGAAACATTTCAAGAAATGGCCAGTGATTTACAACTGATGGGACAGTAAATAAATAGATTTATATTAACACCCACCAACATGTGATTGGTCCACCAAATGCTGTAAGTGAAGCTTGAAAATATCATTAAAGAGGACATGATAAACTGTTGCAGTTAATGAAACAGAATATTAGTCAGAATTCACTTTCCATTTTCTCAATTTGTCTTCAGTACTGTAAATAACTACACAAGCTAGTAATTTGGTTGTAGCCATACTTCCTACTAGACACTTCACATTTTTAACCTGTCATGCACTTCCGTCTTGTGTAAAATTTTCATTCACGTTTTTTTATTATGAAAACTGCCATTCACTGACAGAAGAATTGATTATCATAAATGACACATTTGGGCCTTTGTGCTCTGGGCAGCCCAGATGAACTTGCAGAGGTGAGGAGCGACTTCTAAACCCAACCTTAAGTTCACACCCAGAACTGCATACAGACCTGGACCATTAAATATACAAACATTAATAAATATTGGCAAACTCAAAATATTTTCAGACACTATAAATGTATAACAAAATTGGTATTACAAACAGCACATTCACAGATGAAGAAATACCACATTCAGAGAACTGTAGATTTTTCCAGAGAATACAGGGAAGAAATTCGCAAAACTATCCCAGAACTAGGCTCTGCATTCATAAACATCAAATCTATGTTGCAATCAGTACCAAATTTTTCCATTACCTCCAGAAAGACTCACTCCCTGCAATAATCCAATATTTAGATGAGAGGTACACAATAATTGATGCACATTCATCAATAAATCATGTTAACAAGAACAATGCAGAAAGCAAAACAGTCCTGAGAACTATGTTGAGAAGCATCTGTTGAAGTTCCAGAGGAAAACATAAGAATTTTATTATTTTTTTATCCTCAGATTGGTACAGAATGGAGATGAGAACACTTTCTACCTAAACTGCTATTAATTAAATGTATTCAAAACTGGAATTTTGACTTAAGCAATTCTCAGGCGACAGCTTACTATGAACTATGTCGAAGTTATTACATGTCATGCCTAGTCATTGGGGAGTGGATATAAAGATGTGCAGTACGATATGACTGACAGAAATTGGTACATTAAGTACTAACATTGTCTGGACATACAGATTATGAAGACTCCAGTCTTGTATTGACTATGGAATTTGCAAACACAGTTAACACAAGGAAAGTACTACCTCAAAAGGAATTATAAAGGTTTCAGACATCTCACTGACTTACCACTTGAGAATCGTACAGCTGCCAAATGAATTTTGAATAAATATGTACCATAACAGTCCAGGGAGAAAATGTTTTCATTTATAAATGTCTGCCTGACTGTGGATGAAAGAAAAAAGGACAAATGGTAGGAAAAAGGCAGTTAGCTAAATTGTTGGCAGATAACCATCCCCTCCATCCCACATATATATCACTCATCATCATCATTTAAGACTGATTATGCCTTTCAGCGTTCAGTCTGGAGCATAGCCCCCTTATAAAATTCCTCCATGATCCCTTGTTCAGTGCTAACACTGGTGCCTCTTCTGATGTTAAACCTATTACTTCAAAATCATTCTTAACCGAATCCAGGTACCTTCTCCTTGGTCTGCCCCGACTCCTCCTATCCTCTACTGCTGAACCCATGAGTCTCTTGGGTAACCTTGCTTCTCCCATGCGTGTAACATGACCCCACCATCTAAGCCTGTTCGCCCTGACTGCTATATCTATAGAGTTCATTCCCAGTTTTTCTTTGATTTCCTCATTGTGGACACCCTCCTGCCATTGTTCCCATCTACTAGTACCTGCAATCATCCTATCTACTTTCATATCCATAACCTCAACCTTGTTGATAAGGTAACCTGAATCCACCCAGCTTTCTCTCCCATACAACAAAGTTGGTCGAAAGATTGAACGGTGCACAGATAACTTAGTCTTGGTACTGACTTCCTTCTTGCAGAAGAGAGTAGATCGTAGCTGAGCGCTCACTGCATTAGCTTTGCTACACCTCGCTTCCAGTTCTTTCACTATGTTGCCATCCTGTGAGAATATGCATCCTAAGTACTTGAAACCGTCCACCTGTTCTAACTTTGTTCCTCCTATTTGGCACTCAATTCGTTTATATTTCTTTCCCACTGATATTACTTTAGTTTCGGAGATGCTAATCTTCATACCATAGTCCTTACATTTCTGATCTAGCTCTGAAATATTACTTTGCAAATTTGCAATCGAATCTGCCATCACAACTAAGTCATCCGCATATGCAAGACTGCTTATTTTGTGTTCACATATCTTAATCTCACCCAGCCAGCCTATTGTTTTCAACATATGATCCATAAATAATATGAACAACAGTGGAGACAGGTTGCAGCCTTGTCTTACCCCTGAAACTACTCTGAACCATGAACTCAATTTACCGTCAACTCTAACTGCTGCCTGACTATCCATGTAAAGACCTTTAATTGTTTGCAAAAGTTTGCCTCCTATTCCATAATCTCATAGAACAGACAATAACTTCCTCCTTGGAACCCGGTCATATGCCTTTTCTAGATCTATAAAGCATAGATACAATTCTCTGTTCCACTCATAACACTTCTCCATTATTTGCTGTAAGCTAAAGATCTGGTCCTGACAACCTCTAAGAGGCCTAAACCCACACTGATTTTCATCCAATTGGTCCTCAACTAATACTCGCACTTTCCTTTCAACAATACCTGAGAAGATTTTACCCACAACGCTGATTAAAGAGAAACCTCTGTAGTTGTTACAATCTTTTCTGTTTCCATGTTTAAAGATTGGTGTGATTACTGCTTTTGTCCAGTCTGATGGAACCTGTCCCGACCCCCAGGCCATTTCAATTATCCTGTGTAGCCATTTAAGACCTGACATTCCACTGTATTTGATGAGTTCCGACTTAATTTCATCCACCCCAGCTGCTTTATTGCACTGCAATCTATTGACCATTTTCTCCACTTCCTCAAACGTGATCCTATTTCCATCATCATTCCTATCCCATTCTACTTCGAAATCTGAAACATTGCTGATCGTATTTTCACCTACATTGAGCAACTCTTCAAAATATTCCCTCCATCTGCCCAAGGCACCCACAGGATTCACCAGCAGTTTTCCTGACCTGTCCAAAATACTTGTCATTTCCTTCTTACCTCCCTTTCGAAGACTCCTAATTACACTCCAGAATGGTTTTCCAGCAGCCTGACCCATAGTCTCCAACCTGTTTCCAAAGTCTTCCCAAGATTTCTTCTTGGATGCTGCAATTATCTGTTTGGCTTTGTTTCTTTCTTCAACATAATTTTCTCTGTCTACCTGAGTTCTAGTATGTAGCCATTTTTGATACGCCTTCTTTTTCCTTTTACAGGCTGCCTTGACTGTGTCATTCCACCAAGCTGTTTGCTTCATCCTACTTTTACACACTACTGTTCCAAGACACTCTTTAGCCACTTCTAGTACTGTGTCCCTGTACCTTGTCCATTCCTTTTCCAATGACTGTAATTGACTACATTCAACTAACTGGTACCTTTCTGAGATCGCTGTTATGTACTTGTGCCTGATTTCCTTATCCTGAAGTTTCTCCACTCTTATCCTCCTACATATGGACCTGACCTCCTGCACTTTCGGCCTCACAATCCCAATTTCACTGCAGATTTAATAATGATCAGTGTCATCAAAGAATCCCCTGAATACACGTGTGTCCCTCACAGCCTTCCTGAATTCCTGATCTGTTATTATATAGTCAATGACATATCTGGTTCCCCTGCCTTCCCAAGTATACCGGTGAATATTCTTATGTTTAAAAAAAGAGTTTGTGATTACTAAGCCCATACTGGCACAGAAATTCAAGAGTTGTTTCCCGTTCCTGTTGGCCTCCATATCCTCTCCAAATTTTCCCATAACCTTTTCATACCCTTCTGTTTGATTTGCAATCCTGGCATTAAAATCACCCATGAGCAGAACACTGTCCTTGTCCTTTACTCTAACAACTACATCACTGAGTGCCTCATAAAAACTATCCATCTTATCTTGATCTGTCCCTTCACAATGCGAATATACTGACACAATCCTAATTTTCTTGCTAGACACTGTCAAATCTATCCACATCAGTCGTTCATTTACATACCTTACTGCAACTACGCTGGGTTCCATTTCTTTCCTGATGTAAAGCCCTACACCCCACTGTGATATTCCTGCTTTGACTCCTGACAGGTAGACCTTGTATTCTCCCACTTCCTCTTCTTTCTCACCCCTTACCCGAATGTCACTAACAGCTAAAACATCCAGCCCCATCTTACTTGCAGCCTCTGCCAGCTCTACTTTCTTCCCAGAGTAGCCCCCATTGGTATTAATAGCTCCCCATCTCATTACCATTTGTCTGCCAAGTCGTATCTTAGGAGTCCCTGGTTTGTCAGTTAGAGGTGGGACTCCGTCACCTCCTAAGGTCCGAGGCATTTTGCTCTGATTGTTGCCAGCATCATATTTAAAGTACCAGGGAAGCAGGTTGCTAGCCTTACTTGCCCTAAGTCCCATTGAGTTTTACCCCTAACGGTTGAGGGACTAACCGGTGGATTTGGTAGTCTTTGCCGTATGAGCACAAAAGTGACCATGACTCAGAATATGTCCGAGATGCCCAGCCTTATTCCAAAGTAACTGGTATCCCGACTGTCGGGACTACTTACTTGGCCACTGATACGTTGCCCATGGTTCATGAACTAGGACATGACTACAGGAACCCACACCATGAACCACTAAAAGGATATGCAATCAACACTAATATGATTTGAGAGTATCACATAGTTTATGTGCCAATAACAAAGCACAATTCCAAGAACTTGATAAATTTAATAGTCAGATATAGATACCTGTTGAAATTGACCATTACGACTGATTAATAATAGTGGTTCCTGGCCTAGAATAACTGATAATCATGTTCACAGAAGATTCAAAGAAATTCCATGAAAAGTTCAAGGAGAAAACAATAGCAGAAATTCTAAAATACAAGACATATCAGGGATGGCTTAGGACAGGAAGGTCCTGTGATGGGCAGATTGATGAAGGACTAAAGTGGCAAAATACTATTGGAATACATTTGTAAAATTTTAGAAGGCATTTGACTATAAAGCAAAACTGCTTTTATTCAAAATTCATAAAAAAATCTGACATGCAGAATACAACATGAGTCCTTTTAAAAGAACTTCAGCCTCATTTGATATAAGAACAGACTTTAGCCATGGCAATGGACTAACTCCATTCTTCTTTCAGACCATACTAGAAAAATGAACATTGAACAGATGGAGCACTTGTCAGAACATAATACCAGAAGTTGAATACTACTTGGTTAGAAAATTGATGTCAAAATTGTCTGTTATACTTTTGTAGATAATTTAGCAATACTGATGGTGTAGAGAAGGTACAAAACAGAGAGTAAGAAAAACAGTAGGAAAAGCATGACTACTCATCTCCATAAGAAGCAGTAATGGGGAACAGCAATACTGCAAAATCCCACTCAAATACTGAGTTTGAGAGTATCAGGGGAAGACAAATTTAAGGATCTATGATAAGTCATATAGCCAAATGTTGGAGAAAATGGAGCCACAAGAGGAAGGCTATGAAAGATGGACTTTGCATTACAGTAAACAGAAGATGTTCATAGTAAAAATTCATTCTCCAAAATTGCAGAACCTCTGACTTGCAAGGCAGTCATTTGGCCAGAATACACATCTGCATCATAAACACTGATTTCAGATTTAACAAATGATAGTGAAAATTATGAAAAAAGAAAAGATATTAGGAAACAGAACACCAGTACAAACATTTAAATTCAGAAACAATAGACAAGTATACATAAATATGTAGGAAAATAACTGAGGCCAAAATTTGGCAAAGAAGGGTAATGAGTCTTAGCATACTGAAAAGAAAAACTGTGCAGCAGCACTGACTCTTTTTTATTAAAAAACTCATTGGCTTACAGAAGTGCACAAAGACCTACAAGACACTTGTATAAATAAGCAAGAAATTGAAAACCAAACCAAATACAGAAACAGAATTGAGTTGATAAATTCTCCACAACAAAATAGTTCCAAAAAGACAAGATAGAAACTAGACATCAGGTGAATGGAGAGAAATACGTGTACAGATGAAGGAGTAGCATAAAGAAATGGTCTGTAACTGAGCAGAACAAAAAAAATTGTTTCTCATTTGTAATACCTTCGCAGTACAGCATAGTGGTGGTGCTGTATGTACTGCAAATGAACTACAGCAAGGAGGTCAAAAAGTCTCTGCAAATACGCAGATAACAGTATTTGGAGTGTCTTGTTAGGCTACAGCAGTGCTCAGAAGTATTTTTCAGTTGCATTGTTATGCTGTCAGTACTGCTTGCATGCAGTCACAGAAGAGTAAGTGTCACTCCATCAAGCGCTTCATGCTGCTGTGGTTACATATCTAATAAATGAGCAAAATCATACAACAATGTAAGTATATATTCTTTTAGCTCAAAAGTATGTAACTTGTCTTGATGGTATGGTATTCATTAACCACTATAACTCAGGTATTCACTCGGTGATTGTTTACTTGTAAAGAACTAGAAGTATAACAAAATGGAACACTTGCTTGATGTGAAACAAACTGTTTGGCATGTCTTCAAGACTGGGAGGTACCAGTCTAGCACTGCTACAGAGTATGGCATATTGCAACAACTAACAAGTGTGCAAAGTCAATGGCATGAACAGCAAGTAACAGTAACCAATAAGCTAAGGTCCGATCATCCTTGATGAAGAGCGAGGGTGAAAGACATTGATTGATTGATTTATTTTATTTCATTAACAGTACAGAGTAACCCACCACCTTGAAATTTAAGGTGGGTCAGATGCTTATGACTCTAACAGCAAAGACTTCTCATTGTTACAATCTTATTGGTATACAGTTGCTATGCTTTTTTAAAAAAATAATATGAAGAAAATAATATATAAAGTTTTCTCTTAGGTTACAGCAAATGCAATGCTTAACAATTGTTAAAATGGTTCAAATGGCTCTGAGCACTATGAAACTTAACATCTGAGGTCATCAGTCCCCTAGAACTACTTAAACCTAAACAACCTAAGGACATTCAACAAATTCATGTCCAAGGCAGGATTTGAACCTGCGACTGTAGGAGTCGTGAGGTTCCAGACTGAAGCGTCTAGAACTGCTCTTAAAGTGGTTCCATATAATTTGTTACTACCTAGTTGATGAGAATATAATTTATATAATGCACATGTCAAAGAAAAATAAATGAAAAGAATATGTAATAAAATGAGTGCAGTGAAAGAAAATGCTGTATTTGGAAGTGTAATATAGTCTAAGTAGAACGTTGGCTGATAATGGCCTATTTCTACATATTTCAGATGAGAAGGTCTTGGTACAACCTTGAGCTATTCTCATCTGAAATGGTTTGTGCTAAGGACAGAATGATTTGTAGGCAATCAGCTGTAGCTCCAAGAGAAACACCTCAACAAATCAGGGATGATCTGAAGCAACATAATGGACTGAGCTCACACACGTCTACCATAAAAAGTCACTTAGTAACAGGCGATTTACATGATAAATGAAATAAACCAGCTCATAAATTCAAAAACTAGGGACAGGATATACTTTCCAAGGAAACCCTGAACTTGGAATGCCAAAGACGGATTTAGGGTTTTATGGAGTCACAAAAATAAATTTAACATTTTTTTTCTGATGGTGTGGAGTATACAGGGTGAGTCACTAACTATTGCCACCAAGAGTAACTCTGAAAGTATGACAGAAGTTGAGAGGTTTGTGGGACAAAAGTTGCATGGTACAACAGGAGCCACAGTATGAAATTGGTTGATTGTTGCTTCAGAGATATAAAGGTCAACTTTGCTTTTTAAATGGGATGCTACAGTTTGATACTTATTTTCTGGTAGCAGCTATGGAGATGAATCCGATGATGTTTAACACTAATGTCTTTGAAGGTCAATGAAGGTCAAAAAGGTGGCTTGAACATCCATTTGCAGAAGGTGTTCGAAGTGATGACCATTGGTATCAATCCAGTGCTGCGATCTTCTTACCATGGATGGAGTGGTATTTCTTATCACATCAGCACTTATGAAAACACATGCTCTGACAATTGTCTCTTATATCTCATGCAAATAGATATGCAGACTTGTAATAAATAGATTACAATTTCATATCCTTCAATTATCCAATGGCAGTTTTTTGTATTACACACTTATGTTTATGTAATTGTAACTAATGCTTTCTATAAAACATTTTTGAGTGCTACTGTAATAGGATTGTATTAAGACCCATGGTGAGATGAAAGAAGGAGATAGTAAAGAACAGTGGCAGAGTACAAATACTGTTTTGTTCTGCAGATCACTATATGCAGTCTGATGACCATCTGGACAGCAGCAACAATTCTTAAGTACATTGATGTGAGCTCATCAGATCAAATCAAAATGTATTCAAAGAAAACAACTACCATATTTTACAGACTGTAATGTGCACCTTAATTTTCAAGCAATTTTTAAGGAAAGTACATTTTTACCATTTTTTTATTAGATTGCAAAGTCAGCCTAAAAATTTCTTAGTTTATAAAACCAAAATGACCTTGTAAGATCACTGACATTCATTATCTCAACTTTCCTCAGCATCATTGTCCTCTATATATAAGATGGTCTTCACTACCATTATGAGCATTATTTATGTCTCACCCTACATCGCAACTGCTTTACTGACTGACACTTGTTTGTTTGTAGATCATTTTAGAACTCCCTTTGTTTGAATTCATGTTGGGCTTAATCCATCATCCATTGTTCCAATCCTCTTCCCTTTACAATTTAAATACACTGAAATGCCATGGAAACTGGTATACGCATGTGTATTCAAAGATAGAGGTATGTCAACAAGCAGGATATGATACTGCGGTCTGCAATGCCTATATAAATCAAGAAGTGTCTGGCATAGCTGTTTTATCAGTTACTGCTTCAACAATGGCAGGTAATTAAGATTTAATTGAGTCTGAATGTGATGTTATAGCCAGTGCATGAGTGATGGGACAGCATTTCTGAGATAACAATGAAGTGGGGATACTCCAGTATGGCGATTTAATGAGTGTACAGTGAATATCAGGAATCCATTAAAATATAAAATTTTTGACATTGCTGTGGCCAGAGAAAGATACTGCAAGAACGGGACCACCAAGATATGAAGAGAATCATTCAACATGATGGATGTGCAATCCTTGCACAAATTGCTGCAGGTTTGAATACTGGGCCATCAAAAAGTATCAGCATGCAAACCATTCAACAAAACATTACTGATATGGGCTTTTGGAGCCAAAAGCCCACTCGTGCACTCTTGATTACTGCACGACACAAAGCATTACAACTCAATTTGGCCTGTCAACACCAGCATTGGACTGTTGAGACTGGAAACATGTCGCCTGGTCAGATGAGTCATTTCAAATTGTCTTGAGCAGATGGATGTGTAAAGGTATGGAGATAGCCTCGTGAATCTATGGACCCTTCTTGTCAGTAGGGAATTGTTCAAGGTGGTGGAGGCTCTGTAATGGTGTAGGGCATGTGCTGGAGTGATATGGGACACCTGATACATTTGGATATGACTGACAGGTCACACGTACATAAGTATCCTGTCTAATCACCTGCAGCCATTCATGTCTATTGTGCAATCTGACAGACTTGGGCAATACCAGTAGAATTGCTACAGAGTGGCTCCATGAACACTCTGCTGAGAAACACTTCTGCTGGCCACCAAATTCCCCTGGCATTAACATTACTGAGCAAAACTGGGATGTCTCATGACATGCTCTTCAGAAAAGATCTCCAGTCCCTCATACTCTTTCTGATTTATGGTCAGCCCTGCAAGATTCTTGGTGTCAATTCTTCCCCTGCAGTACTTCAAACATTAACTGAGTACATGCCATGTTGTGTTGCAGGACTTCTGCATGCTCACTGGGGCTCTACATCATATTACACAGGTGTACCAGCTTATTTGGCTTTTCAGTGTAGTGTATTTGTCAAGACTTCAAGAAGTTGCAATTGTGAAGTAAGTCCTCCTGCAATAACAGTAAGCTCTGTATTTAACTGTCTCCATTTCTCTTTCACAGAATTTTAGAAATGACTACTGAAGTGATCTAGCACAAGAAGAGAACTCATCTTCAACGAAGTGACTTTCCTTTGCTTCTGTTAATCCACAATTACATACCAGCCTCATCCATCCAACCCTTGTCACAAACGTGAAGAACACCTGCCAGTATTCCACAAGGTTTTGACGTTTTTTAGCACTTGAAAATGATCACTGGATTAAGTTTAGTGCCATCAACACAACACGAAAGAACAACAGTGTAGTGCATTTTTTCATGTTCACCTGTTTTAATAGTTACCATTTTAGCACTTTTCATGGCAACAATTTTGTTACTTGGCAATCAAGTCTTTATGCACTATTTAACTTAGTTCCACACTGGTTTTCTTTCTATGTTGTATAATAATGTGATGGAAAGGTAATACTCTCTTCATACTCTTGTGGAATTTTATGAGATGATTTGGTCTTGGTTCACATGCTATGTCCATGACACTTTATAAACCAGTAGCACCAAACATTTTCACCCTTAGTATCTGTTAAGTTCCACTGTAGCACTAGCTTACAAGCATGTATTCGAGACATTTTTGTAGTAATTCGAATACCATTTGGATGGTGTGCTTGAATCCATTTCAATACAGCATCTTCTAGTTTTCGCCATTTTGTATTCAGTCCCCTATTTGCACATTTGGCCTTCCTCATGTTTTTCTGTCTTCTTTACTAGCCTGCCAATGGCAATTTTTTTTTCTGTTGCTGGAGGACTGGAATGCTGCTCAGCTGCTGTGTTTCCACATTGTTCTGCATATGCTTTTACTTTCTATTTATAGCCTGCATCATATGAGTACCTTTTATTTTTTCCACTGTGAAGCTAGCTACTAAAGAAAATATTCTTCTGTTACCAATAACACAAATAACTTTCAATTCAAGTTTGCTGGCACTGTAGACTGCAATGACACATCACAGGCTAGACAGTGCTCTTGGTTTGTGATTGTGGGGCATGAGGGAGACACTGTTAGCAAGCTTGTGAATCCCATTAACTCATGTTCGTTGCATTGGTGCACTTGAATCCAATGTTGCTAGATAAAATAGATTTCCTGCAGCATTGAATATGTGGCAAATTTTAAGGCAACCAGGAATTTTGACGCCAACACTGGACTTGTTATATTAAATTTGAGTATAACACACCTCAACTTTGAAGGCACTTTTTTGAACAAAGAAATGAGTTTTATAATCTGTAATAAATGGTATCAAGTCTCTGTAAGTACCACTGGAAATTAATTTGAACAAATAATTAGGGTAACTTGAAATTTATTATGCGTTCAAACTTTCAAATACTACAAGTGGGATATTAATGTGAGTATCATCAAATGTACAGGATTGATTGACACTGAACATTTGTCATTTAACATTGAAACACAAACAGGTATACATTTAATATTTTTCTCTGGTGAACTATGTTCCTCCCAAGCCAAGAGAAATACCATTAACCCGCTATCCATTGGGAATACTTCCCTGTGAGAGAAAGCCGACAACTGTGAGGCAGTATTTAAATTCACATTCATACAACTTTTGCAATAGTATCTTTGAGGAAGTTTAGGACAGTTCCAAGGTCAATGCTATGATGACAAGTCGAATTTGACACACATTTAAGCATACTCATCAACCCATTGACAAACAAAAGATGAATGCAGCCAAAGTAAGTGAGGAACAGCAATAAGCAAAGGATTCAACATATCAAATATTCTAACTCTGCTGACTGATCTCTCAAAAAATCAGATGCATAGCCAACTGCTAATTTGTCATTTTCCGGCTATAGAACATTATTCACAAGTATTATATAGAAAAACACTGAAACAGAATTCAACGGTATTATATCAAACTGTGCATCTGAACTTCAGGAGTTAAATATAGTACTGTATAGTTTTTCATTAATTAATTTTTATAAACACTGATTACAATAACGCTGAATTTTACTACTGGTAAGCCAAAACTGCCACAAGCACAAACCACACATCAAACTGTACAGTTTATCTGGAACTCAACTGTATCCAGGGTATCTAAAATTTGACTAAAACTACTCAATTAATTTGATGAGAGCTAAATATACTCCACAATTCCATACACCAAAAGACATTATATTTTACACTACATCCTTACCTTTATCCTTGGTCAGTATGTGTTGGCACATTTTTGAAACATTAACTATTATGCAGTGTGATCAAGATATGTTCAGTTCAATTGGTTGTAATTCAAACTTCGTATGTGCTACATAGTAGCATAAAGCACCATGTAAATAAGCAGGAAATTATGATCCAACCTGATAAGACGCATTTGTTTGTATAGAAATATTCCTTTGTGTTTACTTATTTTAACAGTTTCATGATGGCAGTTTATTATGTTTTCACCAATATTTAATGTAATATTTATCTTAGAATATTTCATAAGGTTTTAAAGTGACAAGCATGGGGAGGTGCTTAATTCAAGCCAGGCTTCACAAACTCCTCACTAGGGTACGAACTAATCCAGAAGGTACGTTGAGGAAGGAGGATGGGGAAAATACAAAAACAGCATGTGAGACACTGGAACTGCTCCTCAAAATTCATTTTCCTCAATATGCTCTGGCGGATAACATAGGCCAGAATGCAACCCCTGAAAGACAATGGTTTTCAGCCACTCAAAGAGAGGACTGCGACCGGCCAAGGCGTGTGTCGATTTCAGTAAAAATCCAATGGGCAGCGGGAACATTCTAACTGGTCCAGTCACCTGGCCCCGATGGCATCTTTCCAGCTCTCTTGAAACAAGCAGGAGAGAATCTTGTAAGAGCGCTGTGCAGGTTATTCAGGGTTAGCCTAGCAGCGGGAGTCATTCCCAATGCCTGGAGGGCAGTGACAGTTGTCTTTATTCTATAGCCAGGGAAAACTGATCACACCAGGCCCAAGGATATGAGATCAATCAGTCTGGTTAATGAACAGGTTGGGGAGAGGAGGCCAACTATGGCTCATCTATATTCAAACCAACACACACATCAACCAGGTAAATCATCAGAGAGAGCTTTCTGTCGATTTGTTGTGAGGGTGGAGAAAGCCCTTTGCTTTCAAGAAAGAGCCCACTCCATCTTCCTGGACATTGAGGGAACTTTTTGTAAGACAACATTTCATTCCATGGTTAGGGCAGCAGAGATGCATGACCTAGTGACCACTATATGTAGATGGACTATGGCCATGCTTAGTAGGAGGGGGGTAGAAGCCACTGTGATGAATGAAAAGATGGTAATTAACACCATTAGAGATTCTCCACAAGGAGGAGTTTTGTCCACTTCATTGTGGAATCTAGTGGTGAACAAACTCATTGAAAAACAAGATTCCAGGCAATAATTTTGTGAAGGATACACAGATGACCTTGTCATAGTAATACTTGGCAAATTTACTGACACAGTTAGGAATATGGCACAAGGTGCACTGAACATTGCACAAGACCAGTGCATTAAATAGAACCTAAGGGTTAATCCTATGAAGACTGTTGTGGTACCAATCATGAAGAAGCATATCCAACACTGAAGTTGGAATCTAAAGCTTTTTGATGAAACTCAATCTGTGAAGGAGATAGTGAAAAATCTAGAGGGTACCCTTAGATGAGAAACTAATATGGACCCCTCACATTAAGAGCATCTGCTCCAGGGTGAAAGGTACTCTAGTGAGTACCAAAAGGACTTTTGGCAAAAAACTATGGCCTAAGACCCTGAGGTATGCACTGGATATACAGCACAGTGGTTAGACTTAAGATCTCCTATAAGGCCGTAGTGACCTGGAAGAAGGTAGAACAGCAGGTTGCAGCTAAGAAGCTTGCTAAGGTGCTGAGCCTGGCCTGCTTCACCACAAGAGGCAGAATTAGTAGCACACCAACCACTGGGGTGGAAGCCATGCTGGACATGCCTCCACTAAGCCTTTGGGAAGCAGCTGGTGTATACAGACTCAAAACTGGTAAAAACTGGATCTCATTGAGGCATCCAGACCCACACACTAATATAGTGAGTGAGGCAAATATAGGAATGGCTGGGGAACTGCCGGCCGACTATATAATAACTCCCAACTGCTTCAACAAGCTTTACAATATAATAATTTGAAGTTGGGAACAGTAAGAAAAAACAGTTTGACGCCATACTGGGGACATTGTCTGGTTCACTGATTGGTCGAAATCAGACCAAGGTGCTGGGGCCGTGGTATATGGAATTCAGCGAAGACTGGAGGGCATCATCTCTCCAGGACAACTGGCTTCGGTATTCCAAGCTGAAATTACTGCAATCAGTGTGTATGTGTGTATGTGTGTGTGTGTGTGTGTGTGTGTGTGTGTGTGGAGGAAAAAATACATAGGTGCTGGAAGGATTGTAGCATCTGCATCTATTCAGACAGCCAGACAGACCTTAAATCATTAGCAACTCCTGCAACAAGATCTAAAATTATTGCAGAATGTCACAGGGCTCTGGTGGAGCTAGGGGGAAGCAATTGGGTAAAACCAATGTTGGTCCTTGGCCACTCAGGGATCAGTGGCAATGAACAAGCCGACAAATTGGGGGCAGAGACTCCATTCATTGGACCGGAACCTGTCCTGACAATCACCAAGGCTATGATCAAACTAGAACTACAGAACTGGCTTAGAAGACAGCACATAGAATACTGGGCCAAGGTCGATAAGCAAAAACATGGCAAGTTAATGATGCCAAAGCCGTGTTTTAAAAGAAGCTCTGTAATCCTTGGCTTGAACAGCCAAGAGATTAAACTCACACCCAAAGGTGTAATGGAGGCATGTCCAGCATGGCCCCAATCCCAGCAGTTGGCGTGCTACTAATTCTGCCTGTTATTGTGAAGCAGGCCAGTCTCTGCACCTTAGGAAGCTTCTTAGCTGCAAATGGTTCAAATGGCTCTGAGCACTATGGGACTTAACTGCTGAAGTCATCAGTCTCGTAGAACTTAGAACTACTTAAACCTAACTAACCTAAGAACATCACACACATCCATGCCCGAGGCAGGATTCGAACCTGCGACCGTAGTGGTCGCGCGGTTCCAGATTGTAGCGCCTACAACCGCGCGGCCACTCTGGCCAGCTCTTAGCTGCAACCTGCTGTTCTACCTTCTCCCATGACACTATGGCCCCATAGGAGATTCTAAGTCTAACCACCGTACTGTATATCCAGTGCATACCTCAGGGTCTTAGGCTCTAGCTTTTTTGCCACAAGTCCTTCTGCTATTCACTGGAGTACCTTTCGCCCTGGAGCAGATGCTCTTAACCCCTAATCACAGTCGTGAGTACTTCTCTCGCAACTACAGTCATGCAGTCCCGTGGACTGCATTCAGAAGGTGCGAAAAATACGTAAAAATCACCAATCTAGTGCTACTTTTTTAATTTAGTACTACATATTTATTCTTCAATTATACATAAATGGTAACTTATGAACAAAATATTGTTTCGGTGCTGTGAAAAAGACCTACTCATATTGCACTCTAAATTCTCATTGAAATTAACAGTGATGGACAAATATCCAAATATCTAAGTGTAGTTCTTTACTTGAAACTTGGTTGTTGCAGGTTAATGTTGAGCAAGTACCACCAGTGTTAAATTTAATGAGTATTCTTGACAGCAAATGAAACAGAAATAATCTGCACTACTGAAAGTGCCCACATTACGCACCACCTTACATGCACTGCGGACACACCTTACAAGAGCATTCCAAACAAATTGGGACCTTGCACTTGTGACACAAGTAACTTGTCTTTCTCCTCTTTTTTGGTGGACAAATGCAACATGGCTTCTTTCCATCCCTAGGTAGTTTGTCCTCCTTTTCCAGCTCTTCATGAAGATGTACTTCGGTTCCTAGAACTCTAACGATAGAAAATCTCAATTCTCGTGGGAGGCATTTATTCACTATCCTTTCGTGCAGTGAATGTTTGATCAGTTCTTTCACTAGAGCTTTCATGAAGTTCAACCTGGTCAGCACAGTTCTTTCCTTGAATGACTGATGAACAATATATGCACTGACAACACTCATGTCAAGAATATGAAAAACCACGGCCATGGTCCAACGTTGTGAGCAGCGACTTTAACAATGCAGGGTGATTCAAAAAGAATACCACAACTTTAAAAATGTGTATTTAATGAAAGAAATATAATATAACCTTGTGTTATACATCATTTAAAAAGGTTTTTTTTTCACTCAAAAACAAGTTCAGAGATGTTTAATATGGCCCCCTCCAGACACTCGAGCAATATCAACCCGATACTCCAACTCGTTCCACACTCTCTGTAGCATATCAGGCGTAACAGTTTGGATAGCTGCTGTTATTTCTCGTTTCAAATCATCAATGGTGGCTGTGAGAGGTGGCCGAAACACCATATCCTTAACATACCCCCATATGAAAAAATCGCAGGGGGTAAGATCAGGGCTTCTTGGAGGCCAGTGATGAAGTGCTCTGTCACGGGCTGCCTGGCGGCCGATCCATCGCCTCGGGTAGTTCACATTCAGGTAGTTACGGACAGATAAGTGCCAATGTGGTGGCGCTCCATCCTGCTGAAATATGAATTGTTGTGCTTCTTGTTCGAGCTGAGGGAACAGCCAATTCTCTAACATCTCCAGATACTGTTGCGCGGTCGCCATCTTAGCATCAACTGACGCTGACGCCTAGTCAACAGCGCCTCAAGCGAACAAATGTACAACTAAATGAAACTTTATAGCTCCCTTAATTCGCCGACAGATAGTGCTTAGCTCTGCCTTTTGTCGTTGCAGAGTTTTAAATTCCTAAAGTTGTGGTATTCTTTTTGAATCACCCTGTATTTGGCACACTTTTCGTCTACAGTATCAACAGCACCCTTTGTGTTGTTATAGTGGGCTATTATTACAGGTTTTTTTAATTTCCATGTCATCATCTATGAAGTGATGCATTGTTGATACAAGAATTACTGCTCTTCCTTTCTTAGGTACATGCAAAATGAGCGTGATGTGTTTGGTAAATCCATACAGCGTTGTTCCAACTTCACGTCTACAGGAAGGCAAGAAAATTGCAGGAATTTCCTTTCGGTTCTTCCGCATTGTTCCCACTGCGGTCAAATCATTTTTCTGTAGCACATCTGCAAGTTCGATTGACACATACCAATTATCAGCAGTGTTGTTTCGGTTAGCATGTGCTATTGGCTTGCACAATCTGAGGACAGCCTGAGTGATAATGGCGTATTTCCTCTCGTCTGGGGAAAGTCCTCCTCCATCAGTACCTTTTCCACAGTAGAAATAGGTGTTGAAGATGTAGTTAGTCCTGGAGTCGGCTAGGCATTGAAGCTTCAGGCCATACTTCATCGGTTTAGATGGAATATACATTTTGAATTTACAGTGTCCTCTGAAACCAATTAGCATTTCATCAACTGTAGCATTAACCCCAAAAATATAGGATTGCTGCAAATATTCGTTGAATTTATGTAGAATGTTTGTTATAGCAGCTGCTGGATCAGAAACCTTACGTAACTCCACGTCATCATGGTTGTCAAATCTCAGGCAGTTGAGAATTACAGCAAATATTGCTGATGATATAGTGATACGGAAAATAGCATGGACAGTCCCATCAATACAAAAGAGAGAACATGTGTCTTAGTTAATCAATTTGAATACTGAAGTGTATATAAGAAGGTCGATGAAACTCTTCATTTCAGACATTGTACAAGGTCTGACTTCTGTTCTCTTCCTGTAGAAATTGGTCACAATGGAACTGAATAAGTTCTCTACACTTTAATTACAAGCCAAAGTTATATACAAAGTCCTTGTGGACACTAAGTACAATCCGTTCTTGTAAATTTATTTGCACTCTCAAATGTTCCTCTGCCTCTCTTTTTCTAGTCTTTTATGAAATATTAATAAATACAGTACACTAATACACTGGACATTATTTCAGTTTATTTGCAGTGTAATATAAAAATTGAAAATAAAAAGATTAAAAGATCAAACAATGGAAAATCCAGGACAGAATGGAACAATATGGTGAAAAGAGCAGTTGCTGTGCACCATATAGCAGAGATGCTGAGTCGCATATAGGAGAAACAAAAAGACTGTCACAAATATAGCTTTCAGCCAGTGAGGCCTTTATCAAAATTAGACAACAAACACACACATACACACTCGTACCAACATAACTCCTACACACATGACTGGAGTCTCAGCCAACTGAGACCACACTGCAAGCAGCAGCGCCTGTGCATCATGAAGTGAGCGGCAACTGGGTGGGGGGTAAGGAGGAGGCTGGGGTAGTGAGGGAGAGGGATAGTAGCATAGTGGTGGCAGACAGTGATGTGCTGTTGGGGAGCATACAGCACTGAGGTGGAAAGAGGGTAAGGCAGCACACTATCTGATCAAAAGTATAGAGATATCCCCAAAAACATACATTTTTCATATTAGGTGCATTGTGGTGCCATCTACTGCCACATACTCCTTATCAGCAACTTCAGTAAACATTATACATCATCAGAGAGCAGAATGGGGCACTCCGCAGAACTCACAGACTTTGAACGTGGTCAGACGATTGGGTGTCACTAGTGTCGTACATCTGTACACAAGATTTCAAAACTCCTAAACATCCCTAGTTCCACTGTTTCCAATGCGATAGTGAAGTGGAAATGTGAAGGGACACTTACAGCACAAAAGTGTACAGGCCAACATCATCTGTTGACTGACAGATACCTCCGATAGTAGAAGAGATTTGTAATGTATAATAGGCAGACACCTATCCATATAATCACACAGGAATACCAAACTGCATCAGGATCAACTGTAAGTACTGTGATAATTAGGCAGGAGGTGAGAAAACTTGGATTGCATGGTCAAGCGGCTGCTCATAAGCCACACATCACACCAGTAAATACCAAACAATGCCCTGCTTGATGTAAGGAGTGTAAACATTCGACGACTGAATAGTGGAAAAACATTTTGTGGAGTAACAAATCACAGTACACAATGTGGCAATCTAATGGCAGGGTGTGGGTATGGTGAATACCCAGTGAACATCATCTGATAGCACAGCACGTGTAGTGCCAACAGTAAAATTCGGAGGCAGTGGTGATATGGTGTGGTCGTGTTTTTCACGGAGGGGGCTTGAAGCCCATGTTGTTTTGCATGGTACTATCGCAGACCAGGCGTACACTGATGCTTTAAGCACTGTTTAAGAGCAATTTGGCCAGAATACCATGGGTATTCTGCCATCCACCAAACCTACAGAATATATTCATCCATCACCGTGGTATTCCACCATCTACCAAACCTACACAATATACTCATCCATCCCTACACAACCCTTTCTTCTAACCCCTTAACCTCATGGCTCATACCCCTGTAATAGACATAGGTGTAAGACCTGTCCTATGCATCCTCCCACCACCACCTACCTCCAGTCCTATCACAAATATCACCTATCCCATCAAAGGCAGGGCTACCTGTGAAACAAGTCAAGCAGTCTACAAGCTAAGGTGCAACCACTGTCTTGTATTCTATTGGGGCATGACAACCAGCAAGCTGTCTGTCCACATGAATGACCACCGAATAAACTGTGGCCAACAAACAAATGGGCCACCCTGTTCCTGAGCATGCTGCCAAACAGGACATACTTTATTTCAATGACTGCCTCACAGCCTGTGCCATATGGATCCTTCCCACCAATACCAGTTTTTCTGAATTGCGCAGGTGGGAAATTTCCCTGTAATATCTCCTATGTTCCAATAACATCCTGGCCTCAACCTTAGTAAGTCATTGTCCTCTCCCCTCCAGTCCATTCTCTGATCCCATTTCAGCATTACACAGCCCTCATTTCTCCATCACACCATCATTTTACTTTTCCTCTTTTCCGCATTCCCCCTCCCCATCTCTCCACTGCCCTTCGTCTAACCTCCCAACTGCACATGGCTGCCCTACCCTCTTTCCACCTCAATCCTATGTGCTCCCGAACAGGATGTCACCCTCTACCTCCGCCACCCCTACCCCACTATTCCTCCCCTTCCCCGCACCAAACTCCCCCTCACCCCCACCTAATCACCATTCCCATCATGCACTGGTGCTGCTACTCACAGTGTGGCCTCAGTTGCCTGACACTGCAGTCATGTGTGTGCGAGTTGCATTTGCACAAGTATATATGTGTATGATTGTCATTTAATTCTGAGAAAGGCCTTAGTGGACGAAGGCTATATTTGTGACAGTCTTTTTGTTGTTCCTATCTGTGACTCAGCATCAACTTTCACAATATTGTTAGAAGATTAAAAGAATCATCCACATAGGGACTTGACCTAACAACCTTCAGACTACATGAATGTTGGTTGTCTACCATTTTTGACATGTCCGAAACAACAGACATGACACAGAATCAGCACCTCTTATAAATTATATGTAAATTAAAGGTGGAGAGGGAATAAAGGGAAGGAAAGGGAATCGATCACAGCTATCGGCTGCATTGGGACATTACGGAGTGAACATGTGTACCTGGATCTCCTGCTTACTAGGCAGGTTCAATAACCACTGCAACATCCAGGACACAGTGTTATCACAACTGCATGGACTATCTTGGCTTGCCTCACAGCTGATCCACACTCTCATCGAGCACCACCTACCCACAGCTCCTGTCCATGTCCAAAAGAGCAGACACCACACATTCATATAATTTTATAGGCCTAGCTAGGCAATGAATCCAGCTACTTCAGTGTGGATGCACAAGTATGTCCTATCTCCTGTGGGAATCTCAGATGAGTAAATATGGAGGAAATGGACAGGGGCTGAGGATAGGTGGCACTCGATGGGAGTGTGGATCGGCTGTGAGGCGAGCCAAGATAGTCCGTGCAGTTGTGGTAACACTGTGTCCCAGATGGTGCAGTGTTTATCGCACCTGCCCTGTGAGTAGGAGATCCCATGTTCGAATCACAGTCTGGTACATACTTTCACTTGTCACCACCGATTCTGCATAATGTCCCAATGTAGCTGACAGCAATTATCCCTCCCCTTTCCTTTCATTTCCACCCCCCTTGACCTTCAATTTACATATAACCTTCGGATTATTGTTTTGTTTTCTTTTCACTGTGCCAACCACTCCCTATAAACTATACTAATATAAATGGCCCATGCCTTACCTGACCTGCACCAAAATACTATTCCTTCTAAACGCTTGGACATCTGGAGTTCCCACTTCTGTCATTCTCATTTCTGGCCAAGCCCTGCATGTATCATAAATTTGTGCAAAATCAGAGATGAAGAAGTACATTTACTTCTCAGTCATGTTGTCCTATAATCTGCCAAGTGGGGCAGTTGAGACTTTCTTTCGTTTCAAAGACATCTGAACATTTTCCAATACAAACTACAATGGCGAGTACATAAGTTCAGAACTTGGGTTTATGGTTCCAAAAAGCAAGGAGTCCTATTTCCCCTGCAGAAATCATGTACAATAAAACTACCCATTCATCTGTAATCTATTTGACATTCCCATGCCTCACAATTAACAATGGATTAGCAGTATGAATTTTGTGTTTCCCCAAGTATCTACATGCTGTATAAAAAATGCAGCACCTAAAGCTGAATGTGTTTTTCCTTGTGAATACTACACCCTCCTCCTCTGGAATTTGAGGCTCCACTAAGTGCACACAGAAACTAGACAAGAGATATATCCCGAGAAAAGAAAGACTTAACAGACCTTAAGACATAGCAGTAGCTTACCTCCTCCATCTTAACTCCCAGAGGATCATATTCGGGATTGCTGAACATCTGTAACAAAGAAATAATGTAAGAGATTCATTACTATCGCTCAACATGCAGTACATGCACACGCTAAATTCACAACATTAGGAATCTCTCATATGAATTATTGTATAAAGTGTTTTTCTTTAAGAGGATGAGGAGAATACACTAATGGCATGCACCAAATTAAAACATGACTCAAGATCACACACTTCTCTTAAAGTATAAGTTCAGTGTTTTTATTTATTTATTTATTCATTCATTCATTCATTCATTCATTCATTAGGAAAAACCTATTTAGCATGTATCATATATGAAATAAACAAAATTTTCTCAGAATTTAATAAGAATGTGATTATTCCAGGTCCAAAGAAAGCAGGAGCTGATGTGTGAATATCCCGAACCATCAGTTTAAGAAGTCGTTATTGCAAAATAACGTCATGAATGATTTACACACAAATGAAGTGACTGACAGAAGCCAACTTTGGCAACATTAATTTTGGTTTCTGGAGAAATGTAGGAACACATGAAGAAATACTGACCTCACAACTTAACTCAGCAGGTAAGAAAGGCTAGCCTCTGTTTATAGGGCATTTAGATGTAAGGTGAGCTTTTGACAATGCTGACTGGAATACACTCTGAAATTTTGGAGGTAGCACAGAAAAAACACAGGGAACAAAACTTATTTGCAACTTGTTCAGAAACCATTTTGGTGTTCTAAGCATTAAAGGACATGAAAGGAAGACAGTAGTTGAGAAGTAAGTGTGATCAAGTTGTAGCATATCCCCATGTTTTTATACCTGAACATTGGGCAAGCAGTAAAAGAAACCAAGGAAAAATTTAGTACGTGAATTAAAGTTCAGGGAGAAGAAATATACGAGACTGGAATAGAAGGGAGAACTGATAGAGGCACTCAAGGTACCCTCCGCCACACACCGTCACGTGGCTTGCGGAGTATGAATGTAGATGTAGATGTTAGGAACCCAAGAAAAAAAGTCAATCGATAAGTTTAAGTAAACGCAATCAACAATACAATAGAAATCAGCTTACTTTTTCAAGGAACTCCTCAACAGAATAGGAGTGACCCATGAGGAAACTCCAGTTTTGATTTGAAAGTGCTTGGATTACTGCTAAGATTTTTGAACTTGAGTGGTAACTTACTGGAAACAGATGCAGCAGTATACTGCACACCTTTCTCCACATGAGTGAAGGAAGTCTGATCCAAATGCAGATTTCATTTCTGCCGAGTATTAACTGAGTGAAAGTTGTTTATTCTTGTGAATAAGCTAATACTGCTAACAAGAAATGATAGTACGGTCAATGTCAAAATACCCTGACTCACGAACAGGGGTCGACAAGAGGTTTGTGAACTTAGACCACTTATTGCCCAAACTGCCTGTTTCTAAGCCAAAAATACCCTTATAGAATGGGAAGCGTTACCCCAAAATATAATAACATATGACATAAGCAAATGAAAGTAAGCAAAGAACACTAATTTTTGTGTTGAACAATCACTTACTTCAGATACCTTTTGAATAGTAAAAATGGCAGCATTAAGTCTTTGAACAAGATCCTGAACGTGGGCTTTCCACAACAGTTTATTATCTATCTGAACACCTATAAATCTGAACTGTTCAGTTTGACTAATCATAAGCCCATTCTGTGAAATTAAAACATCAGGTTTTGTTGAATTGTGTGTTAAAAATGGTAAAAACTGAGTTTTATTGTGATTTAGCATTAGTTTATTTTCTACAAGCCATGAACTTATGTCATGAACTGCACTACTTGAAACCAAGCCAATGTTGAACACAACATCCTTTACTACCAAGCTAGTGTCATCAGCAAACAGAAATATTTCAGAGTTACTCATAACACTAGAGGGCATATCATTTATATAAATAAGGAACAGGAGTGGCCCCAACACTGATCCCAGGGGCACCCCCCACCTGACCTGTACCCCAGTCAGACCCTATGTCACCGCCATTCTCAACATTGTGAATAATGTCCTTTTGATGTCTGTTGCTCATGCAAGAGGTGAACCAATTGTGAGCTACTCCCTGTATTCCATAATGGTCCAACTTCTGGAGCAATATTTTGTGAACAACAGAATAAAATACCTTCGTTAAATCAAAAAATATGCCCAGCATTCAAAACCTTTTGTTTAACCCATCCAGTGCCTCAAAGGGAAAGGAGAATATAGCATTTTCAACTGTTAAACAACTTCTAAAGCTGAACTGTACATTTGATAGCAAATTGTGCAATATAAAATGATCAATTATCCTTACATACACAGCCTGTTTAATAACCTTAGCAAACACTAATGGCATATAAATAGATCTAATATTGTCTACATTATACCTTTCACACTTTTTACAAAGAGGCTTAACTACTGAGTATTTTAATCGTTCAGGAAACTGACCATTCCTAAAGGAAAAATTAAAAATATGGCTAAATAAAGGGCTAACATTTGCAGCACAGTACTTTAATATTCTGTTAGGCACTCCATCATGTCGATGAGAGTCCTTAGTCTTCAGTGATTTGATTATTGTCTCAATCTCTCCCTTGTCTGTATCACAGAGAAGATTTTCAGACATCTATCTCAGACAGACATTCGCCAAGGAAGTTATGTGATTCCCCATAGAAACTAAATTTTTACGTAATTCACCTGCAGTGCTTCAAAAATGATTGTTAAATGCTGTACATATATCTGATTTGTCAATAACAGAAATATTTTTACTATGATCTGACTTTGTATCATCGACCTTGTGCTGCTGACCACACACTTCCTTCACAACTGACAATTTTATCTGTGAATCAGCTATTCTATTTGCATACCATATACTCTGTCTTCCTAATAACATTTTTAAGCACCTTAAAATATTGCTTGTAATGGGCTACTGTAGCTTGACTGTGGATATAATTCCTTATCCCACTGGTCAGCCACCCAGGCTGCCTATGACTGCTAGTACCCTGTTCAGAACGTTGTAATGGGAAGCAACTCTCAAAGAGCATGAGAAATGTGTTAAGAACAGCATTATATTTATCATCTATGTTATCGACACCATAAACATACTGCCATTTGTTCCTTGCCAAGGTTTAAAAAACTCTCTACTGCTATTGGATCAACTTTCCTACATAGTTTGTAATTATATGTGACACTCGTGTGAGTACAAAAGCCTTTTAGTGTTAAAATTTGTGCATCATGGTCTGAAAGGCCATTCACACTTTTGTTAACAGAATTCCCATCTAGTAATGAAGAATGAATAAAAATATTGTCTATGGCTGTGCTACTGTTCCCCTGAAGCCTAGCTGGAAAAAAGGCAGTCTGCATAATATCATATGAATTTAGATCTACCAACATCCTTTTACTTGCACCATCATATACAAAATTTATATTGAAGTCACCACACATAACTAATTTCTGGTACTTCCTGCAAAGTGAATCAAGAACCCTCTCTGGCTTGAGCAGAAATGCTCTCAAATCAGAGTTAGGGGACCTATAAACAACAACAATTAGAAGTTTAATTTCACTCAATTCAACTGCCCCTGTGCAACATTCAAATATCTGGTCAGATCAGTGCCATGATAGTCTATGGACTCAAATGGAATACTGTTTTCATTACGTATATAGCCAATCCCCCACCCTGCAAGGGACTCCTTCAAAAACAGCCAGCTAATCTGTATCCTTGTAAAGGAAGCCTCTGAATTGTCAAATTATTTAAGTGGTGCTCCGATATACCAATAATTTCAGAGTCAACATCTATAAGCAGTGCACTAACTTTATCTTTAATACCTCTTACATTTTGGTGAAATACGGTAATTCCTTTACTTGGAAATATGTCCTCTGAAGGTGAGCCCTTAGTTAGTGGGACTTCCTTTAAGTAGGTATACGTATCAGCTGACTTCAGTCTAAAACAAGGTGCAGCTCTCACACCAACTACTACAGGAACTTTTCCACAAGTGATCCCACTGCCATCGACTACACTGTCACACTGGATAACACTGTAATCCTAGCAAAGACAGAAAAAGACTTGAAAGTAAAATTGAACGGAACTGACACATTCTTGAAAGGAGCTTATACGATGAGTATCTACAAAATCGTAACAAGGGTAACGAAATGAAGTCAAATTAAATAATGTGATGCAGACAGAATTAGAGACATACAGTCATTAATTGCAGAAGATGAGTTTTGCTGTTTGTATAGGAAACTGACTGATGATGGGCAAAATAGGAAGGCTATAAAACACAGACCTGCAATTGCATGAAAATACAGTTCCAAAAAAGTAACTTTTGTCAAGAGCGAATAAATAGTTATCTGTTAGGTAGTCTTTTCTGAAATGTAGCCTTCTACAGATGTGAAACATGGAAGATAAGTAATAAAATGGATGATAATAGTGATTGATGATGAGAGATGAGAAGCACTTGAAATATGCTACTACAGAAGAAAGCTGAAGATTGTAATTTTAGATCAGATTACTAGTGATGACTGAATTACATTTGTCACAACCTGACTACAAGAAGTCAGTTGACAGGACTCATCAAAAGCAATGCGAAATTGTCAATCTGATAATGGCTTAAGTGTGGGTGAGGGACAAAATTTGTCAAGGGAGAAGACAACTTCAGTAGAGTAATCCAATTAAAATGAATGTTAGTAGCAAATTATTGTTTACATCATGCACTACTGGTCAGCTGAAAGCTATGCTCGCCAAGAGAAGTGAATAAACAACCTTTGTCTGTCAATATGTGTTACAGCCTTTTGAGGAATTGTATCTTGTGCACCTGTTTCATTGATAGTGTTCTAAGTAACTACAAGTCTCTGCAGTTCATAAGAGATATGTAGCTGCACTTACTGGAAACAGAGCCCACTGGCCACAATGCAATCCATTTAGTACCACCACAACAAATGTACTATCCATTCTGCAAAGGTAATTACAGATATACTTAACAGAAAACTTTGAAACTGTTAAGAGTGATCATTTGTGAAATATAAAATGGCCTACATCTTGCCAACCTTAACGCTTCTGGTCTTTTATCTGTGATGAAAATTAAATTAAGAAGCCTACAAGGAAAAGCAAAAATCCTGAAGACATGATGTGCTATACAACACAGGCCATTGCTGCCATAAGGTTCCTTGAAATTCAGCATACAATGCTGTCGGTCCAGCAGTCTGAGCAGTTGTTAAACAACTGTATTAATGAAAATATGAACTGTGCCAGAGTTACATGTTTGCTTACATTTGGTACAGTAGGACAAATGTTCTTCTCCTAATGGTGGGGAAATGGTTTGCAGTACTGTTATCTTGTGTACATTTGGATTAAGTTAAACACGTGTTGTCCCATTAAAAACCCCTTTGAACACACTTTCTGATGCAAGTGAATAAAACATGTATTTCCATTTCTTAAAGTCAGTGTAATAATTCAGCAGCTATAAACATTAAAAATTACTTAAGTCAGAAAATTCGCCACATTCTCTGCTATATCTCAGCTAACACCACAGCTCGCTAAATTTGCCCATTCTGGGTAGACTTGGGGTTGGCTTCTCTTTGTCACCTCACCCTGCATACAAGCAAAGTTGAAATCTTATTTTTGAAGTGCAATATATTCTTTATTTTGTCTGTATTCACTGTTTTTCAGTGTTATGTTGAAAATTAAAATATGCACATCAATTACATTACATTTATTGATATTGTAGATCATATTTATTCACATTATTAAAAAAGATACCATTCACAGTAGTCTCATTAAATCTAGTTACATAAAGAAAAATATAACTTGACAAACACTTTAAATTTCTCTTCTGAGACATTATGCAGGCAATTCTTAAAAACTTCACTATAGTGTGAAAAGAAGTCACTGGAGTCTAAATTAGACCATGGGAGATAAACTACCTTCAGTGCCACCACACTAGACATTTGACAATGTACACATATCCTGCAAGGAAGTAAAACTGTTTTTCCACTAAATTGTGGATTTGTATCCCTTCAGAAGTCTTATAATATCAGCATTAACAAAGTTCATTGTCCCATGGCTGAAACAAGAACCCAGAGCTATGAACACAGACTTAGTAAATGGATCTGTGGCCAAAGTAGTGGTCAGTCTAATCTGAAGATGCAATCCAGAGTGTTCCAGTGTTTACTTCTCCCCTGTCTGAAATACCGGGTGATCAAAAAGTCAGTATAAATTTGAAAACTTAATAAACCACAGAATAATGTAGATAGAGAGGTAAAAATTGACACACATGCTTGGAATGACATGGGCTTTTATTAGAACCAAGAAAAAAAAAAAGTATTGCTAGACGCGTGAAAGATCTCTTGCGCGCGTCGTTTGGTGATGATTGTGTGCTCAGCCGCCACTTTCGTCATGCTTAGCCTCCCAGGTCCCCAGACCTCAGTCCATGCAATTATTGCCTTTGGGGTTACCTGAAGTCTCAAGTATATCGTGATCGACTGACATCTCTAGGGATGCTGAAAGACAACATCCGATGCCAATGCCCCACCATAAATCCGGACATGCTGTTCACAGCATTATTCCTAGTCTACAGCTATTTTTGAGGAATGATGGTGGACATATTGACCATTTCCTGTAAAGAACATCATCTTTGCTTTGTCATATTTTGTTATGCTAATTATTGCTATTCTGATCAGATGAAGTTCCATCTGTCGGACTTTTTTTGAACGTTTGTATTTTTTGGTTCTAATACAACCCTATGTCATTCCAAGCATGTGTGTCAATTTGTACCTCTCTATCTACATTATTCCGTGATTTATTCAGTTTTCAAATTTATACTGAATTTTTGATCACCCGGTATATCATTCATCATACTTCTCAAAATCTTACTGGTGGGATCAACATAAATTCTTCACCCTCTCCCCACAATAATGAAGCAATCTTCACTTTTAACTTGGAAAACAGGTAATCATTTTATCTGCCGACATCATATGTCATAGTATTTTTGCTCAACACATCACTGCAAAAAGAACGGTTTGGGGAGTTCATTAATGTGGTGCATTAATTAAACTACATTTTCTGAAGTATGCGCATAGAAAAAATAAAATGACCAAATATGGCAGTCTAGGCTACCCCATTGGTTGAGCACTAAGAGTTAATGTTATATTTGTGGTCTAGAAGATATCAACTTTATACTTTTATGTATTTATCTGTAACTCTAGCCTTCAGTTCCTACAGTCAGAGGATAAATATGTTTATATTGTGGGCACCTCTGAGTATGTTTAGTTGAATTATTGTGTAACTCATTGAAGAACATACATAGTGAGGTGATAAAAGTCATGGGACAGTGATATTCACTTGTAAAGATGGTGGTATTATCACATACACAACACGTAAACTGAAGGTGCTTGGCAGAGTTGTCATTTGTTCTCGGGTGATTCATGTGAAGAGGTTTCCATAGTGATTATGACTCCACAATGAGAATTAACAGATTTTGAATGCGGAATGGTAGTTGGAGCAGTCAAACAACACTGTATGAAATAACCACATAAATCAATGTGAGATGTACAGCAGACATATCTGTTAGGACAGAGCAGCAAAATTTGGTATTAACGGACCATGGCAGCAGACAACCAATGTGAGTGCCTTTGCCAACAGCATGACATTGCCTGCAGTGGCTCCCTGGGCTTGTGAGCAAATTGGTTGGACCCTAGGTGACTAGAAAACCATAGCCTGGTCACCAGACCACAATTGTTCATGAGTGGTTTGAAGAACATTATGGACAATCTAAGAAAATGACTCGTCCAAGGAATTGGGAGAGGCTTAAAAAGCCAAAGCTTATTCCCGTGAAAGGAGGACCATTGGCGATGCCAAAGGGACATCACCACCTGACAGACAGCAATGCAGAGATCATCAGAGGGAACAGAGGTGCTCACTGGCTGAGGCAAGAAGACTGCAGCCTTGGCAGCAGCATCAGCGGCATCGTTTCCTGGCAGAACGACATGATCAGGGACCCACAGAAACATGACATTGGTTCCACGAAGAGTGAGCAAATGACAGATTTGCTCGACCTGCTGCACTAAGGGATGAGCGGTGTACAGTGCACAGAGACTTTGGAGGGTGCTGAGTGAGTCAGAACAGAGGATACAATCGGGAAGGCTGTGTCACCGGATGTATTCCACAGCCTGATACAAGGTAAAAAGCTTGGCTGTAAATACTGAGGAGTGGGCTGGAAGCAGATATCAAAAGACACGGGTGCCAATAACGAATGCACACCTGACCCTGCGGTCAGTCCGTGAGCCATCAGTGTATACAAAGATACTATCGCTAAGTTCCATGCGAAGGTCTTGACAGAGGCGACAGAGTGAGGCTAGAGTAGTGTCCTTAGGAAGTGAATTAAGGCCAAGGTTAACATGGGCTGCTTCACGAACCCAAGGTGGTGAAGGGTTCACACCCACAGGGAAAACTGAAGGTAGCATGAAGTTAAGCCACTGTAGCAAGTGGCAAAAGCAGATGCTAGGAGGTAACAGGGAAGAGGGACAAGCCCCATACTAATGGTCTAAGGAGCCATCAAAGGAGGCGGCATGGGAAGGGTGGCCACGCATGGCAGACATATGGCATGCATACCTGCTGAGGAGAAAGTAACAGCAGTAGGATAGTGATAGTTCAGTATACAGGCTATCAACTGGGCTGGTGTAAAATGCATCTGTGGCCAAACGGATGTCATGATGGTGGATAGTGTTGAGACGGCGTAAAAGGGATTGGCGAGCAGATGCATAAACAAAGCACCCATAGTTGTGTTTCGAATGGACAAGGGACCAGTACAAATGCAGGAGGGTGGTTTGATCGGCACCGCAGGAAGTACCATTGAGGACACGGAGGACACTGAGGAACTGTGTACAGCGGGCTGCCAGGTCAGAGACATGGGAGGACCAAGAGTGTTTCCTATTGATCATGAGACCCAGGAATTTCGTAGTGTCAACAAACAGAAGGGCAACAGGTCCAAGATGTAGAGATGGTGGGGGAAACCATTTGCGCCACCAGAAATTCAAACAGACGGTTTCGTGATTAGAAAAGCAAAAGCCACTGTTGATGTTCCAGGAGTAGACAATCAAGACCTTGCTGAACATGCCACTCAGTGAGACAGGTCCATGGAGAACTGCGCTAGATGGTAAAATCATAGATAAAAAGGGAGCCAGAGACACCCAGTAGGAGACAGGCCACGATAGGGGTAATGGCGATAGCAAAGAGGATGACGCTCAGGACGGAACCCTGAGGCACACCATTTTCCTGAATGGTATCTGACAAAGCAGAACCCACACGCACCTTGAAAACTCGGTCTTGTAAAAATGCTCGAAGAAAAAAGGGTAGGCATCCATGGAAGCCCCACGTGTAAAGAGTATGGAGGATAACAGTTCTCCAGCAGGTCTCGTAGGCCTTCTGTAAATCTAAGAACACTGCCACAGTCTGGGATTTCTGCAGAAAACCATTCATGACATGGGTGGACAAAGTAACGAGATGGTCAACTGCAAAATGCTGCGCTCTAAATCCACACTCTGCATTTGTGAGTAAATGGTGAGTTTGAGCCCCTACACTAGCCGGGCACGAATCATACATTCCATCACTTTGCAAACGCAGCTGGTAAGAGAGATGGGGTGGTAGCTGGAAGAAAGGTTTTTGTCCTTACTGGGCCTAGGTATGGGTATGACTGTGGCTTCACGCTACCATCCAGGAAATGTGCCCTCAGCCCAGATGTGGTTGTGTGTGTTAAGCACGAAGTGCTTGCCGCAAGAGAGCAGTGCTGCAACATCTGAATGTGGATAGCATCTGGCCTTGGGATGGAGGATCTAGCTCCCTCATAGTGAAGGTGGCATTGTAGCACTCACTATTTGGAGAAGAGAAGGGTACTGCCCGAAGCACCTCCACTCGTTTCCTACGGAAAAAGGCAGGGCGATAGTGGAAAGAGCTTGAAACTTATGCAAAATGGCGGCTCAAGGTGTTGGAGATAGCAACTGGGTCCACGATGACATCAGCACCTACTGTCAGGCCGGAAATGGATCTTGGTTCCAGAGAGCCATCGAAGGTTTGCCCACACAACAGAGGAAGGTGTGGAACTGGTAAAAGAACTAGTGAACGAAATCCAACTAGCTCTTTTGCTATACCAAAGAACTCGACAACACTTCACACGCATGTGTTTATAACGAATGCAGTTTTCCAGCGTAGGTCGGTGGTTAAAAACGCGGAGAGCACATCTCCATGCGTGAATTGCGTCATGGCATGCCTCAGTACACCAGAGGACTGGGACACGATGTGGTGAAGATGAAGTGCGAGGAATGGAACGTTCTGCAGAAGTAAGGATAACGTTTGTGAGGTAGTCCACCTGGTCATCACAACTGAGGAAATCTTGTTCTGCGAAGGTTGCCAGGGAGGAGTAAAGCTGCCAGTCAGCCTTAGTAAGCTGCCATTTAGGTATGCATGTGGATGGGGTAGAAGTCAGCAGACTGGACCACTCAAGATGAGGGGCACTCTAGGCAGTGCACAAGGATAGTTCCAAATGGGAATAGGGGTGCAAGGAGTCAGAAAGGAAAGTGGGTGCACCAGTGTTAAGGCAGAAGAGGTAGAATTCGTTAGGAATGTCAGCCAAGAGGGCTCCTCTCTGGCAGACCTTGGGAGAACCCCAGAGGGGATGATATGCATTAAAGTCACCAGAAAGCAAAAGGGGTTGCTGTGATGCTAGAAGCAGACATAAATCCTCTGTGGGACCGCAGGCCATGAATGTTCCATAGGAGGGCAGTCATGAGGAGGAAGAGAATGTCTGTGGAGGGACAGCCAGTGGAGAGTCGCTACTACAGGGCTCAGAAGCAGGAGGATCCTGCTCCAAGGGGTGTACAAAAGCATCGGAGTGCTTGTGCGGTTGGTTGGTGGAGTCCAATGCCAAAAAACAAATGGTGGTGTGCACCGGCGAGACAAAGGCCAGCCGAGCTAAGTGACCACATCAATCAGGATCTTCAAGTTCGTGAAGAGGCAGACTGTTTGTCTTTAGCGGACTTGTTTGAGCCCTTCTGCTTAAAGGAAGACTTGGGTGTTAGTTGGCTGGAGGGATGGACGAAGTCTTCCCGCGAGTATTCCTTCTGGCCTTCCTGCCCGCTAGTTGTGTAGTGGGTAGCTTCACCTCATGAGGCGAGAGTCTGATAGTTTGTTGCACAGCAGGACTGGGGTCAGTGATGCTACCTTGACACTGGCAACTTCACAACCTCAGAGCCAAATTTGATGTTGCATATCTGTGATGGGTTGGGTTATTTGGGGAAGGAGACCAGACAGCGAGGTCATTGGTCTCATTGGATTAGGGAAGGATGGGGAAGGAATTCGGCCGTGCCCTTTCAAAGGAACCATCCCAGCATTTGCCTGGAGCGATTTAGGGAAATCACGGAAAATCTAAATCAGGATGGCCGGACGCGGGATTGAACCATCGTCCTCCCGAATGCAAGTCCAGTGTCTACCCACTGCGCCACCTCGCTCAGTTGCATATCTGTGTAACCATGTCCTTCATGGAGGGAGGGGTAACAAGAACTGAACTATAAGTGCCTGACAGGTGAACACAGAGATTGTGGCTAGCCAGCAAGCTACTGGGTAAGGCACTTTTTCCTTTACCTGAATCTCTTGAACAGCCTGCTCGTCGAGATACACAGACCAAACCTGGGAGGAGGCGGCATGGCCACCATTGCAGTTGATACTGCAGGGAGAAAGAGGTAGACATTCGGTCTTGTGTGCATCCCTGCCACAGGTTACACATATGGCTGGGTGTCGAAAAGATGTTCTAGTGTGATTGAACCAATGACACTGATAACAGCGCATCGGATTCAGAATGTATGGCTGGACTGTGATGATTTCAGCTGGCTGGCAGCTGGATGGCAGCACCACCCTATAATAGGTGAGGAAAAGAGTGCGGGTGGGCTCCAAAGAAGAATCGACCTTTTTCATGACATGATGAATGACAATGACGCCCTGATCAGAGAGGTAAGATTGTATTTCAGCCTTGGTCAGACCGCCAAGAAGCCCGGTGTAAACTACACCACAGGAGGAAATCAAAGTTCTATGTGCCGTGACATGAACAGGGTAGCCGTGGTGAAGTAAGGCAGCAAGAAGTTGTTGTGCTTGAGCATCAGAAGCCGTCTCCAAAAGCAAAGTGCCATTCCGTAAATGAGAGCAGGATTACAAAGGGCCAGCAATGGCATCAACACCTTCCTAAATAATAAACAGATTAACTGTGGTGGAGGACTGACCATCTTCAGTATGTGATACAACAAGGAACCACTGTGCAGTGCGAAGGGTCTTCAAATCAGAACCCTAACAACGTTTTCGTTTCGTTGACGTCGATGAAGAGGACGAGTCGATGAAGAGGATGAGTGACTCATCACGAGGAAATCCCCCATGAATGCAGCATCTCCAATGGCACGCTCCTACTGGGGGGCTCCTACACAAGGGGGCGCACCCGCCTTAGGTGATTGTTCACACCTCAGGTCACACCTCCCGAACATATGACAGAGGGACCAACGGGCAATCTGAGAAGGTTACAGCTCAGTAAGTCACCCCTCCCTGGGCCTGGCTTGTATCAGGGGGTACGTGTGAACCCTACCTGTCAACCCGGGGCTGGGAATTACGTGTTACCCAGTCACCTTTTACATGTTAGACATGTGGTCTTGCCTTCAGGAGCGCACAGGGAAGAAGAAGAAGAAAAGAGAGAATCCTCAAACACCGAAGCAGAGGAATGGGAGGTGAAAGGAAACAAAGAAAGGAAAAAGGAGCCACAAAGAAAGTTGAGACTGTTTGCAGGTCAGCAACAGAATGCAAAACATTCCCCATAATACCCCAGACATGTTCCCCAAGGGAGAGGAAAAAGAATAGCAAGAGGATAGACATGTAGCACAGAAGGTAAAAACGGCTGCCAAAGGCTGGGGCTCCGTGGTAGCCAAGTATGAACCTGCCAAAGAGTGGCTAGCCCCCAGGAGGGGGCAACAGTTTGAGAGCCCCCACCAACAATTTTGTTTATTGAAGATAAAGTTACTGTAATTGCCCTTATCCATAAAAGTAGAAACAATATTACTTCTTAATGAGTGAAAAATCCTATTGCAAGTGACTTAATTATATTTTTACTATGAGGAAAGTAAATGTTGAAATAGGACTAAGTCCATGTCCATTTCTGGTTTAATTTTGACTTTCATAACTTTTGGTGATCACATAATTCATATATAATGAAGTAATTACTATTGAGAAGAAATAAGCTGTTAACTGTTTCCATGAGAACTTGCATATACTATTTATAACTGCTAGCATCACTGTACCACTTGTCTGATTATAGTAGAGTTCATTGCACTTCATTGGGTAAGAAGTAATAGTAGCTTTCCTTTATCACAACTCTATACAGATTATATAAAAGTAATGTTCAACATTAGTATGCCTAATTAGGCTGGTGACCATTTTTATTTCATTTAAGCAAACTTTGTTTCTAAAAAAATTTTCCAAATTTCAATCTTTAGCTTTCTGGTTTCTTCTGTAGCACTGAATTCAGGTTCGATAAGACAAACCCATTAGGTAACTCATGGTCAGTTTTACTTAAATCCTCCCAGAGGGTAACATTTACTGCATCATAATAACATATTTGATAATACACATTGTATGTTAATATAATACGCGATGCAGTATAGTGTTGTACATTTTCAGATGTTCTGCTGTGAAATGTTCATCTGAATTTGATAATAATAATGGACAATGTGCCATACCATTCTGCTGTGGTGGATCACGCTCTAACAACAAGGAGGCGAAAATTGAATATTTTACTCTATGTACAAAGAAACATTCTATGAGATAAAGTTGAACTTGGCATGAATAAACCATAGTTAATGGATCTTGCACTGTAGAAGCCAAAACCTCCACAATACAAAGTCAACAAACCAGTTAACACTAAAGAGCATAATGCAAACAAGGCTTCTTCCATATCATGCTCATTTGAATCCAGCTAAGCATATATGGGCCCAGGTGAGAGGTACTGTGGCAGGAGACACCAAGAAGTTTGGGCTCATTGAGGCTGAAATGCAGAAAAAAAGAGCCACTGCAAACTTTACCCCACAGGAATGATACTGAGCTGTCAGCCATTCAAAGAAGGTAATTGAAGAGACATGGATTTATGAAGGACCAGATGGAACAGAGAGTCAGTTCAGTCAGCTCCAGTGCCAGTTCCAGTTCTGAGGGAGACAGCGATGATTCTTCCCTTGGCATCACTTAACTTACACTGTAAATGTGAGTACATACGAAAAATACATTGATGTAACTGCTTCGTTTAGTATTGTATTTCTTTACGACCAAAGAATGTTTGCTTGGCAGCTGACTATAGGTCATAACCTAAGATAGGCATTGTGTTGTTGCTACCCCTTGGAAACTATGCTTCCCTGCACTCTTTCTTCTACAAATTTCCAAAAGTTGCAACTTCTCTCAAACACACTATAGTAGTTTACTGCCTCTGTATTTCTGTTTTGCACAGTTCATCTGATTATAGCTTAAACCTGTTAATGATACCATGTGTATGACATGAGGCTAAACTATGTAATTCAAAATTTATATGACAATCACTATTTCCCCAGTTCACTGTGACTAGTCTGTGTACGTATTAGCACATTTAATAATTTTCCCTCTGTGGAAATCTTTTACCACAAACTCACAAATACAGAGACTCACTGACAAGGTAAGAGCCCAATGAATTTGCTTACAACACATTAATCGAAGATACTGAAATGCATAGTCTTCTTCAAACAATGTGAAACTTCTGATAGGAATATCAAAACTCTAGAGAAAGATAGATTGCTACTAACATAAAGATAACATGTTAAGTTGCCAACAGGCAAAATTAAGAGAGATTTACATTTAAGCTTTTGGCCTCAACCTTTATCAGAAAAATAACTACTTTCCAATACATATAAAATTGAATTAAAAGTCAAATACTACATTGCTCTAACACAACAGTTTAAGGCTCAAAGTTTTAGAGAAGTTCGATATACTGTGCATAAATAAAGTTTAGTATGCTAGTTACAAAATACAATAAGGACCACTGATTTGAGGATATCAAGAAGAAGCTAATTAATAAAGATTATAGTCAATAATGTGGTGCAGTTTAGTTGTAATCACTGTCTTAGACACAGTACAGATATCTGACAGCCTCACAGGTATGGAATATGCCAGACTGGTGTCTACCACTGATGGTTTAGCTGAAATTATCTTCCGAGCACCCTGAACATTACAAAAATTCCAAATTGTTTCTTGGATTGAGCCCTTTTTTGACAACAATTATTTTGCTTGATGTTCAGATTCACAACTTCAGAGGCACCATATTATTGTCTTCAATTAGTGAATCTCACTAAAGTGTCTAAGGCTTCCATAGTGTCAATCCCAGAGATGTTAGTTGCAGACATTTTGCCATAATCACTGTCAACTTCTGGTGCCTTCTGTGACTTCAAAACACTTTTATAATATCACATCATCCACTCTCCTTCGGTAACTGAATTTCTACCTATGTCAATCCATTTTAATTTCACCTGAAAAAGCACTCACTTCATTGGTAGACACAGAATTTACCATTTGTACAATTTCAGAGCGATCAGCTGTTAAACTACTCATCATTTAAATTACTTTCCATCTCTTTTTCTTCAATCATTTTAGACCATAGTTCATTCATAATACTGTTTTGGTTCTCACTTTTTTCCAGTCTGCTTATGATACCAGTTTTTTGTGGCTTGTCAACATCACGTTTGTGGTTTGCGGCTTTAGGTGCACTTTTGCTCTATTTGGAAATTTTTCACTGTACATACAAACATTTTACTGTGATGTAGTCTAAGTGACAGTCATACAAGTAGCTGAATATTAACACAGCACAATGACTTCATTAACTAATTAAAATACCACAGCGCTGATGCAAACATAAGTACTGTAAACTTAGGTTTAGTGAATGAAGAATCACTGATACTGACAAAGCCAGTAATGCAACTGGCTTATCTTGGCAAGACTATAATCACACAGTTAGGCAAACAATTGTTGCTGAAAAGGTGTCATGCCATGGCAAAATACCTGCCGCATGTTGGACTATTGGGTCCGCTGGATTATAGAGTGCTGAATTATCATGATCTTACTGTAACTGATTTCAACCTGCGACAGTGAAAATATGATTACATATATTGTTACAGCTCTGTTGAAATTCTACTCATAACAGTCAGCAAATGACTGACAATAACTGAAGTGGAATAATACAATACTACAAAACTTCTAAGGGGTATAAACGATGCTAATTTCACTGTAATGCATTCTTTGTATTCCACAGTTACCAAATGACATTTTTATTTCATATGCAATCAATCTGTAAAATGTGAATACTTACAAAAGTCTCAATTTCTTCTGCTCCTAAATTTAGTACTGAATCCTCCTTAATATGGTCAGTGGACCCTGAGGCTATAAATGGGTCTTCCAGATACTGACAAAAGAAAAAAAAAACCTCTCATTATGTATATACAACATAGCTCTCAATATTTCATTATGACGATCTTCATACTTTTCAGTGACTCATCTCTTATTCAAAGAGTAATTTAATAAAGCTAATTTTCTGATCAGATATTTTATATCATACGCTGTTGAGCAATGCAGTAGCCACCAGAAAGATCGCGGGAGGCGCACATTGGCACGGCGCGTCACGGACGGTAGTTGCCGCAAGAAGAGTCCCATCCACCAGAGGGCACGCGAGAATTCGGACGCGACCTCTGCCGGCATGACAACAACAACAACAACAACAACAACAACAACAACAACAACTCTGGCAGCATGGGCTGTGCCCAGTGAGTCAAGATCGGGCATGCCTAGGACACAGTCCCGGTCTACGCTAAGTGCAGTGCGATGTGAACGTGAACAGTGTTACTACACAATTGGCGACGAGTAGGGTCGTTCTTTCGCGTGTTGCGTCATTGTTCCAGTTTCGCAGCTTCTCCACGGCATGGAGGATTTGGTGCGAGTTTTGGTTGCGCAGCAGACGGAACTCATGGCCACCATGAAACAAGTGCTTCCGGCGTTGCTCTCCACACCGTCTGCTCCGGCGCCATTCCCTCCTCCCTTTCCCCCGTATGACGAGACAGCAGAGGATTGGGACGCATATGAACATCGCCTTCGGCAGCATTTCCAGGCGTTTCATGTTTCCGATGTGGAGGTATGTCGTGCTCTCTTCTTGTCTTGGATATCTCCCTCGCTGTATCAAGTTTTGCGGCAGCTAGCGCCATTGCAGGAACCCTCATCCTTGTCTTTTGACGCATTGTGTTCATTGCTGTCTTCATATTATCGCCGCCGCACGCATGTTGTGGCGGCTAGGGTCGAGTTCTATCAATGCAAGAAACAGCCCCATCAGTCTTACCGGGGGTGGGCCGCTACCCTGCACGGTCTTAGTCGCAAGTGTCATTTTGTCACGGAGCAGTCGCGAGAGTCGTACGCCCACGTTATGGTACGCGACGTCATTGTTCGTTCAGTCCCTGATAGGGAGGTCCGGCAACGGGCCCTGCAGTTAGATAACCCTTCCCTCGAGGAAGTCCTGTCCATTGCTCAATCGTATGAAGTCTCTCACGCAGCAGGTCAACAGCTGGAAGCGTGGTGCAACGTCGCGGAGGTTCAGGGCGGCGCGGCCGCGTCCACTGTGTCGGGGGTGGACGATGTGCGAGCGGTACAATCCGGCCGTTACGGCCGCTCCCGCATGGCGCGTAAACAGAATTCCGGCCGCCGGCCCCTGTTAACGTCCTGTGCGTCGTGCTATATACATCATGATCGGTCAGAGTGCCCCCAGTGTTGGGCCGTTTGTCGCAAATGTAATAGAAAAGGTCACATTGCTAAAGTTGGCCGCTCAGCCTCAAAAGAATCGAAGGAAGCAGGTACAGAGGACATAGACTTTGACATTCAGGAAGTTTCATCGGGCCAGGCTCCCGACGCATCGGCACGCAAACTCTTTATCGAGGTGTCGGTTCAGTCGCGCCGGTTAAAACTGCAAGTCGATACGGGCGCGGCAGTTTCGTTGTTGAATGCACAAACTTATTCCGACCTTGGATTGCCCCTGTTGGCGCCAGTTTACCGGCTTCTACGCGGTTATGGTAAACAGTTCATTCCCCTACTGGGTCAATTCACTGCCGACGTGACTTACAAATCAGTCACTCGGCCTATTACTTTTATTGTTGTCAGTGTGCGAGCTCAGCTAACCTTTTTGGCCTGGATGCCTTTCAAGCTTTCGGTTTTTCTATCGCTGACACCATACAGTTGGTCTCCGAAGACGTTCCCTATCGATCATTGGAATCTTTGATCTCCGACTTTCCAGATATTTTTGAGGAGGGCCTAGGGCGTGTTTCCGATTTTGAAGCTCACTTAACGTTGAAGGCGTCGGCTCGCCTGCGTTTTCTACGCGCGAGGCAGATCCCCTTGGCTCTCCGCCCTCAGGTAAAGAAAGAGCTAGACCGGCTGACAGCCCTAGGGGTCGTTCTTCCCATTTCTTCCAGTGAGTGGGCTTCGCCCGTCGTTATTGTAAGGAAGCCCTCGGGAAAAATTACGTCTTTGTGGCGATTTCAAGGCCACCATTAATTCCCGATTGGTGGTGGACACCTATCCTTTGCCTCGTGCTGATGAATTGTTCTCCTCCGTGGCGGGAGGCCAATATTTTTCGAAAATCGATCTGTCGGAGGCTTATCATCAGATACCACTTGATGCCCCCTATGAACCATGGACCTTGCCGTTGGTGGGGAGGCTTGCGTGCCTCAGCGATACAGATAGCCGTACCGTAGGTGCAACCACAACGGAGGGGTATCTGTTGAGAGGCCAGACAAACGTGTGGTTCCTGAAGAGGGGCAGCAGCCTTTTCAGTAGTTGCAAGGGCGACAGTCTGGATGATAGACTGATCTGGCCTTGTAACAATAACCAAAACGGCCTTTCTGTGCTGGTACTGCGAACGGCTGAAAGCAAGGGGAAACTACAGCCGTAATTTTTCCCGAGGGCATGCAGCTTTACTGTATGATTACATGATGATTGCGTCCTCTTGGGTAAAATATTCCGGAGGTAAAATAGTCCCCCATTCGGATCTCCGGGCGGGGACTACTCAAGAGGATGTCGTTATCAGGAGAAAGAAAACTGGCGTTCTACGGATCGGAGCGTGGAATGTCAGATCCCTTAATCGGGCAGGTAGGTTAGAAAATTTAAAAAGGGAAATGGATAGGTTGAAGTTAGATATAGTGGGAATTAGTGAAGTTCGGTGGCAGGGTTATAAACACAAAATCAAATAGGGGTAATGCAGGAGTAGGTTTAATAATGAATAGGAAAATAGGAATGCGGGTAAGCTACTACAAACAGCATAGTGAACGCATTATTGTGGCCAAGATAGACAGAAGCCCACACCTACTACAGTAGTACAAGTTTATATGCCAACTAGCTCTGCAGATGACGAAGAAATTGAAGAAATGTATGATGAAATAAAAGAAATTATTCAGATTGTGAAGGGAGACGAAAATTTAATAGTCATGGGTGACTGGAATTCGAGTGTAGGAAAAGGAAGAGAGGGAAACATAGTAGGTGAATATGGATTGGGGGACAGAAATGAAAGAGGAAGCCGCCTGGTAGAATTTTGCACAGAGCACAACATAATCATAACTAACACTTGGTTTAAGAATCATGAAAGAAGGTTGTATACATGGAAGAACCCTGGAGATACTAAAAGGTATCAGATAGATTATATAATGGTAAGACAGAGATTTAGGAACCAGGTTTTAAATTGAAAGACATTTCCAGGGGCAGATGTGGACTCTGACCACAATCTATTGGTTATGACCTGTAGATTAAAACTGAAGAAACTGCAAAAAGGTGGGAATTTAAGGAGATGGGACCTGGATAAACTAAAAGAACCAGAGGTTGTACAGAGATTCAGGGAGAGCATAAGGGAGCAATTGACAGGAATGGGGGAAATAAATACAGTAGAAGAAGAATGGGTAGCTTTGAGGGATGAAGTAGTGAAGGCAGCAGAGGATCAAGTAGGTAAAAAGACGAGGGCTAGTAGAAATCCTTGGGTAACAGAAGAAATATTGAATTTAATTGATGAAAGGAGAAAATATAAAAATGCAGTAAGTGAAACAGGCAAAAAGGAATACAAACGTCTCAAAAATGAGATCGACAGGAAGTGCAAAATGGCTAAGCAGGGATGGCTAGAGGACAAATGTAAGGACGTAGAGGCCTATCTCACTAGGGGTAAGATAGATACCGCCTACAGGAAAATTAAAGAGACCTGTGGAGGAAAGAGAACCACTTGTATGAATATCAAGAGCTCAGATGGAAACCCAGTTCTAAGCAAAGAAGGGAAAGCAGAAAGGTGGAAGGAGTATATAGAGGGTCTATACAAGGGCGATGTACTTGAGGACAATATTATGGAAATGGAAGAGGATGTAGATGAAGATGAAATGGGAGATACGATACTGCGCGAAGAGTTTGACAGGGCACTGAAAGACCTGAGTCGAAACAAGGCCCCCGGAGTAGACAATATTCCATTGGAACTACTGACGGCCGTGGGAGAGCCAGTCATGACAAAACTCTACCATCTGGTGAGCAGGATGTATGAAACAGGCGAAATACCCTCAGACTTCAAGAAGAATATAATAATTCCAATCCCAAAGAAAGCAGGTGTTGACAGATGTGAAAATTACCGAACTATCAGCTTAATAAGTCACAGCTGCAAAATACTAACACGAATTCTTTACAGACGAATAGAAAAACTAGTAGAAGCCAACCTCGGGGAAGATCAGTTTGGATTCCGTAGAAACACTGGAACACGTGAGGCAATACTGACCTTACGACTTATCTTAGAAGAAAGATTAAGGAAAGGCAAACCTACGTTTCTAGCATTTGTAGACTTAGAGAAAGCTTTTGACAATGTTGACTGGAATACTCTCTTTCAAATTCTAAAGGTGGCAGGGGTAAAATACAGGGAGCGAAAGTCTATTTACAATTTGTACAGAAACCAGATGGCAGTTATAAGAGTCGAGGGACATGAAAGGGAAGCAGTGGTTGGGAAGGGAGTAAGACAGGGTTGTAGCCTCTCCCCGATGTTGTTCAATCTGCATATTGAGCAAGCAGTAAAGGAAACAAAAGAAAAATTCGGGGTAGGTATTAAAATTCATGGAGAAGAAATAAAAACTTTGAGGTTCGCCGATGACACTGTAATTCTGTCAGAGACAGCAAAGGACTTGGAGGAGCAGTTGAATGGGATGGACAGTGTCTTGAAAGGAGGATATAAGATGAACATCAACAAAAGCAAAACGAGGATAATGGAATGTAGTCTAATTAAATCGGGTGATGCTGAGGGGATTAGATTAGGAAATGAGACACTTAAAGTAGTAAAGGAGTATTGCTATTTGGGGAGCAAAATAACTGATGATGGTCGAAGTAGACAGGATATAAAATGTAGGCTGGCAATGGCAAGGAAAGCGTTTCTGAAGAAGAGAAATTTGTTAACATCCAGTATTGATTTAAGTGTCAGGAAGTCATTTCTGAAAGTATTCGTATGGAGTGTAGCCATGTATGGAAGTGAAACATGGACGATAAATAGTTTGGACAAGAAGAGAATAGAAGCTTTCGAAATGTGGTGCTACAGAAGAATGCTGAAGATTAGATGGGTAGATCACATAACTAATGAGAAGGTATTGAATAGGATTGGGGAGGAGAGAATTTGTGGCACAACTTGACCAGAAGAAGGGATCGGTTGGTAGGACATGTTCTGAGGCATCAAGGGATCACCAATTTAGTATTGGAGGGCAGCGTGGAGGGTAAAACTCGTAGAGGGAGACCGAGAGATGAATACACTAAGCAGATTCAGAAGGATGTAGGTTGCAGTAGGTACTGGGAGATGAAAAAGCTTGCACAGGATAGAGTAGCATGGAGAGCTGCATCAAACCAGTCTCAGGACTGAAGACCACAACAACAACAACCACAACCACTTGATGAGGACTCCAAACGGTTGGCAGTCGTCAACACCCCGTTTGGCCTTTACCAATACCAGCGGTTGGCCTTTGGAATATCCAGTGCCCCGGCGATATTCCAGCGTTATCTTGAGCATGTCACGTCGACAATTCCTCATTGTATTAGTTACCTGGATGACATAATTGTCACAGGCCGCAGCACGAAGGAACACTTGCACAACCTTCGCACCCTCCTTCTCAAATTCAGGTCTGTGGGCTTGCGTTGCAACCTGCATAAGTCAACCTTCTTTCAATCATCCATTGAGTATGTGGGCTACACCATCTCTCGGCATGGTATCCAGCCACTAGGAAGTTAGGTCCAAGGTATCGTCAACCTTCCTTGGCCCGCTTTGCTGAAAGAGTTACAAGCTTTTTTAGGCAAGATAGCCTATTACCACCAGTTCATTCCCAGGGCTTCCACTATAGCCCACCACCTGTACTGCCTTCTGCGCAAGGGTGTTCCTTTTGATTGGTCGCCTGCATGCGAGCGAGCGTTCACCTCGTTGAAGGGCCTCCTCACGTCCGCCCCTTGTTTGGCTACTTTTGATCCCCGTAAGCCATTGGTCCTGGCTACAGACGCTTCGCAGTATGGGGTGGGGGCGGTCCTGGCCCATCGCAACGCAGATGGTTCCGAGCAACCACTGGCGTTTACGTCTAAAACGCTTAGTCCCGCGCAGGCCCATTACTCCCAGGTGGAAAAAGAGGCTTTGGCCATTGTCTACGCTGTTACCAAGTTTCACCCTTTCTTGTATGGCACGAAGTTTCAGTTAATCACTGACCATAAGCCGTTAATATCGTTATTTGGCCCCACCTCTCAGATTCCGGACAGGGCGGCCCACAGACTACAGCGCTGGGCCTTGTTCCTCTCTAAGTACCATTATGACATTCATTTTCGCCCTACAGGACAGCATGCCAATGCCGACGCTCTCTCCCGTCTTCCGGTGGGCCCGGATCCTACGTTCGATCGAGAGGAGATTATGTGTTTTCATTTGGATGTGGCGTCCCGCCAAGCGGTTGATGGCTTCCCGATCACTAGTTCTCGAGTCGCCAGGGAAACGGCGGCTGACCCGGTTCTCCGGCAAGTAGTTCGCCTTATTCAGCAGGGGTGGTCATCCCGCCCTCCGGGCCGGGCCTCGGATCCTCTTCGTAATTATTTTCTTCTACGGGACTGCCTCTCGGTCTTGGAAGGCGTTCTCCTTCTGGCTACCGATGATACAGCTCCTCGTGTGGTTGTTCCTGCAAGTTTACGACGGGAGGTCCTCACGTTATTACATGCGGGGCACTGGGGTGTTTCCCGTACTAAGACCTTGGCTCGCAGACATGTGTACTGGCCCGGTATTGACAGAGAAATTGAGCACTTGGTGGCCGCCTGTTCCCAGTGTGCGAGCCAACAAGCATCTCCCAGGGCGGCATTCTCTTCATGGCCACCGGCAACCCAAGCATGGGAACGTGTTCACATCGATTTTGCGGGCCCGTTTCTCAACGGTTTTTGGCTCATTGTCATTGATGCTTATTCCCGATTCCCATATGTGGTTCGCTGCTCCTCAACCACTTCTGAAGTTGCAATCCAGGCACTAGCAAAAATCTTTTCTGTGGAAGGTCTGCCAATCACCCCGGTCTCGGACAATGGACCGCAGTTTATTTCGCAGATCTTCCAGGATTTTTGTAGGCACTTCGGTATTCGGCACGTTTGCTCTCCCCCCTTCCATCCACAATCGAATGGGGAAGCCGAGCACATGGTGCGCACATTTAAGATGCAGATGGAAAAGTATGTGCACGAATTTCCTGCGGAGGAAGCATTGATGTTTTTCTTGACGGCATACCGGACCGCACCAATGGGAGACCGCAGCCCCGCAGAGCTCCTCCATGGGCGTCAACCTAGGACTCTGCTGCACCTCCTCCGGCCTGGTCCTCGCCAGTCTTCACAAAACGGAGTACCTGGTTTTCCAGTGGGTATGTCGGTCTGGGCCCGTGGGTTTGGTCGCAATCCACGTTGGCTACCAGCCGTGGTCCTGTGCCGAAATGGCCGCCGGCTCTATACCTTGCAGGCGGGGGACCGGGTGGTACGTCGTCACCAAAATCAGCTACGTCCACGTTCGGGCACCCACCCTCCGCCCTCTCGGACACCGGCTTCCCCATTGCCGGCACCTGTGTTGGTTTCGCAGGGGACGTTGCCTCCTCTCCCCGCTGTGCCTCTGCCGCACTGCGATGGGTCTCAGCCTTGGCAGCCTCCAGTAGCTCCAGCACCGGCATCGCCATCGTTCGAGATGCCCCAGCGAGAGCCGGCCCCCCTCGCGGGCCCGGTTTCTCAGGAGGTTGGTTCACCTGTGGTCATCCCTTCCCCTTCGTCCCCGCCCCTGGGTCTTGCCCCTCCCGGGGTGGAACAGGATCCGGAGTTCAACAGCTTGTCGCCCGTTCTGTCCCAGGCTCCGGTTGTGGGACGACAGGGGCCTCTTCGTGTGGGTCACTTCCAGCCGTATTCGAAGGTTCCAGCTCGAGGGTTGGCAGATCCCCTCGACTCCGGCCATCCAATGGATGTGGAGGTCATCGCTCCTGCCCGTCGCTCCACCTTCCAATGCAGTGGATCACAGTGGCTTCACCCCCCGAAGGAGGAGGAGTGTTGTAGCCACCAGAAGGATCGCGGGAGGCGCACATTGGCACGGCGCGTCACGGACGGTAGTTGCCGCAAGAAGAGTCCCATCCACCAGAGGGCACGCGAGAATTCGGGCGCGACCTCTGCCGGCATGACAACAACAACAACAACAACAACAACAACTCCGGCAGCACGGGCTGTGCCCAGTGAGTCAAGATCGGGCATGCCTAGGACACAGTCCCGGTCTACGCTAAGTGCAGTGCGACGTGAACGTTAACAGTGTTACTACAAGCAAACTCATCAAACCATCTGTTTTGTAGTGTGTTGTTCCATATCTGCAACACACTACAGCAGCATTTCTGGATAGCAGAGATTTGACAATTTCTTGGTAGGTTTCTGCAGGTATATGGCACTAGATGTGCTAGAATTTAGCTCATGCAAATCCCTTGAATTACTGGCTGTTGGTTTGTGGGTTCAGATTGGCATGTGTTCCACAGATGCACATCAGTTGGATTTGATGGGCAAGTCATGAATGTGCATTCTCTGTGATACTCTTCAAACCACTGCGGCATGATTCTGGCCTGGTGAAATTGACAATTACCCAGCTGGAAATATGTGATTACCGTTAGGAAAAACAAAGCATCAAGGGAACCATGCTCACACAATTCACAGTAATCATAATGCATTTGGTTACTACTAGAGGTTCAATGGTACCCAAGGCAAATGTTTCCTTTAGTATAATCATACCCCCACAGCCCTGTGTCCACAGCACTGCGCATTCACTCTCATGGTGGGCAGTAGCTATAATGTTTGCCTTATCCATGTATATCCAAATGATGCTGTGCTGTACTGGTCAAAGGTTAGGAGAAGTTAGATTAAGAAACAATATACTTAACGTAGTAGATGAGTTTTGCTATTTTGGTAGCAAAATAACTGAGTGTGGCAAGAAAAGCGTTTCTGAAGAAGAAATATTTGTTAACATTGAACACACACTCAAGTGTTAGAAAGTCTTTTCTGAAGGTATTTATCTGGAGCGTAGCCATGTATGGAAGTTAAAGTGGGATGATAAACTGTTTAGACAAGAAGAGAATATGAGCTTTTGAAATGTGGTACAACAGAAGAATGAAGTTCAGATTAGTAGATCACAGAACTAATGAAGATGTACTGACTCGTATTGGGGAGAAAAGAAATTTAAGGGACAACTTGACTAAAAAAGGGATTGGTTGATAGGATGCATTCTGACACTTCATGGGATTACCAATTTAGTACTGGAAGGAAGTGTAGGCAGGGGATGGAGGGGAGGAGGTGGGCTAAAAATTGTAAAGGGAGACCCAGAGATAAATTCAGTAAGAAGGATTCAGGATTCAGATGAATGTAGGTTGCATCAGTTGTTCTATAATGAACAGGGTTACACAGGATAGAGTAGCTTGGAGAGCTGGGTTCAAAGCAGTATTTTGACATACCACCACCACCACCACCACCACCACCACCACAGATAACATGTAATGTACAAGGATAATGAGAGTCATGGTAACTCTACAAAAATACTAAAAATTACTGATATTGTAGGTTAGAATGGCTCTCCATCTATGATTTTTTAACTATATGCAGCCATTACATTCCATGATTGTCTTGCTGTACCTCAAGCATAAAACAACACTGATTTGAAAACTTACACTATGTTCAGAGAGACTCACATTCAATTTCAGTCCTGGATCTTCCTTTGTGTTGTAAAATGGGGCCTCAATTTTTAACGGATCTTGAAGTAACTGGAAAAGGAGAATAATTATCCATTTAAAGCTTGCACATAAAACTCTGTAACGACTGTATGACTATTAAGAGTGATGGAGAGGTTTGTCTTCAACCACACCTCACATAGGAAAGTACATTGCTAAAAAAGCAGTAATCATCCAAATAGAATAAATTTTCATTCTGCAGCAGAGTGTGCATTGATTTTAAACTCCCTGGCAGATTAACACTGTGTGCAGGACTCTTACTCAAAAGTAAGACCTTTCCCTTTCACAGGCAGGTGCACTATCAGTAGAGCACTTGCCTGTAGAAGGCAGGCAAAGGTTCTAGGTTTCTTAACTTGCATGCATTACACTTCATGATTTGGATTGCTCCCTGGACTGTTTATATATGCTTAAGACAACTTTTGCTATGGTCTAGACTTTGGCTCCTGTTAGCAGTTTACTTTGTCAAGAAGATGAAAACATGCTCTTTAATTTCAGTGAACAGCTGAAAGTAGCCAACAGTGTGGAATGAAACATTTAGTTTCAAATAAATTGACTGCCTCTGTGGAAAGGATCAATAAAAGCCAAAATTTCTTTAGCAAACCAACAAAAACAACTTCACTGTTCTGCAAGGTAATTAATATTTGATTGCCAAAATGCTGAAATAAAATAAAATGAGAAAACTAAAATCAATATGATATTTTAGACTTCCATAATTATGTGAATGCCTTGTAATTCATTTCATAGCTCCTGGCCAAAGAAATTCATTTTGTTTCCATTTCATGTGAGATCTGTAAATGAAGAAGAAACAGCAAAATCACCCTGGCAGCTTCGGTGTGCCAGAAAAACTTTTTGAGTACCTAGAAGCAGGAAAAGGTACTGCTCCTACATGAATAAACTGAGCATGTGCATGAGCCCACTCGCAACCACTCACTCGAACCTAACAGTCACACTGATTGGAAGCTGTTTGTTATTATGTTGCATAGTCTTCATCCCGAAACTTTTGATGCATTTTGCTGTTGGCAGACACTTGTGTGTACACTGTGTTTGTGTTGTTGTTGTAAATGGCACATTTCGTTTGCAATGTTTTATTTTGGTTTTATCCTCTTGTTTATGTTTTATTGCTACAGTATTATTCTGCTGCAGCAGGATGCTGTAAAATCCTTTGTTAGAGCATTAGTTCTTACCAGTCTTAATTACAAAAATTTAACTGAGAAGTAAAACAATGAAATATTTCCATAGTCGTAAAAAATTCCTAGGTTTCCCTAGATGAAAAAATTCCAGGATTTCCCAGTTTTCCCAGAGTGTATACATCCTGTATAATATAACTGGCAGAATTTCAAGCCTTGCATGGAACACTTGCTGTGTGAAAATGTTCTGATCACATCACAAGTGCCATGAAGTTTGAGTCTGATGGTGTAGCTGTCAGCTTATGGGCTTCAGACCTGCCAGTTCTCCGTCAGGATTGGTTCCTTAGCCATTACCAAGATGAGAACAAAAGTAAAGTATGATTTTTATAGGATGGGACCTCTTTAAATCTAAAAACAGTGCTGAGCAATACAGCAGTACAACAGGTCAGCTATTTTAACTATCTGAAATGTGATATCACATACAAACATGACAAAGATACAGGTAAGAAAGTAACAAAATTTGGAAACTACATGTAAAAGCAAACAGGTACTTTAGAAAAAAGACAGAGAAAATAACATGAAGGAAGTTTTAGAAAATGATGACCATCCCCACATTACCCTGTGGAGGCGAGTCATTAGTCATTTACAAATGACAAGGCAGTAAGATCCAGTCAGTGCAATGGGATTCTTTACACCCACAAATGGCTGTATGAGAGAAGATATTATGACAGAATTTAAAATGTTTAACACACAAAACAAAATTGATGACAAAGAGGAAAAATGAGTCGATATCTTGACACAATGAACAGTGGCAGACAATATTACAACATCAGTAGGTTGACGAAGCTGGGGAAGGCCAAGGAAGAGTGAAGGCCTAATACTCAATGCACAAAAGAAGAAGTTGTTTATAGTTCATTTAAAATTAGTTGTGACTTTTGACAATTCAGTATGGAGCGAGTGGAGGGGCGCATAGTTGCTAGCATGGATGATATCAGCAGGCAAAGGTAATGTCAGGCCTGCTTGGCACATAACCTGTCAGCTGCACATCTGGTTGATCTGTAATCTTTCTCACACATCTTATAGCTTCATTCGTCAACTTTCTGATTAATTCCCTATAATTTCAAGAAAGATCATAGTTACTGTGATATTTCAGTATAAGCTAAATTACTGCAAGAAATTCTTAAAGTTTGCAAACAAACATAGGGGTCACTATGAATTTGCATTTGATTTGTGTTAGGTCATATTATGCTGCATATGAAATTTAGATAACATATTGAATTATTCTTTAAACCTCTGAAAAATTGCTATTTATCTCCAATGTCAAGTAAATGGAATGTTAGTAAAGGTCTCCATCACCAACGCACATGCCAGTAAAAAAGCCAGAATGAAATATTCATAAATCCCTTATATCTCATAAATGGTCTCCCCCTCAGGAGACACCACCTTAATGAAACACCATCCATGTGGGCGAGGGGGTTTGTGTGATCCAATGAAGTGGAGGGCTATACCAGCAGTAGTGTAACTACAAGCAGGGCCTCCCAAGCTGGACAGATCTCCATACAGGATCCATGAAGTGTGTCTCACAATGTCCCACCTAGTGTCCTGTCCTATTCTATCGTGGCCCATCCTATACTCTCGCTTCTTTTCCTTTTCCTCCCTGTGATTGTGTGGCAGCAGGCACAGCCCCCTAATGTGGACAGCAGAAAATTCTTGGAAACCAGGACAACATTGATGCACATAGGCCTTAGTGCAAAGGGATGGACAGCATTCTTTAGTTGTGCTGAAGACAAGCTATCTAGGGGGTAATGTCCTGAAATAAAACCTTGGCAGGTGTCCAGGCCATGAGGTGGCAGCCCCACCTGGACACTCAGGTGCTGTGGGCTGATAACCCACACCACCAAAAAACACACATCACAGAAACTAACAGGAGAAACAGCCGGATGGATCTTAAGGATATGACCTTTGGCTGAAAAGGAAAACCCATATTGGTTTTTGGAATGTAAGGATGTTGAGAGAGGCAGGGAGGCTAAGAGAGGTTGAAAACCAGATGGTGAACTACTGACTAGATATATTGGGACTAAGTGAAATAAGGTGGCCAGAATCTGGGGAATTACAAACACAAATTGGTGGACTGCTGCTGTACGCGGGTCAGACAGGTGAGGATGTGATGTGTAGGAATGGTGTAGGGCTCTTACTATCTAAAAGCAGCAAGAAGAACTTACTGGGGTGGAAACCAGTCTCAGAACGGATAATAACTGCATGCTTTAAAACAAATATGTGATATGTCACTGTAATTCAATGCTAGACACCTAATAAAATAGCTAAAGGAGAATTAAAAAATGCATTTATACAGAGCTTAACAGAGTCCTCAGACAAACAAATTCTAGGGGCCTAAAAATTTTAATGGGTGACTTGAACACAAAAGCTGGTTCAGAAAATGAAGGGCTTGAACATATCATGGGTGTGTACGGTGCTGGGATAAGCAATGTAAATGGTGAACTGCTGATAGACACATGCACTGAACATGACCTAGTCATTGGAGGCACATTGTTTCTGCATCGTAACTGCCATAAGAAAACGTGAGCTTCTTCAGACCATGTTACCGAAAATCAAATAGACCACATAGTCATAAGTTGCAAGTTCCAACACTCTCCGTTAGATGTCAGAAACAGAAGAGGAGCGGACGTTGGAAGTGACCACTACCTAGTTTTGGCAGAATTCAGACTGAAAAAAGAGGCAAACAGAACCAGGCTCAGTCACAGGAGCAAGAAAACAGATCTAGCAAGGCAAAAGACCAACAGATCAAAGAAACATTTGCCCTTGAACTACAAAACAGATTCCAGATCCTCTCTGAAGAAAACTTTATGGAAGAGGGAATTGAAACATGTTGGGGAAAAAAATCAAAGACAGTTATTTAGATGTGATAGAAAAAAATCATAGGATGTAAGGCACATCAATGGAAGGAATGGACCTCCAATGCTACATCAGATGAGATCAGTCACCAGAAAGAACTAAAACTTAAGTTAAATCTTTGTATGATAAGAGTGCAGAAGAGCAAAGCGCATAAAGAATACACAGAGAGATAAAAGGAAATGGAAAGATGAGCAACCAAAATTAGTAAAAGAGGCAGCAAGACAAGGAAATATTAAAGGGTTCTACAACACAACCAAATGGTTGTCAATGAAGAACTTCAGACATGAAGGACCAGTTACGAACAAGGATGGGGTGATGCCTACCACTCAACAGGCACAGCTACAGAGATAGGAGGAGCACTTCAAGGAACTGTTAAATTTTGAAGACAACCAAGATGAACAGGCAAGAGATGTTACAGAGTAAGTCAAAGAAGGTCAAGGTATAAATTTGCAGTGTCCCAAAATGGACAAAATTAGGGTTGCTTTGAAAACCATAAAGAATACAAAGGCTCCAGGCCTAGACAACATAGCACCAGAGCTCTTAAAAGCTGATATTGAACGTATTGTTAAGATGCTCTATCACTTGATGAAGCATATTTGGCTTGAAGAGAAATCTCCAAAGGAGTGGAAAAATGGTTTGGTCATAAAGCTCCCAAGAAAGGGAAATTTGTCAGACTGTAGCAACTGGCATGGTATTAAATTGTTGTCAGTGCCAGTAACATCATCACCAGAATTATTTTAAACAGAATTAAAGAGTCTCTTGAAAAGTGACTGCATAAAGAACAGGCCGGTTTTAGGGTACAACGCAGTTGTATTGATCCTATTAACACTCTTAGGATAATTTTAAAGCAAAGCGAAGAATTCCAAGCAACCATGCACCTTGCATTCATTGATTTTCAAAAGGCCTTCAATTCCATGAAACACAAAGTGCTCTGGCAGGTGTTGCAGAAGTATGGGATACCACAGAAGATCTTAAACATCATTAAAGATCTATATGATGGTTACAAACATTGCATACTCCACAAGGGAAATGTGACAGAGCCCATGAAAGTAATAACTGGAGTCCGGCAGGGTTGCATTTTACCACCAACACTTTTTCTACTTGTTCTAGACTCAGTTATGTGAAGAGTCACAGCAGGCAGGAGACGAGAAATCCAGTGGGAGATCCATGAATGTCTAGAGAATTTGAATTTTCCAGACAACATAGTTTCACTAGCCTAGCTGACGGATATGCAAGCTACATTAAACTTGCTGAAAGAAGAAGCGGAGACTGCTGGCCTCAAGATAAATACAGGCAAAACAAAGGAAATGAGAGTAAATTCAGGGAACATCGGAGGTGCCACTGTTAATAGAGGAACAGCGAGTGGAGACTGTCAACTCATTCCTGTATCTTGATTGTATAGTGATGGAATATGGTGGAGCTGGAGATGACATGAAAAACCGCATTAAAAAGGCAAATACATACAATTGTATCCAATACAGAAAAACAGAAATATCACGTACAAAACAAAAATCCGTATTTTTAATACAAATGAGAAGGCTGTCCTTGTGTATGCCAGTGAAAGCAGGAAAATGGATAAAAAGATAACATCCCAATTACAAAGCTTCATAAATAGATGTCTCTGACACATCATGAATATCTGGTGGCCAGAAAAAAATATGTAATGAGGAGCTCTGGCGAATAACAAACCGAATACCTATAGAAGACCAGATGCGAGAAAGTGGTGTTGGTTGGGGCACACCTTGAGATGGAACCATCGAGAAAAAAGCATTGGAATGGAATCCCCAGGGAACAAGGAAGAGACGAAGACCTAAGGGCACATGGAAGAGGACAATGGAAGGGGAAGCAAAAAGAGTTGGCAAAACCTGGGCAAAATTGAGGCAAATGGCCAAATACAAAGCTTGTTTTATTTGAAAAGCTTTAACAGTTTCTGCATAAAAAATGTGGAGGCATTACTTTTTACCATGTCCTTGTACAAGATAATAACTCTACTAATGTAGATATTAAAACTATTGTTCCTGTACAAAGACAATACTTCAACCCATATAGAGCAATGCCTAAAAAATACTATATTTAGGCTTTTGTGCCATATTTGACAATAGTGGGCAAATGATGATATTGTGAGTCAGTCATAATTACTAGCATATCTGAACAAACCTTGACAATAATGCTCAGCTATATTGCTTACCTCTTCATTTACATTCCCCACAACTGTGAAATAACAAATCAGTGATTAATTCCACTCAGTCAAAAAAATTCTAGAATTACCTCTTGATTCCCAGTCTCCTGTGGTTCTTCCTTTATTTTCACACTACAAGGGTATACCTGGACCTGTGGTGAGAGTAACACAAAGCAAAATGAGTACATTTAAAGAGTCATGATCTCCACACACTGTTAGCACTTTCACAGCTTCTATGCCACAAGTAAAGTACTTTTCATGAATAATTAACACCACATAATTTAGCAACTACTATCATTTTAATGCCAGTTCTCAGAGTATGTTCTTTTGTGCGACAGTAATTCTGGTTGATGCAAAACTGATTTGTTTTATTTCAATTAGAGAGAAAATAAAATTATGTGAATGACAACATTATTTTCTAGATATTACTCACTACAGAACTATTCTAAATATAAATTCTTACTGAGTGATGAAACACCCACAGCATTTTTCATACAGCACTGAGTTATTGAAAAACACTCTTATACAATGGAAGTAGTGTAAAAGATAAATGTCATGTGTATATTAGCTTCCGTAGTTACTCCAAATAGGAGTGGCAAAAGATCATCAACACAGAAATTGTAGGTTTTATTGCATCACAAATTATTCAACTTCCTCATGATTCACTACCTACAGCAGACATAATACCATTTAAAGAATAAAATGTGCACGATAATCCTCAAATTATCACATCAATGAAGAGAGGTTAAATATAATGAAGAGAAGTGAAATATAATCAAGATGAAAAGGTTGAAAGCTGGACAACATACATCTCTGTACTGTTGTTCTTAAGCCAGGCTTACAATAAATGTGACGTCTAGCTTCACTCAATGCAGACTGTCTGCTATGCTGTCAACGAACACACATAATCTGCCAATTTTTTCAAATCCAATCTATGGAGCACGTTCTTGCATTTGTATGATTACCAATTCTGCAGAAACATTCAAGATGAGGGAGGCAAAGGAAGCAACAAATATTTTACAGTGCAACAAAAAGTTTGGGTCAAACTTTAAGTTACATTATTTACAACAAAAATTCCTTAATATTTCTGTAACATCCTTGCAATTTTACAAATATCATTTATCATGAAGTGATGTATATAGAAGAGGTAGTTAAAAAAAAAAAAAAAAAAAAAACACATCAATACTGAATGTACAGCCTCTTAGTTTTGCCACAACGTTGCTCCCATCACATATATACACACTGGAATATATCAGGGTGCATGTACACAGTGTTCTAAAAATTAATTAATGTGAACTAAAGACACAAATCGCAATTTTCTGCCATGAGTCTTATTGACACTTGGTTTACATATTCAGAGACAAGTGCTAATGCAAAAAAAAAAAAAAAAAATATTATATGAAGCTAACTTCTTAAACCAGTGTTCACAGTAAATGTCTCTTCAAATTTCTTTCAAGGTAACTATGAGAACTTGACTGAGCACTGGTAGACCGATTATGTCATTAACACAGCAGAAATACAAGCCTTAAGAAATTATCAACAGATAACTTCACTAACCACTTGCAAATATCAGAAAAATGAAAAGGATCTACCCAAGTAAAGTTTTGAGTGTGATTAACACCTTCAGATGTATTGAAAACCTGAAAATACTGGACTACGGTAGGAGAGCAACAGTTTTCATCAATGGCATAAATGTAGCTATGTAAAAAGATTGTTATAAAAACTTCATTGGCTTTCCCAACCCACAATTAGACTGTCACCTCCCTACTTAACCTAGGCCTTGGGCTATGCTGCAACTCTATAACCACAACAGGTATAGTATAGCACTCAATGCAAATCATTGCTTTACTCAAGTGATCATCATCTCTACTAGCCCTATACAGGTATAGCAAAAAGACAATGTATGACACCACTCAAGTAGTGACATAAACAAAACAGACAACCGCAGTCTACAACAGGAACATACAAACACAAGATCCAAGGTGCCATCTATGTAACCTATGATACACTTTTAAAAAATTACACTCTTAGCTCATACTGATCACTAGTAAGTGCACAGTAAGTTAGTGCACCGGGTGATGGCAATGTGGTCACTTGCTGAAATATTGTGCTCATTGGAAATGACATCCAGCCAATAACTATTTTTATCATAATAGTTCAATTTTATATAAATATATTATAACTGCCAATAAGCAGTGCATTACAAATTTGACTAAATTTACAAAAATTAAATTCAAACCCTCCCCTGCATCATTTGTGAATTTTAACACACATTATAATCTATGCATAGTGCTGTAAATGTTGAGTGTAAACTTAAAAACTCACTGGAGATTTTATTGCACTTAATTCCTCAAACTTTCAGCAAAATGGCATGAATTCTGTTTATTCACACAACATACTGCACACTGAAATTAATGAAACAACAGTAAAAAATACTAAGAAACTACTTACAATGGAGCCTGGTGAACTTGATATCTCACTTCTTTCCTCTTTTATCCAAATAGTTTTTTCGTGGTCCATTACTGCAGTCAGGCTGTAGGAAAGACAAGGAACCAGATAATAAAAGTCACATTCAATTTCCATTGTTAATGTGAGATACAGCTGAAAGGCAGTATTTTCAGTCCATTACTGGGTGCAGCAGATGAACCACTAAACTATAAATAAATTAAAACTAGGTGAAGAAAAGAGTCTAATGTCAAGAACTGATTTACAATTCTCTCATAATGAAGTGTCATAACATATAACCTCAAAATGATAGAAAGTCATGTTTTGCAAAATCCACCCCACAGAAAAAAATGCTAGACTGACTGATACTGTTTGTGTCTGTCATTGGTTTAAGGTATACTCTACTACTGTGAGCATTTTTTGAGAGGTGTCTTGCTTTTCCCCAGAGGAACTCTAACTAGGCGTACAGCATTATGAGCAATCAATGCAACTAATGAATGGAAAGGATATTTTCTACAGAAAATCAGTAACTTACATCAACCACAATTTTAAATTTGAAGAAAGATAAGTTGAAATAAAGCCTTCCATCTTTGGGATTTAGTTTGGGAATACCCTAATGCAAATGATTATCCAAATGTGTTATAATCCTGTTCTCATCAATGTAAAATGGAATTTGCGGGTCTTAATCATGTATGTGGCACTTTCAGTACTTAATCTCTAAACTCAGACATTAGTCTGCAGTTCGTCTTCAGTTACTCAGTATCATCTTTATGTGTACAAAACTAAAACCTAACTATAAGAGGTGTTCAGCAGCCTACAAACCATCATTTTGTCATTTGTTTAATGTGTGTTTTTGACACAGTTGCTCCTTTAAGGTTTTCCTTGTACAAGGCATTACTGAATACCCACAGTAGAGCAAATATTGCCATGCTGATTTTTTTTATCTATCCACTAAAGAAAATGGAAATACGGAAGCGTCCGATCCCGCCCGTCTGCTTTGACCCATGACGTCACAAATATGGCGGAAACAAAAACAAACACACACACTTTCCACAAGAAGCCTAATGACACTAACGGGACAAGCGCGGGAAATGGGGTGTTTTGGGTGGGGGGCAAACTAAATATAAACAAATTTAGACGCCTTGCGTAGCTACAACGTGTAAGTGAAGACAGCCATGCATGAATACCCACCCACCTCCCCTGGGGGTGTAACCCCTGCAACCCATAGAAGATAAAGATGCTTCAGTAGCTGATTAGTGTTTTTTGTCTTTAAAAAAAAAAATCTCACGGGATAGAACGAACAGATCAGAAAAGTAAATAAAATAAGATAAAACAGAACCGGAGACGGCCACACTCAAACCAAACTCCGCGCCGTCATGACGTCACACACGACAGCACCCTTACGTCGCGGGTCAAAGCCGACGCGTGGGATCGGACGCTTCTGTCGACCCAAGAAAATCACACATACTGTATTTTATACGAACTGTCGAAAATTTTTTTAAATGTCGTCTATTTTTAATATTGGTTAACTTTCTATTGCTAAACATATTTACTGGCTCTCCTCCCTCTTAGCTGCAGACCCATGGTGAATGTTCTGTTACAGTCTGATGATGTGTAATGTTCTTTGTCAGTGAGAATTGCACTTACATAGTAGCTTTTTCCACACCAGCTAATTTCTTTCTACATCTATTTGCAACATTGCAGCATTACCCTTATACTAAACCACATTCATATACGCATGTTAACACAAACTGTTGTTAATGTAAGATTTCCAGGTCTATGCAGCAGATCAAATAATAGGATACTAAAATGATTATAAATTGCCACAACAAATTAATACATCCAACATCATCTTTTATCTGCAGATACCGGTACCCAATTCCTGAAACGAGGTAGTAACTATGTGCACTAAAGGACTGACGAATACTATGAAGTTACTCACGCTATTATCCGGAGGAGCATCACATTACATCATAGCAAACGCTATTCTTATTTCTCGTCGTTCCTTCACGACAAATATTACATAACAACAGTGATACTGATTAAGATAACGAAATAGTGAAAGTGAGCACTTCGCTGTCTTCGGTCGTCCTTCCCTCAAAAATTATAAATGACTAGCACTTTCACTGGATATCACAATATGTAGAAAATACAAATCGTCTCTTTTGCAAAGTTACAGAGTATACATGTAGAGATTTTATCGGATGGGACAAAAAAACATATACTTCACAAGACGCTACAGGCTACAAACGGCACATTAACTTTACGTAATTGATGAACAGTATACGTAGAGTACTTAACGCGCTCCAAAATACTGGTGGAAAAATTATTGATCTCTGTATATTGAGAAAAATTACAAGCTCATGGAAAACAAGCTGTTTGTTTTGAAAAACATAACCTAAAACAAGTACACACCAAATTCGCACGCAAGCCCAGACCATAAACAAATCCACCAACGATAATTTAATCATTGCCGTTTGTATACACAACAAAGTAAATTTCAAATATGCCGCAAAAGCCATTAAATTAATGCAATATTGAAACTATTGCCAGAACATCGTAACAAAAAACATGTAAAATGCTTCGTGTTACCTATGCAGTTACAAGAATAATAAAAATGTGATCGAATGCAACAACATGTTTACTGTTACCTCTGCTTATTTATCTCCACCGTGTACATTTGTTAGTATGACACACAGTCTAACATTAACACTCGCGACACTCACTGCTGTTAAAGTTGTTACCGTTTGACAGCTGCAGCGACACTAGCGCTCCAAGCGGCGAAAAAGATGCGTCGGCAGCACGTGTGTTATGCATCCCTTTCCTACGTTATTGACGAAATATTTGATATTTTTTTTTTCTTTTTGCCTACCAGAGTTTGTGTAATATCGGAAGACAACGATGTTTCTAAAAATGATTCTAACATAAGCGCAAGTAGGGATAAAAATCATGAACCAGGGGCAAGTTACAATACATTTGTGAAGAAACACTTGTAATTGTGGATATAGCTGCAGCTTATCACATGGATATCAACCGAATACAAACACATAGATTCACAACTCGTCCTAGTTCTTGTCAGCCTTCCGTCGCTTTACCGGAACTAAACCCTCCCCCTACTATCCTCTTCTCCATGATGATCACCCCTTCCCTGATACCCTTTGTAAGGCCAATCACTTTGCATCCTACCTCTCCGATGTCTTTTCCATCCCTGATGATCCCTAGTTCAATTACTCCCTCTTCCTAGATGTCCGCGATGGAACTGACACCTCTGTCCCTCCCTCGCACCTGGTTTCCAGTACTTGGACAACATTGCACACACGGAACTCATTGCTACACTCCGCACAAAACGCAACACCACTCCTGGTCACGATCGTGTCACCTACCATCACCTTCGTGAAGCTCCTGTCCCTTTCCTCTCCACCCTGGCCAGGCTCTACAATGTAGTCCTGTCCACTGGTTACTACCCCGACCTGTGGAAAACCTCCAGTAACCTGATGTTCCTTAAACCTGGTAAACCGCCATCCGCCATCTCCTCCTACCGTCCCATCAGCCTTACCTCGGTCTTCAGCAAGGTCCTTGAATCTATCCTCACCCGACGCATCTACCAGCATCTCCGTCAGCACCGCCTCCTTCCCATTACCCAGTGTGGCTTTCGGCCGTCCTTCTCTTCCGACGATCTTCTCCTTCACCTAACACATCTCCTTTCTGAACAGCTTAATTCCCGTCGCTCTGCAATCTTCCTCTCCCTGGACCTCGAACGTGCTTATGACCATGTATGGCATTCCGGTCTCCTCTTCAAGCTTCAAACCTTCGCCCTTCCCATTAACTACGTCCGTCTGATCAGCTCCTTTCTCTCCCACCGTCCTTCCTACGTCACCATCCATAACACGGATTCCTATAACTTTTTTCCCTCCGTCGGTGTGCCCCAAGGCTCCGTTCTCCTCCCCCCTTCTGTACCTTTTGTATATGGCGGACATGCCGCCGTCGTCACCCCCCGTCCACCTTCTCCAGTTTGCCAATGACACCACCTTCCTTGCCCCTGCCCCCACCCTGCAGTGCTCCCAACACCTTCTCCAGTCCCATCTTGACCGGTTCACCGCTTGGTGCAACCAGTGGTTGCTCAAAGTCAATCCCTCCAAAACCCATCATTGTAGGTTAAATCACCCCCTCCTTCCTCCTCCTTGATTTCTATCTCACCATCTATGGCCATCCTATTGCCCTCACCCCCACCCTTCAGTACCTTGGCATCACCCTTGACCGTCGCCTCTCCTGGACCCCCCATTTCCGGACAATCCAAGCCAAGGCATGCTCCCGACTCCGTCTCCTCAAGCTCCTTTCCGGCCGTACGTGGTATCTGGTCCCCTCCACTACACTCCACACCTATAAATACCTCATCCGCCCTATCCATTGTTATGCCCATCTGGCCTGGATCTCCGCTCCCCCCCCTCCTACCTTTTATAAATCCTTGAACGCCATGCTCTCCGCCTCGCGTATTGCATTCGTCTCCCCTCCCCCACATGGATCCTGTACGATCTCATTCCGTTCCCCCACCTCCTCCTTTTCCTTGAAAGGATACGGATCCTGTACTCTTTCCGTAAACTCGATCCTCCTCATCCGCTTCTCTAGCCCATCCTCTCCGACCCCTGCCCGCTGCCGCGCCTATATTCCCATGTGCCACCCGATCTCCATCTCTCCACCCTCCTTACCCTCTCCCAAGGTGGCTTCCGCCAGCTCCCCCTCACTGATGATGTCCTCCTCCCCTCCATCTACCCCTTCTATCAACTTTGATCCTCGCCCCCCCCCCACTTCCTATGTCTTTTCCTTTAGGCACCCTCCCTCCCGTCTGTCTCCTTTTCCCCCCATCCCCCTTCCTCCACCCCTCTTCCCCTGGGCTTCCCCTCCCCCTTCCTCCTTTCCCTCTATCTCCCCTGCCCGTGGCATCTCTGCTCTCCCCTCTCCCTCTCCCATCCCCCCCTCCTCCTCTCTTGGCAGGTCCCCGGACTGGTGCTCGCATAGTGAACATTCACGTGCTGGAGATCAACGCCTCGTGTTTCTGTGTGTGCCGTTGTATTGTGCTTAAGTTGTTCAGTGTTATTCGTTTTGTGCACCGACGTTCGCATGTGACAATTTTCATCTATGTGTGTGTCCAAGTGTCTGAACAAATTTTATCTTGGACTCTACGCCCGTGAATGGCTCCATGTATTTTAAAAAGTGTTTGCCTCTGTTTATATGTCCACCGGGTTTTTTCTCTAATTGTCTGCATTTGTATCTTTTGTGTTTCACTGAGGCCAAAGAGCGGTGTAGTATGCTGCTGCTGGCCTGCCTGTAAACAGGTTTAAAAATAACAATAAAGAAAAAAAAAAACATAGATTCACACATAAGAAGCACATACGTATACCTCTACATGCAAAAGGGATCGACGCCCCATTTCTCATTCCGTAGGCCTACTGTGTTTTAGTCATTGTCGCCTGTTGCCACAAATATGACCTTCTTCTTCATATTATTTTAAGTGGGACAAGCAACTGCCAAGTAGCGGGAGAAATATACTGTGAGTGTAAACCCCAAGTCATCAAAGCCAATAACATTGTCAGAAGTGCTGTCATATGTTAAATTTGCCATTAGAGACTTTTCATCCAGTGACATATGTGCTAGTTTATCAGTATTGGAGAAATGCTGTACCATCTGCATTAAAAGGAGGAAGATACTGTCACTTATCCCACATGTAATTTGTATCCCTTCCACACATCTCTAATGTATGCACTGATGGAAACATGAGACAACAAACAGCCTACTTTTCTCTTTCCATCTTGCAGATAGTATGGTAATTTATCTTAACAACAAGTTAAGGACATATTTTTTTTTTTAAATATTGGGCCCCTATAGTCTTCAAAATTTGTTGGTCCTTCTTCACGTGATCCTTCCAATACAGTTCCACTATTCAATCGTTCAATGTTTACACTCCTTACATCAAGCGATACATTGTTTACCATTTATCGGCATGATGTGTAGTTTATGAGCAGCCACTCAACCAAGATATCCAAGTTTTCTCACCTTCTGCGTAACTGTCACAGTACTTGCAATGGATCCTGATGCAGTTTCGAAATCCAGTGTAATGGTGTGGATAGATGTCTGCCTATTATACATTACGACCCACTTCAACTGTTGGCAGTCTCCGTCATTCAACAGACGAGGTCAGTCTGTATGCTTTTGTGCTGAGTGTGTTCCCTTGCATTTCCACTTCACTATCACATTGGAAACAGTGGACCTAGGGATGTTTAGGAGTGTGGAAGTCTTTCATACAGACATATGACAGGTGACACCCAATCACCTGACCATGTTCAAAGTTCATGAGTTCCACAGAGCACCCCATTCTCCTTTCAAACGATGTCTAATGACTACTAAGGTCGCTGATATAGAGTACCTGGCTGTAGGTGGAAGCACAATGCACCTTAAATAAAAAACGTATGTGTTTCGGGGTGTCTGGATACTTTTGATCACATAGTGTTCATCATAACAACATTATTACAGAATAAGTTTTAAAGGATGTGGAGGTTATTGTTTTGAGGCATTGCATACATGCTTTGGAATAAATATTTTAGGTGGTATATAAATTGATCCTGTCAAGTTTATACAGCATAAATTTCAATCTCGTCTATATAATCAGTTGACTTTTGGGAAACTTTTAAGTACAATAATTATGTTGGTGACACTGGTAAAATTCTACATACTATTTGTCCACAATAAGGTGACGTTTAGCGCAGTGTCGGTCGGAAACGGCTGTGCCCATGCAATATGGCTGCCGAGACAATCTTTAGCGACAGCGAAACACAGGAAGTAACGTAGTTAACAGAATTTAACACATCCAGTGGAAGGTATTATGAACCTGCCAGGGTAGCCAAGAGTGCTAACGTGCTGCTTCCTGGACTCGGGTAGGCACGCCGGCCCCATATCGAATCCACCCGGTGGATCGACGACGACGGCCGATGTGCTGGCCATCCAGGATGTGGTTTTTAGGCCGTTTTTCACATCCTACTAGGTGAATACTCGGCTGGTCCTCACATCCCGCCTCAGTTACATGACTCGCAGACATCTGAAACACATTCACACTATTTCACAATTTACACTAGATGCAGACAGCTGGGGGTACACTACTTCCGTTCCGGGGGTGTAGGGTGGTGGCAGGAAGGGCATCCGGCCACCCCTTAAATTTAACCATGCCAATTCTGTACTTAACCCTGCCAACCCTGTGCACAATGCGGGATAAAGGCAGTAGCAAAAGAAAGAAGAAAGAAAGTGGAAGGCGTAATGAGAATAACCTACGAACACAACATTTTTGGTGGGCCCAAAAACCTATATCGTTCTTGTTTTCCCCAAAATAGTAGATACTGTACTGAAATGTAATAATAACTCAGCAGTAGGCTTTGGGCTATTCTGATTTCTAAGATATGGTAATCGAAACCCAAAACTGTTGAAGAGAGAATAGGAATCATAATATACATTCACATTTTGGAAGGCAAGTAAGTTGATTGGTTAAAATGATGTTGTTAGAATATTTTATTTTCCCATAGAATATAAATGAATAGGATTTATTTAATAGTGTAATGTATGTATTCAACTTGCAAGTGTAGTGTTGTGTTGATAACTGTTATAAACAGCAGATTTAGTCTCATAGCTACGTGCGAATGAAAGGATATAGAGTTATGCTGTATGCAGTTACATACTGTTGTAGTGACTGTTGGAAAGCTTCTTCAGAGTTAACTCTCATTTAAACATTTTGAGTAGTTAAGTAATGGAGTTCCTGGAACTATCTCAACAGAAGCGTCCGATTCCACCCATCTGCTTTGACATGTGATGTAAGGGTGCTGTGTGTGACGTCATTACGGCGCAGAACTTTTGGTTTGGTTGTGTTTGTATATGTTGCTTTGTTGTATTTGATGGTCCTTCTGGTGGTCTGTGTGTATGTGCTCAGTGTAATGTGTTGTATGGGTTCATTTGAGATTCGGTTTAGGATGTAAGTATAAGAATTTCAGTGTTAGAATTGAAAATTTATAGAGCTTAGCTGCGCTGCTTAAAAAGAAAATGCTCTAGGACAGACTGAATAGAAGTATGCTGTCAGTCCTGTTTGTGGGCCAGTACAGTGAGAAAGATTTCTAAGTGCAAAGCAGCCAGTACTGACATTTTCGAGTTGTACCAAGAAGGTGCACACTTTGAACAAATGTTCCAATAGTAACTGAACTTCATTCTAGATAATTTAGCCCTCTACTATTTGGCAATCATTGTCACATCACTATTTACTACCTGAGGCTAACGTAAGGTTATTCGCATAAGATCAGGTTCTGGTACTACACTCATCTGCAGAGAGCCATGTTGCAACTGTAATGTGGTGTGTAATGAATTTTATAGTTTGAGAGTTGTTTTTTTGTATTGTGGGCTTCGTATTTTGCTGCTGTGTAGGTCAAGTGAAATTTGTGTCATTGTTTTTTTGAGTTTTGTGTGGTTTCACAGTATCTAGGCCGTTGTTTGATCTAGAAGGGTGAATTGAAATATTCAACACAATGTTTTAGAGTTGTATGTTTTGTACTGGTATCAAATGCTTTGTTTGAGACATGTAGGTCAAGTGAAAACTGTAGTGTTGAGTTTTTGAGTTGTGTATGGGTTACTGATATTATGGTCTTTTTTTAGATACATCGGTCACTCAAAATTTACACCACCAATAGTTTTCGTTTTCGCAATGCTTTTGTATTAAATTTTGAGGATTTCGTGCACTTGATTTTTGGGAGAATATTTGTTTTGCATTGATATCATTATTCTTACAGTCATGTATTTAGTTTATCTCTGCCAAAAAACCCCCATCCTCATTTGATTGTACTTTTAGTTTCATTCTTTCTGTTGCAGGAGTAAATACTTTACATATTATTTATGTTTAATCGCAAGTGTAATGAGTGACACCATGGACACCATATTGTATTTTCTCGAAGTAGATGTTTGCACCACATTGACGACATTACTAGTTAAAACATATGGGTGGAGTCACAATTTTCAGTCATGCCAATCTACCATCTATTATACAGGGTGGCACACAAAATGTGTTACCATTTTGTTTTGAATATAAACTTTATTGCCAATACAATCTGAAAGGAACATATACTACAATGAAGAGCCGTCCACGGAGATTTGTTCTAACTCAGCACATGCTCAATATGTCCACCATTTCATTTCCTAACTTCCTTCAAATGAACACTGAAGTTAGTGATTACTCTACGGCACATGTCTTCCATAATTTCACTGCAAGCTTGAAGAATAAGTCTTCTGAGATCCATTAAATTCCACAGTTTCTTGCTACTGCCTTGCTGCCTTGCCCTTCTACACGCAGTGGTTCATGCAAGATGGAGAAAGGCCACATACTGCAAATACTGTGTTAGAGTTTTTACACGAGCATTTCGACATGCGGATCATTTCACTCAGGTTTCCAGGTCGCTTCAATGACGGACAAAATTGGCCCCCCCAATAGTCCAGACCTCAATTCATGTGACTTTTTTCCTTGGGGGTACCTACAGGAAAAAAATTTCCCAAAATGTCCACGTGATTTAATGGAGCTCAGAACACTTGTTCTTCAAGCTTGCAGTGAAATTATGGAAGACATGTTCCGTAGGGTAATCACTATCTTCAGTGTTCGTTTGTAGGAAGTTAGGAAACGAAATGGTGGACATATTGAGCATGTGCTGAGTTAGAACAAATCTCCATGGATGACTCTTCATTGTAATATATGTTCCTTTCAGATTGTATTGGCAGTAAAGTTTATATTCAAAACAAAATGGTAACACATTTTGTGCTCCACCCTGTAGTTAGAGCAGTAGATACCTTTGTATAGACTGATTTTGTTTTTCAGATATAGTTTGTGTGTGTTTTGATTAATTAAAAATAATGCTATGTTCCAAGGATCATTGGCCTGTTTCTATCAAAATGGTGTAGATTACATTGGTTTTACACTCTGTGCCTTCCTTGTGTTTATGGCTACATACTAACCATTTAAAGATACCAGCTGGCTCAATGGCTGAAAAGTAATGATAATGTACCGATTGATTTCTTTCACTGGTCATGTTACAGTTTAGGAATATTTACATCTACTTCGTAACAGCACAGGCAATCATTGTAGTCTTTTATGTCACAAGGTTTTTGTTAAATATCTATCTTCCGAGTAGGAGTTGCCAGGTCAGATTTAAAAATTGTGTAAGGGTTTCCAGCAGCCAGTCAGCTTTACTTTTAGTCTTCAGTTTTTATTTACCATGACTGGTTTTTAAATTACAAGAGATTTATCATCAGATGGTACATATTTATTGCATATTTGCAGCACTGTGGTGGATCATGTAGCTGTGTCAAGACGTGAGAACAAAACCTGTATGCACTGAATGTGATGAGAAGTATGTACAGTTCATGCCTGGCCACAGGTGCCCAACTGCAACAATGCTGCAAACATGCAATAAGTATTTACTGTCTAATGATGGTGATACAAAACTGGTCATGGTAAATAAAGACCAAAAAATAATATGGAAGGTGGCGAATTGCAGTAATTTCTAAAAACCTTTATTCTTCACTCCCACAGTGTCCCACATATGTAATGGATATACATTAAAGTATTGAAATTGTGTTGGTACCTGTCAGAACTTATTAGTTGGAAAATAACAAAAAACTGTTGTAGCTATCGTTGAATGCTTTTGAGAGCCTTTGGCATATTTAGTGATAAACAATTATTACATTTTCTTCTAAATTTGGATTCAAATAAACTTAGTGGCTTACAAACAACTATGGAAGCACAAGGTTGTTGGTTGTATACAACATTCCATGTGCTTAGAATGAGCAACAGCTGCACATGCAATGCAAATGGAGCAAAACATACATTTGATTATTTTTATTGTTGTCTTTGTCAGCATCAGTGGGGGTGGTGGATAGGGAAACAGTTGGTTCTCCCCTTCCTGTATCCTACTGTACCATAGAAAGTTGTGTGATGCCTAAAAATCGGTCATTATAGTGAGCACACAGGTGTCATGAAAGAACTACAGGTGCCTGGCTCCTTTCCTCTTCCACAATCGCAGATTTATTTTAGTCAAGGTTTAGTGTGGTCTTAAAAATAAGTTCAAGCTGAACTGTGATTTTCACTATCAATACAAGACAGAAATATAACTCTTGTGTAACCTTTGCATCGTTACCTAGGATTTAACAAAGTTCTGTGCTACATAATGATGTGAAAACATTCTAGAAGCTCCTATCTAACATACACCAAGTAATTGGTTATCTCAGCCAATTCAAAAGAAAATTTAAAACATACATCATGAGCAACTCCTTCCACTGATTATCTTAGTGCAAAGATGTGATTCCTTTAGCTAGATGGAAAGCAGTGTGTTGTAAACTATCCTGTGTAATTAAATATTTAGATCTCTGTTTTCTTTGAAAACACCTGAATAATCAAGTAAATATTGTTTCTGATAAGAAAGTTAGCAGATACCTAATATAACTACAGTAACTGCAGCTTTCTTTCTAATTCACTAATACACATTTAACTAGCATAAACAGAACTAGTATTAAGCAGTATTTATTCTTAATATAGTGTACTGTGTATGCTATGTTTGGTTGTCTTTTGTTAATGTGTACCTTTACCTGTTCCATGGCCCTGTAGGTTCACCTTGTTGGTGGGTTGTACAGAATATGATAATGAGTGGAAAAAATCACTATACTTTTGAAATTGTGATGGTTTATTTAAGTCAAGCCTCTTTAGTAAATGTATATGTTGTGAAGGTGCTGTTAGAATCCTTATTGCCTTGAAGATACACCTTCAAAATGATTATCAGTAAACACTAGTATCTCCAGCTGTCCATGTACAATGTGAATGGAATACCTGATCAGATTAACTGATTATTTGCTTCACCATTTGTCAACTTGATATTTGCTCAAATGCAGGAGTTTTTACTCCTAGGTACTTCATTTGAGATTGATTAGTGTCTCATTGGTGATGGAGTGGTGTACTTTACATACAAAATTCATGTTAGTAATCAGTATGTACTTAACTCTTTTCTAATTTGACATATAGTGATGTTATTCTACTTGTGTTCATTCTTTCCATTACTGCCAGGTTCAATCAAAAAATATTCAACAGTTCATTCAGTATACCTTTGACTTATTTTCAGAAACAGATTCCAAATCCAGTACCACACCAGAATGACTACAGGGTTGCACAGCCAAACATTCTCTACCACCACACTATATTTTCTGGGATGGTTACTAAGGATAGGCCATGGCCAATACCTAAGAACATTATTTTATATTTTACCATCTGTGCCAAATTAATATGCCTGGTAATACATTAATGTTATGGAACTGTCAACAATAGTACCATAGATCCATTTTAAGAAAATGAAATGGTTTGCATTCCACTGTGAAAAGCCACTGTCGTAAAATGTTTATTGAAGTGGATGACACTTGTATCTCATGTGTTGGAGTTACTGTTGTAATGAATGTAATTTTTTTAGTATGATATGTTAAAAACTGCAGTAAAATAAATTTGTTTATTGAAAAAAGAGTTATGTATCTTAAACATCCATATTGTCCCATCTTATATGTGTGTTGTGCTCAACCACTACTCCCATCCCCTCCCAGAGAAAGTAATACAGAATCATTGCATAATGTAATGAGTGTGTGCTGTAAAAGGGGGGCGGGTGTTTATGCACTTTTGAGAAGAGAATTTATTGGTCCATCTACTAATGATTATAAGTCTAAGGATAATATTTCTTGACTGAGTTGCATACATTTCTTTAAAACTAAAGTTGTGAAAATATGAAATTATAATATTTTGTGACTGGTTGTTCATGTAATGTTGTGTTATAATATATTCAATTATTCAAAATTTATTCGCTTATTGTGAACTGTTAATCAGCTGTATTGGGAATAGATGTAATACCTATTAGCAACACATGAAAATTTCTGCTGGACCTCAACTTGCACCTGCATTTCTCTCTTATTGTGAGGAAATATTCCATGAAGTTTTGCGTTCACTGTCAGATGTTACTGAACCAGTCTTTTGGCTGCGTAGTTTCCAGTAATCAGAAGGCGAATTGGATGAAGAAATACTAAATATTCATCTGTCATAGAAACCTCATCAAATATTCACTGTGCATATGTTTAGAATAATCAAACAATGGAAAATCCAGGATGGAATGTAATAATATTGTGAAAAGGAGAGTTGCTACTGTCCATAGTGGAGATGCTGAGTCGCAAACAGGCACAACAAAAAGCTTTCGGCCAGTAAGTCCTTCATCAAAATTAGTTCTGCTGTCTCAGGCAACTGAGGCCACACTGTCAGGAGCAGCACCAGTGCATGATGGGAGTGGTGACTGGTGGGGAGGGGGCGGGGATAAGGAGGAGGATGGGGCAGGGAGGGGAAGGGATAGTAGGGTCTGGCTGGTGGACAGTGATGTTCTGTTCGGGAGCATGCAGGGACGAGGCAGATAAAGGGAAGGGCAGCTATATGCAGTCAGGAGGTTAGGAGGTTAGATGTATGGTAGTGGAGAGGCGCTAAGCAAGGGGGGGGGGGGCGGGGGTAGCAGAAAAGGACAGAAGTAAAAAGACTGGGTGCGATGGAGGAATTATGGCTGGGTAGTGCTGGAGTGGTAACAGAGAAGAGGTTGGATAGGAAAAGACACTGAGTAACAAAAGTTGAGGCCAGGAGGGTTATGGCAACAAAGGATATGTAGCAGGGAAATTTCCCACCTACACAGCTCAGAAAAGCTGGTTTTGGTGGGAAAGATCCATATGGCACAGGCTGTGAAGCAGTCATTGAAATGAAGGATGTCATGTTGGGCAGCGTGCTCAGCAACAGGTTGGTCCACTTGTTTCTTGGCCACTGTTTGTCGGTGGCCCTTCATGCAGACAGACAGCTTGTTGGTTGTCATACGCACATAGAATGCACCTTACCTCATAGAGCACATGACTGGTTTCACAGACAGCCCTGTTTTTGATGGGATAGGTGCTGTTTGTGACTGGACTGTTGCAAGTGGTGGTGGAGGTCTTATATCTAAGTCTATTACCGTGGTATAAGCCACGAGGTAAGGGGTTGTGTAGAGATGGATGAGTATATTATGTAGGTTCAATGGACAGCAGAATACTATTGTGCGAGGGGTGGGAAAGATAGCGGGCAGGACATTTCTCATTTTAGGGCATGATGAGAGGTAGTCCAAACCCTGGTAGAGAATGTAATTCAGTTGCTCCAATCCTGGGTGGTACTGAGCTATGAGGGGAATGCTTTTCTGTGGCCAGATGGTGGGACCTAGGGGATGTGGTGGGAGACTGGAAAGATAAGGCTTGGGAGATTTGTTTTTGTACAAGGTTGGGAGGATAATTACAGTTTGTGGAGGCTTTAGTGAGACCCTTGGTATATTTCGAGTGAGACTGCTTGTCACTGCATTTATGACTACTGTGGGTGGCTAGGCTGGATGGAAGGGACTTCTTGAAAACCCACATCCTTTCGTCTTTCCCTCTCCTTCCCTCTTTCCTGACGAAGCAACAGTTTGTTGCGAAAGCATGAATTTCGTGTGTATGTTTGTGTTTCTATCGACCTGCCAGTGCTTTTGTTCGGTAAGTCAAATCATCTTTGTTTATATATATACTGATGAAGGGCTGTTTTACAGTCTTTCTGTTGTACTTATCTGTGACTCAGCATCTCCATTATGTATTTCTTATAATGACCCATTTTATAAGTCTTTTGTCAGTTATATCCTTGCTCACCACGACCACTAAAAGGAACTGATAAAAGAAATTGATCTCTTGAATATTTGTGTATTGGAGGTAGGGGGAACTAGAGGGGAAGATTTACACTGTGCACATAGAAAAATCTATCTTAGTATGTGATAATTAAGAAATCCCTACCTAATAATGGATTGTGAACTGTGAATTTACTTTCAAAACCTTTTCTTAAGAATTTACTTTGTTTACTAGCAATTCATCAAGAACATTAACATATTTAATCACACTACGTGAGCATGGAAGTAGTTGCCAATGGGTAACTGATGATCAAATTAAATTTTTTTTTATTAAATGGAAATTTTATTCCTAAAAGCCCTCTTTTTTCTAAACAGATTTAAAATTATAGTCAGAAAGCGCCCTGTAAATATCAAGTTACAATTTATTCAGAGGCAGAAATAACAATTTTTTATTTTATTTTATTTATTTTTTTTTTTTTTTGATAGTATGAGCTTTCAGGCTGAAAACCTTGCTGCTCCCTTTTAACATGGTTTTAGTCATGACTGCTCACAACAACCTCTGAAAGACTACACTGGTGCAAATCTGCAACACACCAGATTACTTTAAACTAAAAATTTTAACAACTCACACAAACACACAAACTACACACTCTGTAAGACGGATGGATATGGTACAAAACACTCACATTAAAAACTATTTGCGATCAAAAGCGCAACTTGTTGTTAAAAGAACTCTTACAGTGGAAGGGTGGCATCTTTATATACGAAAATGACCATTTAAATAAAACCCATGAGATGCAGTTTTACATAAAGTGTACCAACAAGTTCTACATTACACATATACCACCTTGCAAGATGATAGGCAAGATAAAAACATATTTCAGGAATTTGGCCTTTACACCTTAAGCAATAAATTCGTTTACATTGATCCGACAAACATGACAGAGGCAACTATTAAGGTATGGCAGATTGACAGGGGGATTACTGAACAACCCGAACTGCAGATTGCTCTAACCCACCCCAACTCCACAAGGGAAAATGGACAGCCCAATTCATAAATAACCATCTTCCTGCAGGTGGGCAAATGGAGAAGATTGGTGGGATGACCCCAAAACAAAGCGGCTGATGACCTCACCAAAGAAACAAGTAGAATATAACAAGTAAATGAAACAACATGTCTCCAATCACTTAACTTCTAATAAATTGCAATTTCTGGCAAAGACCTGGTGCAGCACCCCCAACACTCTCCCAAACTGTCCGCTGCCAGCCGCTTCAACGGATGCAGGAAGGCGCGCCAATCTCCCGTCCCACGGCATCGCAGCTCGCACTGGCCAGACTGATGTTGTGGGTTGACTCCTGTTGCTCTCGTGTCGACTGCGTAGCCGCTACCCATTTCTATATGGTGTGGCCCACTGGATTCATGTGGTGACCTCACATGCGCCGATGCTCAAGCCAGACCAGTCATCTTGTGTCTCAGTGTGTGACCAACCAACCGACCGATCCAACCGCCAATGACCATTGCCTAAGCAACTCGAGCAGACTGGTGGCCTTATGCGCAGGCTCAGATGCAGGAACACAGCCCCAACCGGGCAACCACTAGCTGAGTTCTGTTATTTGCTGAGTGACAAGACTCTCTCATTTTCTGGCTTTAAAGTTTGATCCAAACGACAGCCATACTACCACTCCGATGACAGACAGACACTCACTGCTGCACAAATGCGAACTAGAGACAGACCAGCAACTGGTGTCTTGAGACTGACCCAGCCTCACTTGGACTGACCAACTGACCAGACTCACCTGATTGACCTCCTGCTGAGCTCATAACGCCCCTTAAATGCACGTGAACAGGCAACCCTTCCCCTTTTCTACCAGAGGGAGACACCAAAGCTGCAATTGCCACAGCGGCACCACCACCAGAAACGCAGGGCGACTGCTTCACACAACATGCTGTGGCACATTCTTCAAAACAGCAATTTTTATCATGACTCAGATTGGCTACTATAGATTTATCGTGGAGCCAATAAAACAGAATTTAAAAATAATTTCGAAGTAATCAATGAAATCAATATATTTTGTGATTGGCCCTGCATGGGATGTGAGCCATGTCACTTTCATCTTTCGTTGTAATATATTTGGTTACATTGACGAAAAACTTCAGTAAGAGTACACAAGCTGAAAGCACTATGTATAAGGGGCAGTCAAATGAAAACTAGACTTATGGAAGTAAGTAAACTTTGTATTATTTAGAAAGTAATCACCATAGTTGTGAATAAAATTATGCCACTGTGAGATAAGATGGTCAATCCCCTCACAGAGAAATGTTTGGAGAAGTAAGTAAACTGTGTATTATTTCAAAAGTAATCACAATAGTTGTGAATAAAATTATGCCACTGTGAGATAAGATGGCCAGTCCCTTCACAGAGAAAGGTTTGTGGTTTCCTACAGAATCATGATTGTACCCATGTGTGCACATCTTGATATGAAGCAAATGGATGGCCAAGAATGTTTTTCTTCAGGCCTTCAAACATATGGAAATAACATGAGGAGAGATTGGGACTGTATGGAGGTTGTGTGGAGGCTTCCCAAGAAAACCGTGCAGCATAATTGAAGCAAATTGCCAACAAAATGCCTGCCAAGTTCCTGCAGAAATTTCAATGGGAAACCCTTACATGTTCTCCATAAAGTCACAATCTCTCCTCATGTGACTTTCATATTTTCAGAGCCCTGAAGAAGGACATTCATGGCTGACCTTTTTCTTCAGATGATGAGGTGCATGACTGGGTATAATTATGTTTCTGGAGGCAACTGCAAACATTTTTCCACAAAGACATTCACCACCTTGCCTTACAGTGGAATAAATGTGTTAGCAACTATGGCAATTACTTTTGTATTATTGAATAGTTTACTTAGTTTTTTCATATCTTTCACATTAATTTGACTGCCCTTGTATGCCACTGTTACCAAGTTTGCTTTTGTAGATCTCTGTACTATGTGTACAAGTGCTCTATTACCTTTTTACAGCATTTTATTTTTTATAATACCATGTTCCTCGCAGAAATTTGCTGGATTAAAGATGTCCCTAATTTTGATATGTTTTCATAATCCAGCTAGTTTATCTGCAGTGTTAAAGCAATAAACAGTAACTTCATAAAAGCTGATTTACATGTGCCATTTGGGATTTGAGAACCTTAGATTCACTTTTTTGAAATGGGAGCAGCATAAGACATGCTTCTACTGTACAGATGAGGAACTTGAAACTTAGCAAGTTGAAATAATTATGTTTGCTATAACTCTACTCCTCCTTTTTGATATTATGCTGGTAGTAGAGGTACCACATTTACATAAAGCACCAAAATTCTTATTTAGGTGATGTTTCAGTAAAATTAATTATTCATCAGTTTATTTGAGTTCTGCTGATGCCAATGGTATACATAATTATTCACTGTATATGTTGTTTAAGAGAAATAGGTGATTTACTTTATTTGGAAGCCATATGCTCAGAAACATTTCATGAGGTAACAAATGTTTATTTCCAGAATGACATAAATCATTTGAAGGCCCTCATTTCACTCTGTCAGTAAACATTTTATTATTTGTGGAAAGTAATTAACTAAAAAGTTATCCGTAATTAAGGTCTCCACCACACAGAAAATAATATTATTATTTGGACCTTTCAGTATGTTTATAACACCATAATCTAGTTATAATTTTCTTGCTCTAATTTTTCTGAACTGGAAAATTGCTTTGGTTATCAGAGTAATCTGACGATTAGGAAATGAAGACAACTACTATACTGTGAAATTTACAAGAGGCTCAGTAAATACCCACAACAATGCGTGTTGAATGAATAAAACAATCCACCCAACTTTATTTTTTCCGAATCGTCTATCACGTAGATAAACCAAATTATTACCTGCTTCCTCATAATGTCATTGCTACTAATTTTGACATTGTTCACTTTATATAACAATAGGAATATAGCATCTAGTAATCATTACACTAACTTCTGCATGGCAGAGTCATGATCAGCTGTTTTCATCTTAATGTCTCAATGTAAAAATTCATTGAGTGAACTCATCATTCTATATTTCAATTTCAAAGCCACTAATATGAGGAGATCTTACTGTTACAGTCACTCAGTGTGATTATATCATGAACTTTTTTGGAAAATCTGGCTGTAGTCATCCACACAATTTTTCTGTGTCAAAGTGTTAGTGAAGCTACAGTGACTGAGTTCTTTCAAATGCTATTTTCTGAAGATTTACATTTTTGTAGACTTGAATGTGTTTACAGTTCAACCAGTGCAGTAGCTTACTTGGTTTATTTAAACAATAAAAATAGTTGATAGCAGAAGTTAATCTTCATAATTATGTGTTTTGTCACTAAGAAATGTGAAGTAATCTCATGTTTAAATCAGTGTTTTCATGTTCATCATTGAAATATTAGATTACATCTCCAACTAGTTTCAGAGAATGAGACTTCAAAAGTTTAGCATTACCAAAGAATACCAGCAATATAACCAAGTCAGTAATGTTACATAGTGTGTTTAGATTTTCACTAGGCAATTGTAGAGCCCATAATGATGAAGAAAAGCTTCCTAATGAAGCACTAAACATAAAACATGGCTACTCATACAACTATGTAGAGAGGAGTGCACATAAAAAAAAAGCATTTTGTAAGCAACTTCTTTTCCAACTGGAAAACATGTTGTCCAAAACTGCAGTACTAAATGCTATACTGTAGAGTGTGCTCATTGACACTCTAAGTGTTTGTTTCTATGTTGTGAAGAGAACAAATAATACGAGGAATGAGTCAATTTTGTAAAGATTTCTAATCTTCATATACAATATATGCCTGTAAGAGTTTCTGCTAAGTCAGTTAAAAGCTCATCAGCAAATTTAGGAAAACTAAAATTATGAGTGAGGGCTAAATACCCATACACATTATTAATATGCCCATCTAACAATGAAATTGTGGAATATATACTAATGCAACGAGTTTGATGAGATGATGAATCCACAAAGAATAAACACATCCCAAGTACAGGCAATCTTGGCTAAATAGTATTATACTGCTGAAGACCAAATAGAATAAATAAAAAGGTACTGAAAACCATTTGCTGTCTTTATGTAACTCCCTGGACTAAAGTTATCTTTGACAAATGAATAATATTGAATTCAGTTTGTGTTAATCACCAAATTTTTAATTAGTTTAGGGATGAGCATAATAGCTCCTGGATAACACATAATTCCCTCCTTTTGACAAAATGTTAGCACATACTGATAACAGTATTTACTTGGGTGAGTACTCACAGTAACAGAACACTGTTGTTGTAAAAGAGAGCAGTAACACTTGCGCCAGATCTGCATCCACAAAGCTATTATCCAGCATAAATATTTCATGACATGTACCTCAGACAAGAAGCTAAAAACAGAAACTCTGGGTTAAGTAGGTATGATCTTGTGTTGGATGACCTTTGTCCGGAATGATAAAAGAAAACACAAAAAAAGATATTTACTTTCACAGATATTTTTGATTTCCTGTGTACCATCAAGATTAGTCAGATATGTGTAATAAGATAAATGATCACAATACCATTACTTCAGACAAACAAAATTTTATGAGTAGACGCATGTGTACAATACCCTGCCAAAATATTTTAAGAGCAGTAACAGAAATTTTTTTTAACTAAAGTTACGACATTCAGGTAGTCAATAAGCAGAATGGATTTTGAACTTCTCAGTACTGTATGGCATATGGTTTTACAAATCAGAGACAGCAGAATCCAAAAACTGAGTCCTACAATCTTACAAATGGCAACATTTGCACACCTGTTGCAGTAAACTGTACATTAAATCACGATGTCAGTTTCAGATATTACTATGAGTAATTGACACTTACAATGAAAAACAAATTATGTGCATTTTATGTACTCATGTAGAACTGACAAAAATTGTTCATGTAGACATTTTGAAATCCTACTTGTGAAATGTGAACAACAATAATTTAGGGTCATTGCAAATCTAGAAAATGGGAAAAAGGAAAAGGATTTTGCCAGTGCACCAGTGGGGTAGAAGGCTGTGTAGGGGCTGGAGTGGGAACAGGGAAGGGGATAGGGAAGGTTGAGATCATGGGGATGGGGCGGGTGGAAAGAATCTAGTCAGTGAAGCAGTCATTGAATTCAAACATATCATACTGGGTGGTATGCTCAGCAACTAGGTGATCCAGCTGTCTCTTGGCCAGTTTGGTGGAGGCCATTCATGTCGACACACAGCTTGTTAGTGGTCATGACCATGTAGAATGCCAGAAATTTGTTGCAGATAACTTGGTAGATCACATGACTGCTTTCATATTTCTCGCTGCCTTTGATGGGATGAGAGATGCCTGGGACAGGATTGGAACATGTTGTGGTGTGGGTCAGGTCTTGCATCTATTGCAGGATAAGTCCAATGGGGCACTTGGTTTGGAGCAGGGGTGGAAAAGGGGGAGGCAAAGATATCATGTAAGTTGAGTAGGCAGCAGGATAACTCTGTGGGAGGAGGGGGGGAGGAATATTTTTCATTTCAGGATGTGATGAGGGGTAGTAGAAACCCTGGCATTTTATGAAGTATCGTTAACTGTTATGAACTATCATCAATGTAATACAAGTCATCCAGTCATAGCACTTTAAGAAAACTAAATTGTGTGGTTGCCTTAGTCTTAAGTCAGTATTTATGTCACCAAGAATGTATATCCTGTACTTACATCATTGTGCAACAAATAAGTCAGTTTTCTGTGCAGGACTGTGCAAATGCTTCAGTATTAGTGTCTGGCATACAGTGCAAAATTATAGTTATGGTTTTTAATGTGGGCTGTAACAGTGCAGCTGCTTTAATTGCATTTTCCATGTTTTTGTCACCCACACCAATGACACTGTGTTGCATAAGTACTGTAAGCCCACCAACCTGATTTTTGTAGTCTCTTCTATGATGCCACTTCAGTAGCGCATCAGTCTTGCAATTTGCAAGACGTGATGTCATTTGTTGATTGTCACTAACTTCATAACCAACTCTTTTAATAAGCATCAAGAGGAGTGAGATTTACAATAAACGTATTACTTATCTCCTTTGCTTGTCATTGGCTTCAGTTCTTCATGTCTAGGGGCTGATTCCTGAAGCTGATATTTTTGACATTGTAGGTTCTCATAGTTCCAATTGATGTACATAAATCTGAAGTATTGTCTGAGCAGAAATTTCTGCTTCTGTAATTCTTATTCTTGTACATTTTTCTATATCATACTGTCTTTACAATTTCCACTTCAAAACTGAAAATTACATGGTGATTGCCAAAATTAAAACACATCTGATCACATCAGAGGCATGCCACTTAGAAATAAACATAATCATCATCACACTGCCCAATTAATAATAGGAATTTTAAGTGTGCCAAATATTTCGTAATTTTCAAATGTTTCTAAAAGTAATTATAACTGTATGTTTAAAGCTAGCACATATCAATCGAAACAAAAAAAAATTAATTTCTTTTTATACATTATAGCCATAAATATAATACATCCTGTACAAAATCATGGGAAGTTCCTTTGAAAAACAGCTGAGATAATATTAACCTGTTTAAAAACTTGTAATTATTTTTGATATTGACTACTTCTGTTCAGAAAAGTAGTGCTAGAGGAACGTGTCCCTTTACAGCCTCCTGCTCACAAAAATTGGGAAAAAATGTGTTTACAATATTTTGTGACAGATTATAAGGTTTGCCAAACAATATACAGGATGATGCCAAAAGACAGAATGCAGATGTATAGAAGTAACTGATATGTAACACATTACAGAAAACATAAGAGGAATATCTATTGTACATATATCTGGACATGGCATTCAGATTCTCATCTCTGTGGAGCATACTGTCCCAAGACAAATAATACAAAGTTAAAACTACAACATTACAACACTAAACTATAGAAATAAATACAGAGAGAAGGTAAATTACTAGAACTACAAATTGCAAGTTTACATCCATAGAAATCACACCTCCAAATTCTTCAAAGAAGAAGAGAAAAAATACAAAGCCTAAGTGTAAGATAAGTGAACTGACTCGAAAAACACAATGACAGGTAGTGACCAGAATAATATACTCAATCATGAAGAGGAATATAACACAAAATCAATCAGCCACATAACATTTAAGGATATGTTGACTCATGAAAGGACAAAATAATGAAAAAAATATTAGGATCTAAACTTATGATGTAGGGACTGACACATGAGTCCAAACCACACATGTACAAACAGCAAAAAATGTTTCGACGCAATGAAATGAATAAAGTTCACAATCATATCAATAAATTGAGTCACATGTAAAGAGTAATTATAAGAAGCATCTAGCCTCAACCATTAGTTGTATGCACTCCTTCTGTACACATACACTGTTGTGATGACCACGGCTACCCAAGACAGAGTTAAGCATGAGTTTGCCCACAACTCAAGTTCCAGTCAGATACAATCTTGCAGTATCATAAAGACACTAGGCGCTTCAAGATGGCGCCTAGTGTAGATCGGGAGTATGTTAGTTCCGTACAAAAGTCAAAAAATAACGAGGAAAAGTGTTTGATATGCAAGAAATTCTGTGTGTATTATGACAGTACATGTATGCCATGTTATATTATCGCAAAAGTAGACGCCAAAAAAAACCTGGTAACAGGAAAATGTTATAATCAGGCATCTCATCCAGCAAGTACTTCGACTCATTCGTGGGAAATGGTGAACTCTGATACAACATGCCATTGCAAGAAACGTGTTGTAAAAGGTATAATGTGCTTAAATTGTAAAACGGTTTTTCATTATTCGTGTGTTAATGTCAGTCCTAAAAGGAAACTATGGTTCTGCGATAGCTGTTTCAAAGGCGACTTAGGCCAAAAACCTAATACGAGAAACACCAAAGACGAAGTTATCAGTGCTCTACTGGAAGAGTTTTCAGTTGTAAAACATCACGAACATGAACAGTATGAAAAAGGAGCAAAAAGGCTTAGCGTTTTACCTCAAGATACTGTAACTTTGGTTAATAACAGTTCTGTTGTTTATGTTTGTAGAAAGTGCGGGAAAAACACAAACAGTGGTGTAACCTGTTGCGAGTGCGAAAGAAAACATCAGTCTAAAACTCCCGACCATGTTCCAAAACTTTACATTTTAGGCGATAGCCACAGCCGCGGTATTGTCTCACGCGTAAATAAAGCTTCAAATGTGAAATCGATGAGCTTTGTAAAGCCTGGGGCGCCCCTCTCAGAAATAAGAAAACTACTTTTTTCTGAAGAAATAAAAAAGCTGTCTTCGAAAGAGTTTGTTGTCTTCTTTGGTGGATCTAATGACATTTATCAAAATGATACATCTAAAGCCTGCTGCGAATTAAACAAGGGTTTATCTGAACTAAGTCATACAAACGTTATCCTCGTAAATATACCACAAAGGTACGATTTGATGTCCTGGTCGTGTGTAAACAAGGAAATTAGTGCCGCCAATGAACTTTTTTCCAGTATATGCAAACAATATAGAAATGTTTCTGTTGTTAGTATTAATACCATTGGACGCGGATTCCACACTACTCACGGGCTGCACTTAAATGGCCTTGGAAAGCAACTTGTTACATTAAAGCTAATGATAATTATTCAGAGACTGCAATACTTACCAACAACATCATCAGTGGTACCTGTATCATCATCACAGAAAGTATCTCTAGGAGTGACTAATGCAGAATCAGATATAGTAACAGAAAATGCAGCAGAAACACCTAAAGAAGCAATACTAACAGAAGTAGAATCAACAGCAGCGTCAGAAGAACCATGTTCAGTAACAGCAGAAGTAACTCCTCCAGCATTAGAACCAGCTCCTACAGCAGTAACACCATCTCCCTCACCAGCAATAGCAGCACAAACTACTTCACCAGCAATAGCAGAAGAAACACCATCAGCAACAGCAGAAGCAACTCCTCCAGCAGTAGAACCAGTTCCTATAGCAGCAGCACCATCTCCCACACCAGTAGTAGCAGAACCAACTCCTTTACCAGTAATAGCAGAAACAATTCCTCCACCAGCAGCAACTAAACCAACTTCACCAACAGCAGAAACAGTACCAGCTCCTCCTCCATCACCTTCAAGAGTAGCAGAAAAGAATAGACCAGTCACAGTAAGTAAAGTATCATCTTTGTCTCATGATGAAGTGATATCAAATGATTTGGGAAAACATGTTTCTATAAAACTTGTGGACAGTAAAGTGAAACAAACTTCCAACCGTGTTTCAAACAGACCCAAAAAATTACCAAAGAGAAATGAAGATTTTTTATGGTTTATCCCAAGGAAGTCCAACCGCCACCTAATATAGATTCCAGTGCTGAAAAAACAATTAAATGCCCCATAATACTGTACTCCTCCCCTCCTGTGACAGTAACTCTATCTTATTTCTGCACTTAAATGTCAGGTCTCTGAAAAATAAAGCTGATGAGCTTGGTATACCATTAAAAAGTAACAAAAGAATGATTTTTATGTATAAACGAACATTGGTTAAAGGAAGGGAATATAAAACTGTAGGCCTATGTACCATCAGGTTTCAGATTAGCTACATACTTCTGCAGACCCAGTGAATCCTATGGGGGTTCAATCCATATATATTAGCAATGATCTAGACTTAAAGTTTTCTGTTCTTGAAGTTAGTGACCTGTGCATTAAAGGTGTTTTTGAAGCATCTGCTTTTATTATACCTAGTATACAGCTCATAACTGTGTCTTTATATCACACTCCTGAAAGTAATGAAGAACAATTTATAGAACGTTTAGAAAAACTTGTGATTAGTATACAAAAATATACTAAATACAAAATTTTAACCTTTGGGGATCTAAACATAGACATTAAAAAAATGACAGCCAGAAATGTTAATTTAGTAAACATGTTAAGATCCTATAATCTCTTTTGTGCTAATGAAAGTCCTACAAGGCACTCCTCCTGTCTTGACAATCTAATAACGAATGTATACAAATGTGATTTTGAGCTAGGCTTACTTAATGTCGATTACCTGTCAGACCATAGAGGTATATGGGTGAAACTAATTACTAAAAAACCAAAAGAAGACGAGGAACAAACTCTGTGTGTCAGACTATCTACAGATACAAATATTAGCAAGTATAGAGAAGAACTTAAGTCTATAGATTGGAATACTGTTATACATTCCTCCAGAAATGTTGATGAAGCCTGCAGCACTTTCCTCAAAATCATTTCTGAAATCTTCCACACATGCTGTCCACTGGTTAAAAAACAAAAAAGTTAGGAAACCTAGCCACTCAACTTTACAGAAGTGGTTTTCACCCCAATTACAAAAACTGAGACTATTGGTAATTACTTGTCACGATAAGGTCAAAAAGGGAGCAGTAGATAAAGAAACTTACAATAACCTGAAAAGAAAATATACATCTGAAATTACAATAGCCAAGTGTAAGGCAAATGGTGATTTCATTAAAAAACCACACAATAAATGTAAGGCTGCATGGAAAGTAATAAAAACAGAGCTAGGTATGGATACAAACTACAAAGACAACACAAATGCTGCTAATGTCACTGCTGATGATTTCAATCACTTTTTTGTCAACTCTGCCAATCTTAGCCTTCCAACCCATAGCAACCAGAATTCCAATTCAACACATACACCTATTTCTCACCCCATGTCTGGCAGAAATTTTCAACAAAACATTACAAACATAGTGTCAGCTTGTAAATGGCGAGAAGTACAAGTAACTGATATAATTAAAGCAACCTCTAAATTCAGATACTCTAGATCTGAAGATGTGTATGGCCTGTCAAACTATGTAATTAAAAAAGTTGTAGATCTCATAACATATCCTCTTTGCATACTGATAAACTGGATGCTCTCGAGTGGACACTTTCCAGAATGTCTCAAAAAAACAGTTGTCATACCATTATACAAAAAGGGTGACAAGTCCTGTATCAATAATTATAGACCAATTTCACATGTGCCTATTCTCTCAAAAATAATAGAACATTGTCTACTGCAGCAAATATGCATACACCTATCAGACAATAATACAGGATGATTCAAAAAGAATACCACAACTTTAAAAATGTGTATTTAAATAAAGAAACATAATATAACCTTCTGTTATACATCATTTAAAAAGGTTTTTTTTCACTCAAAAACAAGTTCAGAGATGTTCGATATGGCCCCCTCCAGACACTCGAGCAATATCAACCCGATACTCCAACTCGTTCCACACTCTCTGTAACATATCAGGCGTAACAGTTTGGATAGCTGCTGTTATTTCTAGTTTCAAATCATCAATGGTGGCTGTGAGAAGTGGCCAAAACACCATATCCTTAACATACCCCCATAAGAAAAAATCGCAGGGGGTAAGATCAGGGCTTCTTGGAGGCCAGTGATGAAGCGCTCTGTCACGGCCATCCAGAACTTTTCCCTTTGCACAAACACCCATTCTCTGTAAACTGTTTATACCAACGTTTAATACACCATCTATCAGGAGGTTTAACATCATACTTCATTCGAAATGCACGCTGAACAACTGTAGTCGATTCACTTCTGCCGTACTCAATAACACAAAAAGCTTTCTGTTGAGCGGTCGCCATCTTAGCATCAACTGACGCTGACGCCTAGTCAACAGCGCCTCAAGCGAACAAATGTACAACTAAATGAAACTTTATAGCTCCCTTAATTTGCCGACAGATAGTGCTTAGCTCTGCCTTTTGTCGTTGCAGAGTTTTAAATTCCTAAAGTTGTGGTATTCTTTTTGAATCACCCTGTATACTAAATGATTCTCAGTATGGATTCAGGTCAAACTTATCAACAGTCAAAGCAGTTGAAAACCTTATCTTTTTTGTACTAAGCGCATTTGAGTCACAATTATCTGCTGAAGCCATTCTAATTGACTTGAGTAAGGCTTTCGACTCAGTTAACCACAAATTATTATTAGATAAACTGTGTTGCTATGGAATCAAACACTTGGAACTCTCACTAATTGAATCATACCTCCGCAATATAAAACAAATAGTAAAGCATAATGACCAACAGTCACATACTTTAAGTATAAAACGAGGTGTTCCTCAGGGCTCAGTGCTTGGCCCTCTACTATTTATATTGTTTGTAAATGACTTTCCGAATAACTTACCCTGTAAATCTATCCTCTATGCTGATGAGACAACATTAGCTAATTCTGGAAAGGATATAAACATATTGAAGGAGGAAAGTGAAGAGTGTCTCAAAATATCTAATATCTGGTTTAAAGCTAACGACTTATCTATGAACCATGAAAAGACTGTCAAGATAATCTTCAATTTATCAAACAGTAACATGGAGTTATCATCTGTTGAACTACTAGGAATACACATTGACTCAAAATTAACTTGGGACACACATACAGATTATGTATGGTGAAAGCTATCACGAGTTATCTACCTACTAGCCAAACTACACACATGTGTTACACAAGATTTATTGCTTCAGTCATACTATGCCTTCTTTCATTGCCATCTACAATATGGCATTCTTTTATGGGGTAACTCTCCAGGAGCCAAAAAAAATTTTCACTTGGCAGAAGAAAGCAATTAGATGTTTTTACGGAATCACTGACAACAAGACCTCATGTAGACCTTATTTTAGAGACTTAAAAATTCTCACAGTCCCATCTCTTTACATATATTGTTGCCTATTAAACATAAAAGAAAACTTAAACCACTACACTATAAGGAAATCAGTTCATCAACACAATACTCGACAAACAAATATGATTGATATACCCACAACCAGGCTTAAGAAAACCCAATCTAGCTATGAATACATAGGCATAAAATTATTCAACACTTTACCCGTAAAGGCTCAATTGGTTTCAATGGATATTTTCAAAACTAAAACCAAAGTGTGGATGAAGAAAAATACTTTCTACAGTGTAGAAGAATTTCAGAATAGTTGTAAAGATGATCTAATTTATTGATAAACTAAGGCTTACTGTTATGTATAGTTATTGATGTAGAGGCAGCTAGCTATAAGCTAATAGGGTACAACACTGTCCTTTTTTTTTCTATTTAATATTTTTGTTATATGACAACATTGATTGCATGTTAATGCTGATAAATTATGGCTTACTGTTATGTATGGGTCTAGGTGTAGAGGCTGTTGTAAGGTAATAGTTCACAACATTGCTATATTTTTACTATGTAATATTTTGGTATGTAAAACATAATGTACAAATAGCTGTAACTCTTCTGACAACATCAATTGCATGTTAGTGCTGAAAGATGGATTTAAAAATAAATAAATAAAAACAGAGTCATAATTAACTTTGAATGATGACATAATCAAGTAGCTTGAGAACCAAAATCATTGTATGAAAGCTGACGTGGTTGCATCATGTTATATGGTCTATACTAGTAAATGTCTTCCCCACTATTTGCTAGCTGTTCATACAAACTAACCTAATAATAATAATAATAATAATAGCTTTATTCAACATCGAATGGTACAGTGCACATGTACAAAGAAACAGTAATGATTAAAGTTATTTATACAATACACAAGACACATTCTTCTGAATACATCATTAATTTACAACAAAATTACAATAAGGTGTTTACTTATTTCTATTCACATAATTTCACAAAGCATTTGTTGTTCTTCATATAAGTATGGTACTCTTCTAATGTGTAGAAAGGGTGTTTCACTAAAAATTTCTTAAGCTGATGTTTCAGTGTAATTGTAGGAAGAGCCATGACTGCTCTAGGCAGTGTATTAGCTAATTTTACACCTGCATACTGAGGCCCCTTTTCGTAAAGTGCTGTTCTGTGGCTGCCAATGTAAAATCTTTCTTTATTTCTAGCATTGTACTGGTGCAAATCTGAATAAGTGTTTGGGTGCAGTCTTTTCACAAGCAGAATGTATGTGTTTATAATAGTTAACACCTCTGTTTTTGGAAACAAGTTGCGACGAGATTCCCTATATTTTGCTCCACAGATTATTCTCACATCCCTTTTTTGAAGAATGAGTAGCTTATCTAGATTAGCTTTGGTTGTTGCCCCCACAAATTTCAATACCGTAGTTCAAGTGAGAGGAGAAAAGAGCAGTCTTTAGGACTACGGTGTCTCTACAGAACTTGCTAATAGTACTGATTGCAAATATATTTTTTGACAACTTAGTTGCTAGAGAGTCAATATGTGTGTCCCATTTCAGGTTGCTTTGGATTGTTATGCCAAGGAATTTTACACTAGACTCTTTCTTTACCAATTCGTTGGCCATGTATAATTTAATTTCATTATTCAAACTACTTTTGTTAAACTCCATCAAACATTATTTACTGGTGCTTACATTTAAGTGGCTTTCATTATAAAACTGAACAATTTCTTTTGTCACATTATTACACTCGGCCTCTAGTTCATTATAAATATTTGCAATTTCCAGTTGGTCTTTTATGAGCATGCCATTGTGGTTAATAGTAAAGTCCATACAGGATTTGTCATTGCCAGTTCTAAGACTGTTTATGACTGCCCAGATGCCAGTACTTACGTTGTGTGAGTTTTGAAGTTGCTCCTTGTCTGTGTAAGTATGTCCTTATAGTGTGCTTGATATATTTTGAAGGCCTCCTTTAGCTCAGGAATCTCTCTATTATTCAGCATTGCACTGTGGAGTAGTTTTAATTTTTCCCTCGCTTCAGTGACATTACTATTTACCCAAATATTTTTGTTTATATTTTTTGTTTGTTTCATTTTTGTGATTACAACTGGGCATGTGGTATCAAAGCAGTAATAGAAATCAGCAGCAAAGTTATCATATGAAAAGCTATTATTTTCAAACCATTTTATTTGTGCTAGCATCCAGTTTAGTATATTTATGTTGTTATTATACATTATTCTTTTAGTTACAAGCTGTTGCTTTGTGGTGACAGTGGGGGCCTCATGGCATTCCAATTTAAGCTGTACTGCATGGTGATCTGAGATGGCTAGTTTTAAAACCGATGCACTGTGGGATAGATGGGTCATGTTTGTTATTATGTTGTCAAGACACGTTTTACTATTGCCAATTTCTCTAGTGGGTTCCCGAATGAGTGGGGTCAGGTTAAATTCATCACACAGATGATGTAACTTTTTGGTGCTGACATCATTTGTTAATAAATCTATATTTATATCCCCTGTAACTATAATAGTTACATGACCATTTGGCCCAGAACATGTTGTGTCTATACATACAAGCAAGTCAGAAAGATTTACAAAAATGGTATCTGTATTTGCTGCAGGTGGCCTGTAAACACTGATAACTGTAATGTTATCTCTACCCCATTTCAGGTTTATTGCAGCAAATTCTGAGACTCCTTCCAAGCAGAAGGCATTCACATCAATAACATTAAAATTACTTTCATTTACAGTGAAAATTGCTACACCTCCCACAGTCTCGTCTTTTCTACTGAAGGCTGTGCAGAATTTCATACACAGTGGTTGACTAATGCTATTCAGAACTTCATTGTACCAATGTTCAGTTACAACTAATATATCGGGTTTGTCAAGCTGTGAAATTACATCTAGATCATTATGCTTATTTCTAAGACTACCAAGATTCTGGTGTATGATTTTAAGGCTGAGTTTTACCTGCTGGACCTTAGAGGATAATTTTGGACTACATATGTAAAGGCCTAATAGAATCATTTCAAATTGGTAAAAAACCATACTGATTTAAAGTTATATAATGTATTGGAATATAAATCCCCCTGCTTGAAAGAAACATATTTTTTGTGGAATAACACTGTCTTGGGCAGTTTTGGCTAACAATTTACCAATCTCAGTCACAACACTGATGTAGTTGGCAGATGCATGAATACATTGCCCAACACATATAATCTCATGAAAGTTGACTAGTCCAGCACGGTGCAGACATACACCCTCTCTTAACAGATCCAAATGCTGTTCCCAAATGTTTTCAGTGACCAAAATGTGATCAATGTACACAATTAATTTTGGACTCACTTAACTTCCCAAGACAGAATCCAGAGCTCTTATGAATTCAGCTACAGATACAGTTAGCCCAAATGGCACCACACAGTATTGAAAACACCTTAACACAAAAATGCTGTATACTTTCGACAATTAATTTCAAGTGGGATCTGGTGAAATCCAGAGGTCAAGTCTGAACTACTCACATATTTTACATAAGAAAATTTGTGTTACAACTTATCTATGCTCTCAGGGTGGTCATTCTGTATGACAAGAAATTTAATAAGATGTATAGAGTCAAAACCAATTCTCGCTCCACCATTTCTCTTACTTGCCACAATTAAAGGATTTTTGGAAGCATTCCTACTTCACTCAATTACACCCCATGTTTCCATTTTCTGAATCTCTTTCTCTACATATTTTCTTTTTGAAAATGGTGTATTATATGCCTTGAGAAAGAAAGGTTGATGATCTCGAAGCAAAAGCATGCACTGATACCCTTCCACTTACCCTGGGTTTTCACTAAACACATTTATAAACTCCAATAACAAATTTCTAAGTTGTTTCTTTTGCTGGTCTTAAGAATTGTAGCTTCCCTTGCTTTAGAATCTACTACACTTCCAAAATCTTGATCCTCAGTCCCACCAAAATCTATATCGTCATCAAACACCTGGTACTCGCCTTGGTACACATTGTTTTGCGAATAGTTACAACTTTTCTCACAGTTTAAAATACAGAAATTAGTTATCACATAAGTATTACTTTTAGGTTCAAAAACAAACAATTCTTTAGCATTCCATCCAAACTAGCCTCAATTTTCAGTATCCTATCCATACCAGGAATTATATTTTCTTCCAGACTAGGGGTCATTAAGCATCCATATTAAAATGTTTTGTTTTCTATACTAAACATTAAAAGTACCTGAGATCTTAGCAATTTGGTTTGATTACCTGTAGCTCCTCTTATCTTTACACCTACAATCAGCATTTCCACAAAATTCTTACTATACTCAATCTTGTCTTTAAACTGTTCAGATATACCAAAAATCGGGCTACCTGCATCAATCGAACAGTTACCTTCCCATCTTAATGTAAGGACATCCAAAATATGAATCATCATTTCTGTTATTAGACACTTTATGTAAAAGATCACTTTCATTTTTATCAATTGTTACATCCACACTGTCTTTACAGGGTTTTATCAACTTTGCTGGTATCACAGAATTACAATAGTTACTCATGTTGTCAGGTAAAGATTGAACACAATGAATTGATTCGATCACTTATTACAGAAAGAACACAAAATATATTACTGCCAATGTTACACTTTCTGCTTGGATCTTCTTTTACTTCTTTCCACCAATTTTGATACAAATGTTGACTAAACACAGTTAACTTATTCCAGAAAGCACATTTATCTACGTTATTATCAATTTGGTTCCAAAGAAACTTGGGACCAATGACCATCACAGTCTGGTCCCTTTAAATCCCACAAACCAACCAACCAACCAAACAAACTTCAAAAAGTTTTCACCTTTATTCTCTACACTTGCAGATAAGTCACCTTTACTGTTTGAATCATTACTCTGCATGACTTTAATGAAAAACTGCTTTGATTGGACTGGTATTTCATGACTGTCACTTACATAATCACATACACCACTTATCTTCCTGTACTGTCAACATTATTTGCTAATAACTCTGAAACTACATTATTCTTAAATTCCACAAATACCTGATACCTGTCAACATCACCATCATTATCATCATCATCATATTCTTCCAAAATTGCTAGATCAACAACATCATTAAAAACACAACTCTCATCTCCATCAAAGTCATTCACCTCACCTACATTCATTTGTAATAAACTATCAGTCTCAGACGTACCAACCTCAGTTATTTCACAGCTCTCTTTCACATATATATCAAAAATATCACCTAGTTCATATCCAGTACAGTCATCACCTGATTTACATACATCAATAGCATTGCTTTCTGACCAAGCAGAAATCATTAGTACATATGTCAAAATTCTCACTATTCTCACATTCTGGTTTGTGATTAGTACCTACTTCACCATAATTAAACATAGTATCCCAAAACTTTTGATCAAAACATAAATGAGAAATCTGATATTCCTTCTGTCCAACTTCAGATACCTGTGCCATATCATGAACACTGTTATTACTGTCTAATTGCAGGTGTAAATGGGGGACTCTGTGCTTGTTGTTTCCTTGCCCAAAAACTGTGGTATTTCATTGAGGTGGACTGCTGTTTCCCAAGCAGTTACTTCTATGATTGTTTCTCCTATTAAACTGCCCATAGTTATCCCCATTATGCCTATCCTGCTGATGTTCAAAATTTCTGTCTCTATTAACATTTTGATCCAGGTAGAAATTACCAATATCTCTGTTTCTGTAATGATTCCCATTGTGATTTCTATTATTTGGATTGATATGGTACATCTCCTTTATACTGCCATATTCAGCCTCTCAACATATTGTAAAAATTGTTCAAGACAATTGTCAAATCCGTGTACTAAATGTCACTGCAACCTCTAAGGTAATCTCCTTTTGAGTGCATCAGTCAATGTCATTTCATCAAATGGTTTGTCAAGGTGTGTTAATTTATTCAGTTGGTTCATATAAAACTCTTTCAGAGTACAAGTACTCTCCCTATTCCTATAATTAAGACTACTAAAAAATTCGCTTTTAATTCTCCCCTGTTCAGCTTTTGACCCAATGTACTTAAAAAACTTTTTTCAAAACTTGGATGTGTTTCCTACTGGCTTAAAATTAAATTTACTTGTTATAGAGCTTCACCTTTAAGACATATTTTAACAAATTTAATTTTTTTTTATTGTCACTCATGCCTGACACAAAACTATCTCTACAGTGATACAGAAAATCAACTGGATGTAACTTGTCTGATAAAAAGCTTTTGATTGGAGTGTTGGACCACACAATACCATTGTTTGAATAAAGATTTTTGTGAATGCAGTTAACCTAAACTGTTGAAATTTTTTGATCTAAAACACTTACACTAGTTTGCATATTGCTTTCAACATTGAAAAATTTTTGTCTGAACTAGTGTGTCCCATTGTTTTTGCTATGGCCTTTTCTGTTCACCTCTGTCATTAACATTCTTCAACTGAACTCATTTTCCAAACCAATAAATTTATTTTCTAAAATATCAACTTTTTCATTCACACTTCTTAATCCCTCTGAAACTTGATTGCAAAGTTGGTCTATTTGGCATTGTACCCTATCCATTTTACTATTGTTTCCAGTTTTTAGGTCATTTAATTGTCCTTTTAGTGAAGTAAATTTGCTATTGTTATCTTTTCTTATTTCAGTTAACTGATCGTTAACTGCACTAAATTTGCTATTGTTATCTGTCTTCATTTCCTCTAGTTTTGCCAAAATTAACTGTAAAATATCAGTTTTTACTTTTCCTTTGCTGACTATGCTTTCACTCCTCTCAAACATGTCCTGACAGGGTTCTACAGATTTAACTTCTATATTACTCCTGCCCTTGTTTCTATTCATTTTGTTACCAAGCTAGAGGAGGGTGTCCATTTACAGTCTGCTGTCATAAAGATGAAAATCTTAATGAGTAACGATGGTGTTTGTTCAAAATTGTACACACCACCACAATTTTGTTTTCACTTTTTCACATATTGTCTTCAAGGTCCTATTGTTGGATGATGACCAATTTTTTAACATTATAGGGAAAAAATTGCTACTCAGGGTAGACTACCATTATTAACAATAATTTGGTTTGTAAAAAGTATAGTAGTCTAGGACTTTGAGAAAGTATACCGAAACATTTTATGCATCTGCATTGGCATTAACCTATTTATGGATACTAGCGCAATACTGAACATCATGGTAGATTACGCAAAACTAATAACTAATGGCTCAATTGGCTATAGAAGTAAGCCACCTTGTGCATAAAAATGGAGCAGCCAAAGTATAGCAGCCAAAGATGAAATGTAAATGCACTGAGTCAAAATCTGAAATGTAAATTGTGGCTACTTCTGAACTTTAATGACAGTTATCTTGTTAGTTAATTATTTTCACAAGATATTAACTATGTTAATGAAAAATTGGATGTTAGTCTTTAGAATGAGTGGTATCATCCTTACCAAATCTATCTATAAGGTCAAAATATTTTCATTGTTATTTAATATAGTAAAATTTTAGATGGAGGATACCAGCTTGATCTGACACAGTGTACCAGGACTGATTTATATCAAAGGCCTCACCCCAAAAGGCCTGATACATACAGTTGTAGCTTATCTTCACTGAGCCATGGTTTATTAACACATAATGTAATCTTCTTGTTCACACCCAACAGAATACTAACATTACCAGTTTTATTTTGTAAAGACCTGACATTCATATATTAGAACAATCATTAGTCATCATCACAAAGTGGTAGAGGTGGAGCCTTAGGCAGCGGCACATCACTGTCCTCACTTTGTTTAGTCTTCTGTTATAATGAATTGTGTACATACAACAACTGCTAGCTTCTTGATTGCATTGACTCCAGAAGCTCTCAGCAAACTGAATTGCCTAGAACTAGCCATAAATAAATCACTGTTCCCTTCTTGTTCTGCAGACTCTCATACAATGACTTCTTTATTTTCATCCAAATTCTGTGTATTTGTTTCTTGCAATTTCTTACTAATATAATCGAATATTTGTAATACTGTCCTATGAAAGAAACGTAATTGTTTCCTTTTCATTGGATTATTCTATGCATTTGTAGCAGTAGCAGTAAATATGAAAAGATGACAAAATAATGTAATACTTAAATTTCAGTCATTGTGTAGAATGTAAACAAATAGTGATATACTGAAGTCATGTCGTAATCCCAGCTAGATGTTCTCAACTATTTATCACGAAATAAAATAGAACTGTTCATTGAATGTGGTTAAAAGACAGTATGCCATTCCCCCCACTGCATTTTTTTGTAGTTTACGTACAATAACTGTTACTCATTCATGAGGCACTTGCTTATTATTCTGTATACGCTTTCTGAATTTACCTTGCAGTTTGTTTTTATAACAAAAAGTTCAGAAAATATGGCATGAACATAGGCATAATGCCACACTACAAATCAATATGTTACATATAGCACAAAATAACTGGGCACCCACAAAGAATCAGTCTTGTTCTCAGCCCCAGGTGTGTCTACCTTTTTGTTCTGAAGGACTGACCACCTCAGTCTGCAGTAATCTGCTGAACAGTGTGCTTTGTTCATTATCAGCAGTTGCATTATTTATCACAGTGGTTTTCTTGTTAGACACTCCAATCAGTTATGTTATTAATTGTACTGGGTTGAGCTGGCAGTATGATATTTTGCAGACCCACTAACAGTAGCTTGGTAGTTTTGCTTTTGAGTAGGCTTCATCTGTTGAACTAGTTCGGCCTACCAGGTAGTGGTTGCACACAATAGATCACCCACCATTTCCACTTTATCCACTCATACAATACTATCCGCATAGGTACAGGACAATTTATGTTACTCTTAACACTCTGCTTCCACATTCAGCTTGGCCACACACAACTAAACTGTCACCTTCCAGCCTAACCTAGTCTTCGGGCTACTCTACAGATCAGTCATCACAACAAAATGCCTATTGAATTTAGTTATGTCAGTGTTCATCTAGGGAGACAAAGTAGTTGTTTATGCAACCTGAAAATTCATTTGTGTAAGAAAATAGCTTCTGAAACATAGTGTTACAGAAAAATGCTGAAGACTGTATGTGTATACTGGATAACTAAATAAGTGATACAGAATGAAGTTGGTAAGAAGTGAAATTAATGGCACAACTTGAATAAAAGATGAGACTGACTCATAGGGTGCATATCAAGGAATCATCAAGTCAGTTTGGTACTGGAGGGAAGTGGGTGGGGTAATAATTACAGAGATGCACCAAGATTTGACTACTGTAAGCAGGTTCAAATGGATGGAAGTTGTGCCTTACAACAAAATGTATCCAAGTTTCCTGAGTAAATTAATTACAGTTTCAGCCAATGCTTGTAACCATGTGATGTCACCATGGATTTGTGTATCAGTACTAATTGTCAGAGTTGCTTCTAAAGGGCATCAAATACACATATGTATCTTTATTATTTTCAATTATCTATTCTCAATTCCAATATTTACTATCCACAAACATTTGATATTATAGTCAGTGGATATAGAACCATTTATAACATGGTTCCAGCATGTTCAAGAAAATATTAAAAAAAAAAAAGAAAAGACAGCCTCTGAATAGGCCTTGAAGGCCCAATGGTATTGACCAGCTGCCGTGTCATCTTCATCCCTTAGGTGTCACTGGCTGCGAATACAGAGGGGCATGTGGTGAACACACCACTCTCCCGGCTGTTGTCAGCTTTCGTTACTGGTGTTACTACTTGTCAGTCAAGCAGCTCCTTCGTTGGCTTCAAGTACTAGCCAAGCCCAACAGCACTTAACTTTGGTGCAAGGCTGTTGGCCAAGAAAATACTGGTTTCATTTTAATTGTGTTCTGACCAAAGGAAACTAGGGTGCAACTGTCTTGTACGTGTTCCTTGGCATACTGCATAACTTGCAGACTTCAGCATGTTTATACAAAAAACATTAAATAAAAAATAATTTTTAATCATTATGTGCTCCTAATATTTACGTTTTCTATGTAATATCATCATTCCTTGCAGATTTGTATGTTTGTGATATTTTTTATTTCAGTGTTACAGAATCACTGATTAAAAACTGACTATTTAGATATTGCTTTCCCATGAATAAAGAGTATTAGATACATATTTCAACACAGGAAGAAAACTGTGCCCTCAAGACAAAATTCACATCCTTGGGTAGTACCTTGTCAGTGGTGTTACTAATGCAAAACACCTTGTGTCCTTGGTCCCTGCAAATCAAGTTGAACATGTAACATTAGACAATGAATGCTAGTGTAATAAAATCTCAATCAATCGTGTAATGTTCAATACAATTACAATTTCACATTTTGCTCATCTTTAATCTCGGTGCATTTCCTTTGCCACAACTGAATAATAAACCTGTAAAAATGTAATTGTAAAGGTCGCTGTACAGTGTGTAGATATACTATTAATGCTGTACAAATTACAGTGAGTACTATTATCAGCTAACAAGAATAGACACTACACTAACCATCATTGATTATTAATGTAGAACAGAAGCAAAATCTTCAGAGAATAGAGCATTAATACAAAGAAAACTCTTTATATACACATTAAAATAGGAATTTGAAACTGCATCAGAATAATGGCCACAAAGGATGAAACTCAATAAATGTACCAAGAATTGTGATTCATCTGTTAATAGGAAAAATTAAAAGTACCTTCAATGTGCACACTGTAACTTATTTATTTTACAACCTTATTTACCATCCCAAAATTGGAATACAGTCATAACATACAGCCATAACATACTCTTCCTGCCGGCCGCGGTGGTCTCGTGGTTCTAGGCGCACAGACCGGAACCGCGTGACTGCTACGATCGCAGGTTCAAATCCTGCCTCGGGCATGGATGTGTGTACTGTCCTTAGGTTAGTTAGGTTTAAGTAGTTCTAAGTTCTAGGGGACTGATGACCACAGCAGTTGAGTCCCATAGTACTCAGAGCCATTTGAACCATACTCTTCCTGCTTATGTAATCTGAAATAATCCAAAACTCTGCAGTCATCCTTTGAAGCACTTAGTGATGTCTTCTGTTGTACTTTACACACATTCATCAAGCATGCATACAAATTATCACAGTCAAATTCATGATTATAAAGGCTGTATGCACTCTTTGAAAAAAAAAAAAAAAAAAACAGCGGTCCAAATTAGCTGAATTACCATATAACATCATGAACATTAGTCAATCATCATCAGTACTTGGGCGTATAGTGTGACAATGTTAAGACAATATGCAGTAGTTGAGGTGGATATGGTAAACTTTGTGAACTACATTACTTCCAGCATTTTGGTGTGGGAACAGTCTTGTGTTGATTCTATAAAATTCTGTTGAATAATAATTAATTTAACACACATATTTCTTGTTCATTAATGAAGTGAACATGGGTTCAGCCTATTTATGGTGTTAATTGTCACACTCATTGAGGTACTTCATTGGGAATGCTATATAATTTCATTATGAGGAGCATGTGATCTGCTGAGTTGGAAGCAGTCTGTCCTCTACTGAAGGAGGCCTACTACCTACTGAGGAGTCCACCACCAGCCACCACAAGCAGGCTTATGATTGATGCAGGTCAGTGCATAAATGTGTGTCATGACATCTGCAGAAATTAAAGTTCACTCTCAACAACATGAGAGACACAGCCACCCAAGGTGGATGACCACAAAGTTTGACCTGAGAGGGAATGTAAAAAGGTGATGGCCAACTGTACAACATAATTGATGTAGGCTACCTGAGAGAAAGAGTCAGATCAACTTGATAACAAAAATTGACCAAATAGTGATAACTTTTGAAGTAATCCACTAAAAAGGGTTGCTGGCACAGCGGGAAGAACTGAATGATAATATTAGCAACTTCAAAGAAGATAAAAAACAACAAAGACAGAGTCATCTGTGAGACACTGTTAAAGCTGGGACCTGAGAAAATACCCCAAGGCATAACATTATTTATTTGCCATTTTATTATCATATATTCTTTAGCTATACATGTACCACATATAAATTCAATGTTCTTGTCTTTTCCTTAGCTGTATGTGTTCTGTTTGTGTAAAATTTGTAACAAAAATCTAAAGTAGTAACTTAAAATTGTAAGTCTGAAGAATGCAAATTACATGCTTTTTGCAAGAAAAGAGATATAAATGCAATAAAAATAAAATATTAATACAAATAAGATATAGTGTTAGCCATGTTGTTAATGACATGCCATACCCATAGTTTTAAATATGTGTTATGCAGGGAACATAGTTGATAGTTATTTATCTGTGTTACTTCTTTGAGATAACATTTTTTTGTTTTTTTGTTGTTTTTCTTTTTTTAACAGTTAAGAATATCAGTTAGGTAATGGACAGCCTGTAGCTTGCACCTTTCTTATACCCCAGGCAAATTAAGAAAAATGGGGGAAATAATTTGTGAGCTTTTGAAACTTTAGGAAAATACTCATACTGGATGTAGTAGTGAGAAACAGAAAAGATTCCTCCCCCAAGTGGGTCAGCATCTATCTGCCTCCCCCCTTCCTTAATTCAATTTTTTAACCATATTTTCTGTTTTTATGAGAAACAGTTCATCTTCCGAAGATGTCTATAATGACATAAAATATTTCTACTGAAATCCTGCTCAAAGTTCATATGACTGTTTTTACCAACATAAACACTTCAGGATGAAACGAGACCACTATCTGAAAAGCGGAAGTATCCTGTTGTTGATAGGCACAGACAAAAGAAAGAAAACTTGCTAGCTTTCAGATTTACTCTTTGATGAGCTAGACTTATAAAAAGCTCTCTCTCTCTCTCTCTCTCTCTCTCTCTCTCTCTCTCTCTCCTCTCTCTCTCTCTCTCTCTCTATCCCTCCATGCCCCTACATATTGCCAGCTAGGCTGACAGTGTCAGTGCTATTTTGATTTTGCAGCAGGTGGACTGACTGTGGTGGGACAGTGTGAAGTAGAGTGGGTGGAGGTAGAGAGAGGTGGGAGGCAGGGAGTTGAAACGATAATCAGTAGCTAGCAGCTCGAATGGAGGGGCCAGTTTGCTGGCTAGGAATGTGGAAGGGAGGGGTGGCAGCAAAGAAAACTATATAAAAATACTGGGAATAGCAATACTGGGACACATATATCCAGTCTCTGACAAAAAAAAATGGTTAAAAATATAATTGGGATAAATTGGCAGAGCAAATACTGACCAGTATAAAGTATGGAACAGAGATATGGGATGCCGTAACACAAGCAAATCTTCATAAGCTTTTAAAGTTATAGAAGATAACTGTAAGAATAATTTGTGGTGCAAAACCAAGAGACTCATACAGTGTTCCATTCCCTGAAGTTGTAATATTTACATGTACATTAATCAGCCAGAACATTATGATGAACGACCCAATGCCCAGTATGTTCACATTTGGCATGGATAACAGCAGGGATGCATCATGGCTTGGAAGTAGCGAGGTACTGGTAGGTCTCTCATGGGAGTTGGCATGACATATTCACACAAAAGTTACCTGATTCCTGTAAATTCCAGAGAGAAGGTCAATGAGCTCTGACGCGAAGTTCAGTCACATCCCAGATGTGTTCAATTGAGTTCAGATGTAGCTACTCATGGAGCCAGTATGTCAATGGGAATTCGCCACTTTGTTCCTCAAACCCCGCCATCATACACCTGGTGTTGTAAGATGGCACATCATCTTGTTGAAAAATACCTCCGCCATCAAGAAACATGATTTTCATGAAGGGGTGTACATGAGCAACCAGTGTGCTATACACCTTGGCTATCACAGTGCTTCCACAAGCTCCACTGGACCCATGGATGCCCAAGTGAATGTTCCCCAGAGCGTAACGGAGCTGCTGTCAGCTTGTCTGCATCCCACAGTTCAGGTATCAAGGCCCTGTACCCCTGGAGGATGATGGATTCTTGTCTTACCATTGACATGATAAAGATGTGGGGATTCATCAGAGCAGGCAATGCTCTGCTGGTGTGCTAATGCCTGATTCTTATGATCATGTGTCCATTTCAGTTACAGTTGCCAATGTTGTGGTGTCACCATTGGTATATGCACGGGTCGTTGGCTGCGTAGGCCTATTATTAGGAGTGTTCAGTGCACTGTGTGTTCAGACACACTTGCACTATGCCCAGCATTAAAGACCAATGATCATTCCACAACAGTTTGCCACCTCTCCTGATTTACCAGCCTGCTAAGCTACAATGCCTGACATCTCTACTGAGGGGTGGCTGCCCATCCCCACGATGTCTGTGCTTGGTTTCACTATGTGTTGAAGACACTCAACACAGTGTTCCTCAAACACCCAACAAGTCATGCAGTTTCCAAAATGCTCGTGTTGAACCTCCATGCCATAACAGTCTGTCCTTCGTTAAACTCTGACAGATTATGTGCCTTCCCCAATCTACACAGGGACAGTGCAGTAACTGATACTACTGTGTCTGACTAGTAGTCATTCCTCACCAGGTGACTCTGCTATTGCACAAATAGGATTATATCGATAATAGGTCACTGATCGTAAAGTTCTGTCCAATTGATGTATATTTTTAAACCGATTATGTTGCCCCCAGCACTTAATCGAAATGTAACCTCTGACCTGAGAAACCGAAATTTCAGAAACATAGATCAGTTTCATCTCATAAGTCACCAAACTGCACTTTGTGTGGTTAAAAATGGAAAGTGACAGGGACTTTGATCAAGCGTGACTTCCTTTTAACTGTACGGTAATGTTACATTGCATTTAGGAACTTTTGGGTAATTGAACATGTATCAATAATTACAGATTTCTGTAGCAGTATACATATGTTTGGATGTAGCTGTATTGTGTTGATATACTGGTGGATATTGTGTATGACTCCTGTAGTTGATCGTATAATTGGTATAATGTCAACTTTATCCTGATGCCACATGTCCTTGACTTCCTCAGCCAGTTGGATGTATTTTTCAATTTTTTCTCTTGTTATCTTCTGTATATTTGTTGTATTGGTATGGTTATTTCGATTAGTTGTGTTAATTTCTTCTTTTTATTGGTGAGTTGGATGTCAGGTTTGTTATGTGGTGATGTTTTATCTGTTATAATGGTTCTGTTCCAGTATAATTTGTATTCATCATTCTCCAGTACATTTTGTGGTGCATACTTGTATGTGGGAATGTGTTGTTTTATTAGTTTCTGTTGTATGGCAAGTTGTTGATGTATTGTGTTTGCTACATTGTCATGTCTTCTGGTGTATTCTGTATTTGCTAGTATTGTACACCCACTTGTGATGTTTCTATTTGTTGTTTGCAAAGTCTGCCTTTATCTGTTGTGGTATTGAGATCTTTAATAATATGCTTGCTGTAATATCTGGTGTTTATTGTTTGATCCTGTATTGCAATCATGAATCCTTCTGTCTCACTGTATATATTGCCTTTTCTTAGCCATGTGTTGGACGCGTCTTGATCGATGTGTGACTGTGTTAGATGATATGGGTGCTTGCCATGTAGTGTTTTCTTTTTCCGATTTATTTTCTTCATATCTGTTGATGTTATGTGATCTAAAGGGTTGTAGAGGTGGTTAGGAAATTGTAGTGGTGTAGCCGATGTATTTATATGAGTGATTGCTTTGTGTATTTTGCTAGTTTCTGCTCGTTCTATAAAGAATTTTCTTAAATTGTCTTCCTGTCCATAATGTAGGTTTTTAATGTCAATAAATCCCCTTCCTCCTTCCTTTCTGCTTAACGTGAATCTTTCTGTTGCTGAATGTATGTGATGTATTCTATATTTGTGGCATTGTGATCATGTAAGTGTATTGAGTGCTTCTAGGTCTGTGTTACTCCATTTCACTACTCCAAATGAGTAGGTCAATATTGGTATAGCATTAGTATTTATAGCTTTTGTCTTGTTTCTTGCTGTCAATTCTGTTTTCAGTATTTTTGTTAGTCTTTGTCTATATTTTTCTTTTAGTTCTTCTTTAATATTTGTATTATCTATTCCTATTTTTTGTCTGTATCCTAGATATTTATAGGCATCTGTGTTTTCCATCGCTTCTATGCAGTCACTGTGGTTATCCAATATGTAATCTTCTTGTTTAGTGTGTTTTCCCTTGACTATGCTATTTTTCTTACATTTGTCTGTTCCAAAAGCCATATTTATATCATTGCTGAATACTTCTGTTATCTTTAGTAATTGGTTGAGTTGTTGATTTGTTGCTGCCAGTAGTTTTAGAGCATCCATGTATAGCAAATGTGTGATTTTGTGTGGGTATTTTCCAGTAGTATTGTATCCATAATTTGTATTATTTAACATGTTGAATAGTGGGTTCAGAGCAAGGCAGAACCAGAAAGGACTTAATGAGTCTCCTTGGTATATTCCACGCTTAATCTGTATTGGCTGTGATGTGATATTATTTGAATTTGTTTGGATATTAAGTATGGTTTTCCAGTTTTTCATTACTATGTTTAGGACTGTATCAATTTAGGATCTACTTTGTATATTTCCAATATTAGTAGTAACCATGAGTGGGGTACACTATCAAAAGCTTTTTGGTAATGCTTTTTGTCAATTTGTATGCATAGTGTAGCGACCTTTGTTTAGTTTTAGCTTGATATGTCACCTCTCCATATATTATCAGTTGCTCTTTACATCCTCGTGCTCCTTTGCAATAGCCTTTTTGTTCTTCATTTGTAATTTTGTTCTGTGTTGTATGTGTCATTAATTTCTGTGTAATGACTGAAGTTAATATTTTGTATATTGTTGGTAAGCATGTTATGGGGCGATATTTAGCTGGGTTTGCTGTGTCTGCTTGATCTTTAGGTTTCAGGGAACGTGTATGGGTCTGCAATGTAACTGTTAAATTATTTATATATAAATACAAAGATGAGGTGACTTACCGAACAAAAACGCTGGCAGGTCGATAGACCACAAACAAACACAAACATACACACAAAATTCAAGCTTTCGCAACAAATTGTTGCCTCATCAGGAAAGAGGGAAGGAGAGGGGAAGACGAAAGGAAGTGGGTTTTAAAGGAGAGGGTAAGGAGTCATTCCAATCCCGGGAGCGGAAAGACTTACCTTAGGGGGAAAAAAGGACAGGTATACACTCGCACACACGCACATATCCATCCACACATACAGACACAAGCAGACATATTTAAAGACAAAGAGTTTGGGCAGAGATGTCAGTCGAGGCGGAAGTGTAGAGGCAAAGAAGTTGTTGAAAGACAGGTGAGGTATGAGTGGCGGCAACTTGAAATTAGCGGAGATTGAGGCCTGGCGGATGACGAGAAGAGAGGATATACTGAAGGGCAAGTTCCCATCTCCGGAGTTCGGATAGGTTGGTGTTGGTGGGAAGTATCCAGATAACCCGGACGGTGTAACACTGTGCCAAGATGTGCTGGCCGTGCACCAAGGCATGTTTAGCCACAGGGTGATCCTCATTACCAACAAACACTGTCTGCCTGTGTCCATTCATGCGAATGGACAGTTTGTTGCTGGTCATTCCCACATAGAATGCGTCACAGTGTAGACAGGTCAGTTGGTAAATCACGTGGGTGCTTTCACACGTGGCTCTGCCTTTGATCGTGTACACCTTCCGGGTTACAGGACTGGAGTAGGTAGTGGTGGGAGGGTGCATGGGACAGGTTTTGCATCGGGGGCGGTTACAAGGATAGGAGCCAGAGGGTAGGGAAGGTGGTTTGGGGATTTCATAGGGATGAACTAACAGGTTACGAAGGTTAGGTGGACGGCGGAAAGACACTCTTGGCGGAGTGGGGAGGATTTCATGAAGGATGGATCTCATTTCAGGGCAGGATTTGAGGAAGCAGGGATACGACTTCCTCAAATCCTGCCCTGAAATGAGATCCATCCTTCATGAAATCCTCCCCACTCCGCCAAGAGTGTCTTTCCGCCGTCCACCTAACCTTCGTAACCTGTTAGTTCATCCCTATGAAATCCCCAAACCACCTTCCCTACCCTCTGGCTCCTATCCTTGTAACCGCCCCCGATGCAAAACCTGTCCCATGCACCCTCCCACCACTACCTACTCCAGTCCTGTAACCCGGAAGGTGTACACGATCAAAGGCAGAGCCACGTGTGAAAGCACCCACGTGATTTACCAACTGACCTGTCTACACTGTGACGCATTCTATGTGGGAATGACCAGCAACAAACTGTCCATTCGCATGAATGGACACAGGCAGACAGTGTTTGTTGGTAATGAGGATCACCCTGTGGCTAAACATGCCTTGGTGCACGGCCAGCACATCTTGGCACAGTGTTACACCGTCCGGGTTATCTGGATACTTCCCACCAACACCAACCTATCCGAACTCCGGAGATGGGAACTTGCCCTTCAGTATATCCTCTCTTCTCGTCATCCACCAGGCCTCAATCTCCGCTAATTTCAAGTTGCCGCCACTCATACCTCACCTGTCTTTCAACAACTTCTTTGCCTCTACACTTCTGCCTCGACTGACATCTCTGCCCAAACTCTTTGTCTTTAAATATGTCTGCTTGTGTCTGTATGTGTGGATGGATATGTGCGTGTGTGCGAGTGTATACCTGTCCTTTTTTCCCCCTAAGGTAAGTCTTTCCGCTCCCGGGATTGGAATGACTCCTTACCCTCTCCTTTAAAACCCACTTCCTTTCGTCTTCCCCTCTCCTTCCCTCTTTCCTGATGAGGCAACAATTTGTTGCGAAAGCTTGAATTTTGTGTGTATGTTTGTGTTTGTTTGTGGTCTATCGACCTGCCAGCGTTTTTGTTCGGTAAGTCACCTCATCTTTGTATTTATATATAATTTTTCCCACGTGGAATGTTTCCTTCCATTATACTGTTAAATTATTTAGTTAGATGTGAATGTATTGAGGTGAACTTCTTTAGCCAGAAATTTGCTATTTTATCTTTTCCAGGGGCTTTCCAATTGTGAATAGAATTAATTGCTTGGGTGACTTCATGTTGCAAAATTATCACTTCAGGCATTTGTGGTATCATCTTGTATGTGTCTGTTTCTGCTTGTATCCACTGTGCATGCCTGTTACGTTGTACCGGGTTTGACCATATGTTGCTCCAGAAGTTTTCCATGTCTGTTATGTTTGGTGGATTGTCTATTTTAATATGTGTGCTATCTATTGTCTGGTAAAATTTCTTTTGGTTTGTGTTGAATGTTTGGTTTTGTTTCCTTCTATTTTCACTTTTTTTGTATCTTCTAAGTTGTTTGGACAATGCTTGTAATTTCTGCTTCTTTTCATCTAATTGCTCTATCGCTTCTATTTGTGAGATTTTACCTAAAATTTTTCGTTTTTTTTCTGACATTTCATTTGTTATAAATTAAGTTAGCTGTCTGATGTCTTTCCTCAGTTTTTCTATTCTGATCTGTAGCCTGTGTTGCCATGCTGGTTTTGTGGGTTTCTTCTGTGTGTTTCTTGGTTCTGATCTCTGCCTAGTGTGTATATTTAGTGTAGTGAGTGCTGCTATATAAACCAGTAGTTGTAACTCTTCCATAGTTGTGTTTTCATTTATTTTGTTGTGTATGATTGTGTTGATAGTTTTTATTGTTGTTTCGACTTGTGGGTAATTTGGTGGTCTATGCAAGAATGGTCTAATGTCTGTAATTGTGTCTTTGTATTCTATATATGTCAGCTGAAGTTTTTCTTCTATATCTAACATGTGTGTCACTTCGTGTTCTATTTGTGCTTGTTCTGGTAGCTGTCCTAAAATTTCGTTTTCCTCTGATTGTTTAATTGATGCGTGTTGTTCTTTGTTTGTTTGCTCTGGGATGTTTGAGTCCATTACTGTATTTTCTTCTTCTTCTGATTGCACATTATTTTGTTCCAGTATTTGTTGTACTTGTTGTTTGATGTTTTCTAATTCTGACTGGGGTATCCTGTTATTTTTGATTATTACACGGATCTGATCAGCTAGTTGTTGTTCTGTTAAAAATTTTAATTCTGGGTATCTGGTAATAAATGTTGTGTATACTTGCGATCTATATCCAGTTGTGTTGGTTCCTAGGTTTGTTGGTTGGTAATAATGACATGAGGTGTCGATTAACTTCATCTGACCATCTCATCCTCTGTCTTTGTTTTCCTTCTAGGGTGGTTGCAGGAAGCATATCCTGCAAAACACCTCTATTTGGATTTAAATCATTTTCCAGTTGGCTAGCAGTGTCGTTACCATTGTGGACGGGCATAGGGTTCAAGTGTCGTCCCCGACCATGACGGCGCTTGTCCAAGGCTTCTTTTGTTCTGTCCTGAACCAACTAATCACACTAAAAGGGGGGTTAGCCCTATTAGTGGTTTGTTCTTTTCATCGTCTTTTACGACTGGCAGAACATACCGGAGGCCTATTCTTTTCCCAGGCCTCCACGGGATTTATTATTATTATTTTTATTATTATTATTATTGTGAAAGTAAAGAGTAAGTATAATAGAAGTAAAGATGCATTTGAAAACTAAATGTAGGAAATAAATTTTGTCCAGTAGTTGGAATATATTTTGTAATCTCATGTATTCTAGAAACCATTGAACTTTCAGGTTAAGTCAATAATACATTTGCCTAAATAAACACTAGCATAATATTTGACATACATTTTCAATTAAAATATTCTGAATGCCATAATCTTATCAAGGATATTGCATCTGACCTAATACAGTGATAAATTGCAAAGTAAGAGTTTTTTGAGAGTTCTCTGTAAAGTGATCTTAACCACAGTATTAATTCATTCCATAGAATCTCTGTGGTTGCTGCGACTAAACTCTACTTAGTATTTCAATGTCTTGCGTGAATCATCTGCTATGTACTTTTAAACTCACTAAAGATAGCAAAAATATTTAAAATTATTCAGTTTAGAAAATGTAAAAACTGAAACAATAGCAGGGACATTAAACAGAAAATGGCTTTTCCAACAATGAGATACCATTATTTCTTAGTTGGGAGTATTTCTAATTATTTCTTTTTTTAAATAAACACACAAGGAAATGGATGGAACGTAAAATTTTAATGGGTGAATCACCTGCAATGGTGTAGATATGTGACTAAATGTTAAACAAGCAATAATAGGTAAATGACAGGTAAATATTGTAACTGGAACAGAGAAGTTCTTTTGAGATGCTAGATATTTAATTATACTGATAAGTTATTGGAGTTTCTACACCCTGTTTGGTTAAATTTTCAAACTGAAGTAATGCAAGAGGCACATAACAATTGTACTACTAACCGAGCATGTTCCTATAACCACTTTAAATCACTAATAACAAGAGTACATCTGTCAATTACATTTTTTTATTAATGGTTTTAGGCAATGGCCATCCTCAGAATATCTGTCAAAAACGTCACATCTGCCATAGAAGCAAATATTATGTATGGCATATGAAGAGCAAACATATGGGTTCATTAGCAAACAATTCTGCATATTGTGGAAAAACCTTACTTCAGAATATCATATCATCTACTATCTATTGTAACACTGGTGCTCAGATGACAATGTTATGCCATTACAAAAGTAGCTATCATGACACCATTACGTAGCATGACTATAGGGGTGCTGGGCTCTTGTCAGAATCAGAATCAGAATTTTTACTATCCCATAACATACAAAGTCAAATCACACATCTAATGTACTGCGAACTTGTCAACATTACATTTACATTAGAATTAGTCTGTATCTACAGTATTACAAAAATAATATATCAACTCTTCAGTTTACATGTATTACAAAGTAATATATAACAACAGCATTTAAGTAGTGAGATTATTTTCACAATTGTTTATTTGACACAAAACTGTTAAGCTTAATTTACAGGTGATGTTTCCTTGCTCAGACTTCCACATCATCATTCTTCTATGGAGTAATAACATTTCTCCACTAATCACTTGTGCAGCTTTAGTTTCAGTCGCCCTAGCTCCATACTGTGTACTCATTTTCTTTTTAGTATGTTGTAGATTTTCATGCCCATATATTCTGGGGTTTGTGCATATAACTTGGTTGGTTGGTTGGTTGTTTGAGGTTAAAGGGACCAAACAGCAAGGTCATCAGTCCCTTGTTTCAAATAGACTCCATTCTGCTAACGGGACATCTCAGTATAGTCAGAAAAATAAAACGGATAAAGGGGAAACGTAAAAGGGCAGTCACGTTGTCATTAGGAAAAACAAATGAGGGAAGTTGGCAAGAGAACGAACCCAACACTATGCTGAAACAGCATAGGCAAGACCACCTGTGACTTAAAAGGTACAACTGCTATAATGCAGAAAGTACGTATGGGAATAGAAAAACTAACCAAGCCTTAAAAAGAAGGGGTAAAAACAGAGTAAAAGGGAAAGAAAAGAGGATTCCGGTCAGGGAGGTGAATCGGGAATCTCTGAACACTGCCTACAGTGGGAGACACCCAAACACTCACCGCCCTGCCCCAACACCAGAGGGAGATTAAAAACTTTAAAACTGAGAATAAAAACCACTCTCCCGGAGGAAACCTAGAACCAGAGAGACCATCCGGGAATCGTCAGCCAACATCAAAGGTAAAGTGTGGGGGAGTCTGTACTTAGCACGCAGAGCCAAAAGAAGGGGGCATTCAACCAAAATGTGGGCCACTGACTGGAAGGCTCCACAACCACATAGCGGGGGTGGCTCATCACGCAAAAGGAAACCATGGGTCAGCCTGGTATGGCCAATGCGGAGACGACACAGTGTGGTCGTGTCCTTGCGGGAGAGGCTAAAGGAAGAACGCCATGGGCCTGTATTCACCTTAATGGCACGAAGTTTATTAGACAGTGGAGTAGCCTCCCAAGAATTGGCCCATGACTGTGCAAAGTGGGATTTGATGTGAAGCCGTAAATCCGCTGCAGGAGGGGTTACAGAAAACGGGGGGTAAGTAACTGCTCCCCCAGCCAAACGATCAGCGAGCTCATTACCCGGGATACCCACATGGCCCGGGACCCATAAGAAGTCAATGGAACAAGCAGCACGGTGAAGATCAGCGAGATGGTCATGGATGGCAGAGACCAAGGGATGGCGCGAAAAACACCGGTCAATAGCAAGAAGGCCACTCATCGAGTCCGTACATAACAAAACGCGGTTGTGTTGGGATTGTTTAATAAAGGTAAGGGCCCGGGAAATTGCCATCAATTCCGCAGTAAACACCCCACATGAGGGTGGCAGTAGATGATTTTCCGTTCCAACGAAGGACGTGAAGGCATACCCAACATGATCAGCAGATTTAGAGCCATCAGTGTAAAAAACAACAGCATCCCGAAAACTCCCATAAAATTTGGCGGAAAAAGGAACGGAACACCACCGGGGGGATGGAATCTTTCGGACCGCGGCGGAGATCCATCCGAATTCGAGGCTGAGGAACTAACCAAGGAGGGGTGGAGGGGAGGGAGCGAGGAAGACAGGACAAAGAAGGAAGCCGAAAATCACGGGTAAGACACGCAAGGCGCAGCCCAACCGGTAAACCCGCCCGAGGGCGGGAGTCAGGCGGGCGACGTCCATGGTCTGGGAATAGGATAGAATAGGAAGGATGAGCGGGAGAAGAACAGATAGTAAGGGCATAAGACACTAGAAGCTGGGATGCATATAACTATAACCTTTGAGTAGGAAGCATGAAGTTTGTCTTATTCCTAGTGCTGTATTGATGCTTAAAATTGTTGTCTGTGAATAACATAGGGTTACTGTATACAAAAATAATCAGTTCATAGATGTACAAACAAGGACGCTTAATATGTTTAGATTTCTTAATAGTGGATGTGTGTCAAATTATGATGGACAGTTGTTAACAAAATCAACTAGAAAACCATAAAATAACTGTAAACCACGGTAAAGGATTTTTTCCATTATGAAAACTAAGAATCACGAAAGTGTGAAACATCACATTCAAACAAATGTTCACCATTAATACATGTGGTATGAGGAAGGGATCATGCAATGGAAGGGAAGGAAGGGAGGACAAGACAGACACAGTGGTAGGAGTACATAATAATATAAATGACAACCAGCAATTTCTACCATTGGAAAACTTGAAATATGGAGGGGAGACCTACTGTAAGTCTATTAGGTATTGCAAAAACCCGTAATAAGGTGAAAGTGAAATTTCTTCTTAGTGCGCAAACATGTTATTGAATTATCACAGCTGTATGTACATCAGCTTGTAATGTATTCCATATAATGTTATTTACAAACAATGAGTAAATCAGGATAGGAACAAGCATGGATGAATATGCACCAGAATGGGTAGGAAGATGGTGGAGGAACATAGGGTACTAGGAACATTTATCTTTGTTGACTTATAATGCTGTGCACTAACAAAGTCACAGCACAATAAAATATCTTAAAATTTAGAAACACCAAAAATGTAATGAAGAGCAGCAATTGTGTTCACCAAGCCTTGGAAGAGATCACGTATTCCAACATTAAACATAAGAAAATGACATGCATTTGAATACACTATGAATAGCATTAAAATTACAGTACTGTTTCCCATATCCAATGAGAAATAATCTATTCTATCAGTTAAACACACATCACTCACCCTGGTTAAAAAAACACATCAGTTTATGTTTACAACAATTACTTGTGGGTTGCCAAAGTGAGGGGAGGGCAGCAAGGAAAAAAGGAGTTTTTGTGGTAAGTTCCTATGGGACCAAACTGCTGAGGTCATCAGTCCCTAGGCTTACACACTACTTAATCTAAGGCAGGACTTGAACCTGTGATGGGGCGACCTGTGTGCCCTGTGGCAAGACGCCTCAGACCGTGTGACTACTTCATGTAGTAAGGTGGAGTTGATTGTGCAAGATTAACTGGAAAGTGACCATGCACGATCAAAGGAAGACGTAAATAGAAATTAGACTAAAGCTGTGGGAGGAAGATGGTGGTGAGGGGGGGGGATGGGGGGGGGGGGGGTAGGGGTAGGGAGGACGGTAGGTGTTGAGGCAGGGAGACGTATGAAACAAGGGCAGAAGGGAGTGGGGCCTTTGATTGTGGAGCCACAGGCCAGCAAGACACCATTTTACTGTTCCTGTTTACAATGTTTGCATTCTTTGAGATATTATGTAATACATGTATTGGCTATCTAACAAATTAACAGATGAAAGTGGGGTTGATATTAATTTGTGTAGTACATTGCTATACAAATTGGAGTTATGAGTTAGGACATGTGGTCCACAGTCTTATCTTAATGTTGTGATATAATCTCCTATGGCTTTGAACACCTCATCACCCCAACCCTTAACCTCGACCCTTTATTTTAGTTTTTCCCTTACCCATGCCTGCTCACTTTTGTATTAGTCACACAAAATATAACCCACCTCCATCCCCACCCCAATGCATATTCTGCCTGTGTAATTAGGTCAAATGTGTCAAGGAAACCAAGAAATGATACCATTCAACTGATCCATATGGTCCAGCATGTAGAATTACTTCCACTCTTTGGTGCAACAACGAGTAAGATAAGCAAGGTCTAAACTAGCCAAGGAATCAGACTGGTCTTCTGGCTAACCAGGAAAATTAAAGAAATATGATCTGTCAAAAAGTCTCTCAGTGTTAGAGTACTGTAGATTTATAATATTTCTTACAAGTATGACATCTGTTATGTATGGCACTCTGTACAGACTATTGATAATTGCTGTGTTGAATGTTGCCACCTTAAGTACAGGAACACTAAAAACAGCACTTTCTCAGAACAGTCTGATGAACAAACACAAAAGGATTCAAGCCAACAATTCCAACTGTTGGGTGTCTGTCATTAGGGAAGGAGTTGAAATTAGACTGTATGGTCACAACATCAAGAGACATAGTAACACACATTGCAATTTATTTATTTATTTATTTGCTATTTTTTTGTCTTAGCTAGATACAAGAACAGATCAAATGGCACACATAAGTTAATATATATGAATATAGAACATAATATTTTTACAGAATTTCAAATGAGGTAGTATAACTAAAGCAATGCATGTAAACATGAACTTGGAAAGAAAAATTACAAAGGAAAACTTTACATAGTTTTATATCTACACACATACTCCACAAGCCACCATATGGTGTGCGGAAGAGTGTGTCCTGTACCAGTACTAGTCATTTTCTTCCCTTGGCTTGAAAACTAAGAAGATTTCATTTATTTTCTTTCCTGTTCCAGTTATAGGGCGAGGGAAAAATGAATATCTACAATTCTCTGTATGAGCCCTAATGTCTCTCATCTTATCTTTGTGGTCTTTATGTGAAATCTACATTAGTGGCAGTAAAATCGTTCTCCAGTCAGCTTCAAACGCCAGTTCTCTAAATTTTATCAATAGTGTTCCTTGAAAATAACATCACTTTCCCTCCAGGGATTCCCATTTGAGATCCCAAAGCATCTCTATAATACTTGTACATTGTTCAAACCTACCAGTAACAAATCTGGCAACCCACCTCTGAAATGTTTCAATGATTGCCTTTAATCCTGGTGGGGATCCCAAACACTCTAGCAGTTCTCTAGTATGTGCCACACTAGTGCCCTATGTGCAAAGTCCTTTACAGATGAACCACATTTTTCCAAGACTATCACAATAAACCAAAGTCGACCATTAATACCTTATGACTAGGACCCTGTCTTATTTCATATTGCTTTGCTACATTATGCCTATATATTTAAACAACATAACTGTAATGCTGTATGGTGAACATTACACAACTATTTTTCCTACTGATCTGCATTACATACACTTTTTTTTACATTAGAGCTAGCTGCCATTCATCACATTATGTAGAAACTTTGTCTGAGTCATCTTGTATTCTCCTAAGGTCACTCCTTCCCATGCACCACATGAGATTGCTGCTCACCCTGTCTGCCAGATCGTTTACAAATACAGAGAATAACAGCACTCCTATAACACTTCCCTGGGTCACTCCTGACGATACCTGTGTCTTTGATGAATACTTGCTATAGCGGACAATGTACTAGGTTCTATTGCTTAAGAAGTCTTCAAACCACTAATATATGTGGGTACCTATTCTGTAAGATGTTCATCATCTGATATGAATGATGGTGCTGCAAGCTATGCTGGATAGCATCACAAATGTAACCTATCAATATAGAGAATGTCACTCTAGCATATGCCATCTCCATGAGATCATCATGGTGTATGTTAGCCAATAAGGTGCTGGCCACTGGGCATAAAAATGTCAGCTTCACCAGTTTAATGACAGACAGACTTTGTCCCTCCTCGATGGTGATGGAGGCTGCTGTGGAAAGCTTGGAATTTTATGCAAATTTGATGTGGTGGGTTAACTGAACTTTTTATTCATGTGAGTAAAATTATTGCATAAAACCAATAGTTCAGCATCTTAAAGAAATCTCTTCAGGGTCCTTGGGAGTCTTACAATTACATGTCAATATATTTTCTCCCTAATAGTATTTGTTTTGTTGTTAATAGCAGATGTAATTTTACTATGTTCAGTGAAATGAACTTGCAAAATACTGGAAGTAAATGTCCATGTAGACTATGAATCCATGCCTATGATTTACAATTGGGTTTTACATTTTGATACAAAAGTGTTTAACAGATTGCTCCTAGACACCAGGTAGAATACTGGAGTATTAAAAAAATACAAATTAAAAAATTATTTTATTAGCCTCTCCTTCTATAATTAATTATAATTAAGCATAATATTTCAACTGAAAGATGCATCTGCTAGTTGTATGGTGTATGAGAAAAAAACAGCACTTGAATAAAAAAAATTATTTCTAGCTTTCAGAATCATTAGTTCATTCCTTTTGGAAGATGAATATATTTTGGAAGATTGGTAGTGAGGGGAAGATCACTTAGACCACCTGTGTAGAACACTAATGTGACCCATTCATGAATGCTGTTCAAGTGTTTCAGATCGCCACTGGGTAAGATTAAACCAACACACTGAAGCAACTCAGAGGCTAGGTAGGTTACCAGTAGGTTCAAACAACATGCGAGTATTATGAAGATGCTTGGCAAACTCATATGATAACCCCTGGAGGGAAGACAATGTTCTTTTTGTGAAACACTATTGAGAAAATTTTGAAGATATGAGTAATTAGGGCTGGTATGGAGGCATATAGATGGCTTTTCTCACCTCACTCTATCTGGGAGTGGAACAGAAAAGGAAATGATTTGTCGTGGTACAAGGTACTCTCCAACATGCATCACTTGGTTCCTTGTGTAGTGTATTTACTAAAATACAGAAGCAAATTGTGAATGTCTACTGGATTAAAAAATATTAGTTGAAACTAACCTAAAGCTTCATGATTTATAACAAATGTTTTATTCCACATTTAACTGTACCTGATACATTCTGATAATCAGTGACTTGCATCTATAACAATTTTACAATTGGGAGATCTCAGTATTGCTTAGATCTATTAATAATCCAAAATATCACATAAAAATACTCAATTTTGAGATAGTACGTATAGGAAGATGTGATTCGCATATACTGCTTAGTTTACAGAAGAACAAAGATCAAATTTTAAGCATATCGGTAACACAGACTGGATAAGAGCCAATATCTGGGCTAGGGTACTATATTGGATTTTGGCCCCGCTCCTCTACCCCCGCCCTTTCCCTAGGAAGCTTGGTTGGAGTAACAAGATTATCTGTAGCATAGTCTGAGATGTGCATTAGGTTGAAAAGTGATAATTTTGTTGACACTTGTGGAACTCAGCGAGTGACAAATAAAGGTTGTGGTAATAGAGAGAAGTGTAGCATTGCCAAACATTTCGTTTACGTCATATTTAAATGAATTTTCTCATATTTAACGTATTTTACATAATAAAAAATAAAACTACTGAGTGATGCCCAAAAACGTATGTTAGACACTGAACAAGTATCCGGGGTACATTTTGATGCATGTTAGTACATGTATCGTACACAAAGTGCAAAAATTCAAGTGGAGTTCCACTACATGTCTTTTACCACATTTGATCCGTTTTTATGCATTTGCTGCTGGTGGTATGGCTGTAAAGACAAATTAATAGTTAAGTATTGAAATGTCTGAGTGGTAGTTATATTGGTAAGCTGTAGTTAATATATTAAAAGAAAAAAAAACATTTAGAGACATTGTCCTGAAGACGTAATACGTGTTATGCTATAAATCACTCTGCCATTCAATTAATAAATAATTCGTAAGACTCTAATCATTAACTATGACTATGCTTTGGGTTACCATGTCACATTAATTGAGATTATTCACATTCGGACCGTAGGCCTATTTCTACATTTAATTATGATAATGGAAGCTTATTTCAAGCAATCTGTATTGACTTGACATCGCAAAGTGATAGCTTTTCTTTTCCTTTATTGAATTACGATTCCCCCCTAAGGGGGCGGGCTGGCAGCAGCTTAGTATGCTGCTCTCCAGCCTACAGACTTTTTAAAATGTAAGAAGAAGATAAGAAACAATAAAAGCAGGCGATAAAACAATGACGTAAAGTGTAAAACGGTGGAAAATTGTGGAAAAATAAAACATAAAACAAAGGGTTGGCAATGCTAATAAAAAATACATAGGGAGCAGACAGGTAACATAGAAGACAGACAATTAAAATCATGGTGACAATCTGATTTCTGTTCGCAAGAGATATAAAAATTACACCCAGCGTCAGTATGATATCCGTTTGCAACACTTCGGAAAAGACACACAACACTGAACAATCACTGTAAACACTGCACCAAAACGTTGGCACAAAGATGACACACCATAGCCAAGGCCAGATGTGGGGGATGGAACCTGGACAGATGAGGGAAAACAAAGAGGGAGGAGAAGAAAAACGAAAGGGGGGGCGACCGAAGGAGGGAGATGACTCATAAGGGGGGGGAACGGAAGGAGGGAGAGGACTCATAAGGAGGGGGGGGGGAAGGGCAGGGCAGACGCGAGAGGGAATGGGAAAAGGCAGAGGAGGGAAATGCAAAAGGACTCGGGGGAGAGAAGGGGGGCAATGAGAGGGTAGGTGGGGAAAAAAGGGGATGGAAGGGGGGAGAGGGAGCCCAGGAAAAGGGTGGAGGAAAGGAGGGGGATGAGGATCAGAGTTGATAAGAGGGATAAATGGAGGGAGAGAGGGCATCATCCATGAGGGGGAGTTGATGGAAACCACCTTGGGAAAGGAGATAAAGGGTGTAGAGACGGAGGGAAGGGGGGACACCACAGTGAAGACGTGGCAGGGGGTAGGGATGGGAGAGGAGAGGAGCAACCAGGGGGTGGAGGGGATCAAGGCGGCGGGAGGTGTAGAGTATGCGGATATGTGCGAGGAATAGGAGCAGATGGGGGAAAGGCATGAGGTCATAGACGATCCGCATGGGGAACGGGAGGCATATACGGAAGGCGAGGCGGAGTGCATGACGCTCTAGGATCTGGAGGGACTTATAGAACTTGGGGAGGCAGATATCCAGGCACGACTTGCATAACAGAGGATGGGATGGATCAAATATTTGTAGGTGTGGAGGATGGTAGAGGGTGCCACCCCCATGTCCGGTCAGAGAGGAGTTTGAGGAGTCGGAAGCAGTTGTGGGCTTTGGATTGGATGGAGTGGAGATGAGGGATCCAGGTGAGGTGACGGTCAATGGTAAGGTCAAGGTAGATGAGGGTGGGGGTGAGGCAGACAGGACGGACGCAGACGGTAAGGGAGCAAGACAGAAGGTGCGAGTGATATGATCTACGATGATTGCCTGGGTCTTGGAAGGATTGATTTTAAGGAGCCACTTGTTACACCATGCAGAAAAAAGGTCAAGGTGATTCTGGAGAAGGCATTGGGACTGTTGGGGGGGTAGGAGCGAGGGCGAGGAATGTGGTGTCATCGGCATATTGCAAGAGGTGTATGGAGGTGGGGGGGGGGGGGGGGTTGGGACATATCTGCCATGTACAGGAGGTAGAGGAGAGGGGAGAGGACAGAGTCCTGGGGCACACCTGCAGAGGGGTAGAAGGTGTGGGAATTGGCATTATGGATGGTAACATAGAAGGGGCAGCACGAGAGGAAGGAGGCCATCAGGTGGATGTAGTTGACAGGAAGGGCATAGGTTTGGAGTTTAAACAGGAGGCCGGGATGCCAGACACGGTCGTAGCCCTTTTCGAGGTCGAGGGAGACAAAAATGGCGGAGCGACGGGAGTTAATCTGGAGGGAGAGGAGATGAGTGAGTCGGAGGAGTTGGTCATTGGCAGAGAAGGAAGATCGAAAACCACATTGGGTGTCAGGGAGGAGGTGGTTTTGGTGGAGGTGCTGATGGATGCGCCGGGTAAGGATGGATTCCAAGACCTTGCTGAACACCGATGTGAGACAGATAGGACAATAGGAAGAGGCATCAGATGGAGGCTTGTTGGGTTTGGAGAACATCAGGATATGGGAGATTTTTCACAGGTCGGGATAGAAGCCAGTGGCAAGGATGACATTGTAGAGGGTGGTAAGGACTGAAAGGAAGGAGGGAGGGCAGTGTCTGAGGTGGCGGTAGGTAATGCAGTCGGGGCCGGGAGCAGTGTTGCATTTAGTGCGGAGTGTTAGTCTGATGTCCTGTGGAGTGATGGGAATATTAAGTTCAGATGGTGGCCCAAGTACTGGAAGCTAGGAGCAAGGGGAGGAACAGAGGTATTCGTATAGTCCATGATGTCAGGGAAGAGGGAATAATCTAAGTGGGGATCATCTGGGATGGAAGAAACATCAGAGAGGTGAGAGGCAAAGTGGTTCGCCTTACTGAGGTTGTCAGGAAACGGGCGGTCATCAAGAAGGAGAGGGTACTGGGGGATGGGGCAGTTCCCAGTAAGGCGGTGGAAAGCAGACCAATACTTGGAATAGTTTATGGGGGGTGTGGTGTTGAGTTGTGTACATGTCGGGCGCCAGGCACGGCCTTTCTTTGCAGTAAGCAGGTTGCGGATGTGTCGTTGTAATTGCCGGTGGTGGGTAAGTGTGTCCCGGTCATGAGTGCGGAGAAAAGAGCGGTAGAGGCAGCTGGACTCTCGAAGAAGGACGGACTGTGGAGGCAGGGTGGACTGGTGAGGGTTGATGGCTTTGGTGTGGATACGGGTGGCGACAGCATCAGACAAGGTCTGGTGCAGGAAGGCATCAGTGTGAGAGATGTCATCAGGAGATTGGAGGGTAAGGTCGTGGCCGTCAACCTGGGTGTGAATGGAGTCCCAGTAGGCATCCCAGTTGGCACGGGAGTAATCATGAACAAGTTTAGGAGGGATGTTGGGGTGAGGAGCATTGCGGGGTTGGCGACCACAAGAGATAGTGAGGAGAACAGGAGCATGATCACTGACAAGGCAAAGTGATAGCTGACAGCACGCCTTATAAAGGACTAGACTCTTGCAACAGCAAAACACGGGAAGCGACGTTGTTCACAGAAGTTACCACATCCAGTTGAAGGTGGGGAGTGTCTCCCAACAGTACGCACTTGCCTGTTTTGATGTTTACTGACCGGAAGTTGGTTTCACGTGACAAGGCATCCTGTTCGAAGACGTCACTCATGTCGATGTTTGGCTTGTGCTCCATTTAACTGCTTTCGTTGTTTGTTGCTGCTTCTTGTTATTTCGTTGCTGCTGTTCCGTTTTGTTACTGTTTCTTGTTATTGTTTAGTTTGTTTTGGTAAACATGAGTGATTCCCACGAAACGCTCTATAACTGTGAGGAATGCAGTTCAGAGTTTAAAATGTGAAAGAACCTCTATGCCCAAATGAGGAAAGTTCATGAACCTGACATCCACGTGTCTAAAAAAGGAAAAGGCAGTGAATTGTGTCCCCAGTGCGGAATTGCATTTATGAGATTCAGTTCATTAAAACGGCATCAAACAACTGTGCGTGGCATGAAGTCAAAGGAAAACAGTCGGAAATGGCGCATAAGTTACCCACAGTGCTCTCTCTCGTTTCTCACCTATGACACCCTGATAACAAATATTCAAGAGAACCATGATGTTAGTTTTGAGTGCCAGGAGATAGAATTTGTTTGTCTTGCTGGTTTGTTTTTTATATTTATTGTGTTAGTCACGTTTTAGTAAATTTTGTTGGTCACAAGTACATGACTTAAAAATACTGCCATAAAATTGTTTTCAGACTTTGAAGAGTGGAAAATTTCTTACGAAAAAGTAAACCATGTTCGTTATGTAATGAACTGTTCGGAGCAGAAGCGACTAGAAAAACGTGTTTGGTATTACCACTGCCATTGTTCTTTCAATTTCAGTTCTAAAGGTACAGGTGCCAAGTGTGTCAAAAGTAGGGGCACAAATGAAATAGGCAGTACGTGTCCCTCCAACATGCAAGTGACAATAACAGACAACAAATGGTGTTTAAAATTTTTTCCAAAACGTATGGGACACACCCAAGATGTTGGAAGAACATTTCTGCATAGGAACGAGAGGGCAGAGTTGGCAGATAAAATGGATAATGTGACACTTATGTACATGAAACATGAAATTATCAAATTTATTTGTGTGAACAGACATGTAGAGTCTGTCAGTGTGCTTCATTTTTATTTCTATTTTCAGGACGGCTGTCACAAGGTGTTCCTGTTGGACGATTTCTACAAGATGTGCAAAATGCACCAATCACTGCAAGTGTGGAGAGAATCCGTCTCCTTGAGAAAGAAGGATTTGCGTAATGTAAAAAGGGATTTTGATATAGGTTATGAAATGAAGAAGCATGAAAATGATAGAATGAGTGTGAAATTGTGGGTTGAAGAAATGATGAGACAAAGTGACAACCCAGTACTGTATTTCAAGCAGCAAAAACAAGTGGATCATAGTTTTCAAGATGAAGACTTTATTCTTATTATAATAACAGTCTTTCAGGCTGAACAACTTCTAAAGTATGGAGAAGATAAAATATGTGTAGATGGCACTCATGGCATCACTGCATACGATTTTCAACTTTTTACTATTGTCGTTGTTGATAGATATGGTGCTGGAATGCCAGTTGCATTTTGTTTTTCAAATAGGGGAGACGTGCTTACTGTTTTTTTACTTCAAATATGTGAGAGAAAGGGTGGGCACTGTAAAGACCCATGTGTTTATGTCTGACGATGCACCAGCATTTTATAATTCATGGTCAGCAGTAATGGAACCTGTGCCAAACCAGTTGCTGTGTTCTTGGCATATACAGCGGAACTGGTCTCAGAATTTAAGGAGAATTGCTGGAGGTAGTGAGAAAAAATCAGCAGTGTTTAGATCACTAAAGCAACTTCAGACTGAACTGGGTATAGATGTTTTTAGTTGTTGTCTGGAGAAAGTGGTGGAAGACTTATTGAATGATCCAGATACTGCAGAATTTGGCAGGTACTTTCTTAAGATGTACTGCTAGTGAGTGGAAAAGTGGGCGTATTACTTTAGGCACTGATTGGTGCAGTTACTTGGAGTCCCTACATAAAGTAATTAAATACAGTTACCTAGAAGGGAAAAAGTGCAGAAGGCTGGACAAGTCATTTAACACTTTGTTATGTTTAGTGAGAGACAACATATATGGGAGCTTAGTGAAGCTCTCAAAACACAAACAATGCTCTAGGGTGTCAAGAGTGAAAGCAAGCCACAACAATAGCTCAGAGATAACAAATGGTATTATTTTATACAGGGGTGAAGGGTTGTGAAGTTTATGTTGTTGTAAAAAATTCAGAACTGGAGTGCGAAAGAAAATGTTCACTTAAGTGTAACATCTGCAACATATGTGTGCATTTGTATAAATGCAGCTGTTTAGACAACATTTTAAATTTTAACATAGGTAAGCATATACATGCATGTGCCAAATCATTGTCTGGTGCTGTCCAGGAGAGTGAACAGTGTTCCTTGCCCTCTAGTGCAGACAATGAATATGTGTCAGCACTGCTTTCTGGCAATTCAGAAAAATCTGCTGACACATTTGAACAGGATGTGATGTCTCACTGTGAAACTATAGTTGCACTCAGAAAAGGAACACAGTGTGGACAGGAGACTAAGGCCAAAGTATTGAAGGGTCTGAAGAAGATCATTGGCAATCTTAATAAAGATTTCTCTTTCTCACAAGAAAATACAGTAAATGTGAATGCCAAGATTGAATCTCAGGCTAGATTTTTTTTCCACAAAGCAGAGAAGGATTTTGTCAGGGGTGATGAAGTGTTAAAAAAAAGTAAACTCCAGGTTGGAATATCAACAATATTAGGAAAAAAATAGTTTGCTACTCACTGTAAAGGTGACAGGTTGAGTTGCAGACAGGCACAATGTAAAGAATGTTACACATTTAGTTTTTGGCCAAAGCCTTCTCCAGAGAACAAAACACAAACAGATTAACACTAGCAAGCACACATTTCCAATGTCTCCCACTGCAGATAGTGGACATGTGTGCAGGGAGTGTGCTTGCGTGTGTAAATCTGTTTGTGTTTTCTTTTCTGAAGAAGGCTTTGGCCAAAAGCTAAATGTGTAATAGTGTTTACATTGTGCCTGTACAGAGAATAGCAAACTATCCTTTTCCTAATATTGGTAATGCGCACATAAAGGTCTTCTTGTACATTATGGCAATTTTGTGTGTGTGTGTGTGTGTGTGTGTGTGTGTGAGAGAGAGAGAGAGAGAGAGAGAGAGAGAGAGAGATTCCATGTAGTTGAAGGTGAATAAAAATTTAAATTTACTTATGCATTTTTTGAGTTTTGTTAATCATGGTATACTAAAATAATGCTATTCCACTATCTTGGCCCATTCCAACTGATTCTACAATTCAGTAATATCTAATTGTGTAAATAAAACTGAATTGCACAATGAAACATTATAATTGGTGTGTATCAGTGTTTGGTAAAGGATTTGAGTTAACAGAAGACAACAAAGAAAGTAATCGAGTTTTTCATGATTTTACTACTGTGTTTGAGCACAAAAATCAAGGATTTAGTGTCACGCTACAACAAGTCTTAGTTTCTATGTAAAAGAAAACTGGCGTAAGTTCTCAAAAGTGCTTAAATGTCACGTCTGTTATGACAAAATACTTTACCATGCACAGAGTTTTCCTGTGTTGCGACTTTTTTTGGTCTTCTGTGGATAGCTATAATCAAATTTGGTTTTGATGGTCTGAAATAACACTTTAAATGCATTAATCACAGCCACCTGTGAGTCTACTGCAGATAGTGCTGTTTGAGAAGAGTTTAATGTTTCCTTGTTAATGATCCTTTTTGTGAATACATTATTAGAATGCTAGGAAACAGCTGATTGATTATTAGTTCTCTTTGTATTAAGTCCCATGACTAGTGCTCTGTTGACAGACGTCATTGGGTCAACTAAAATCATCTCATAGTTCCATGTATTTAGATTTGAGATAACAGTGTCAAGGCAGGCATCACCTCTGGTTGGTAAATGACATGCTACAAATAGTCCATAAACGGTTAATAGATGCATAAATTTTCCTCCTTAGAACTCTCCTTGCAAAAGCGTACATTGAAATGAACACCCAGTGCAATTTCTGATTTCAAGTGCATTAAATAGCATAGCCAAGACTATTTAGATGAGAAAATTTTCAAAGTTGCCATCTGGAGAATGGTGTACTAGACATCAATTACTATAATAAGATTTAATAACTCCAAAGCAGCCAACTCTAAATCTAGGTCCACACAGTAGCTTTTTAAGTCAATTTCTTTAACACTAGATTTTCGGTTGGTATATTTAGATACACCACCGAAGGAAGCAGGTGTTCTGCACCATACACTTATTTAATTTAGGTATTCACTTCAGTTATACTACCCTGCTTCCTGTGCTCATAACCAATGTATACACAGACACAGTAAAATTGGCTTCACTTCTATAAAGAGTGATAACACATTAAGTTTAGTTCTAAGACACAGGCACTGCATGTGATTATGGGAGTAACTTTCTGAGCAGTATTTGATCCCTTTACACTTAATTCTTTTTTCTGTTTGTCGCAGAAAAGATTATTTCAAGGAATATTGGCGACTCTCTGGAGTAAAAAAAAATAAAAAAAAAAAAAAAAAAAAAAAAAAAAAAAAAGATACATCACAATATTTTTGGGCCATGTAGCATTATCCATTACATTATATCTAAGCTCAGAGTAAACACTTTCAAGCTTTGCAGCTGCCAAGTTGTCATATTTAGGGAAGTTTTTTTGTTTTGCTGCAAGCTAATGACGTTTTCTAGAGTTGTACAAATTATGACTCTGTTCAGGCGTAGCCATTACCTTTTTTCACCATACAGCATTCCTTATGCAGGTTTTCAACAGGGCTGGAACTATACTATGGCTACTTAAAAGCCGCTTTTCGTCGTCCAAAATATTAAAAATAGCCTACTTCATATTTCCCGGTTTGGTCCCCCTACATGTGAATGCGAAATAAACACTTATGAGCAGTATAGCCTTGTGTTAACTTTTTAACCACTTTTATTTTCAATATTTAACGCACATTTCGTTATAACAACTAAGATCCACAGACGGAAAAAAAAACTGACTAATCGGCAGAATATTTCGGTGTACCGTATCTGTACGCATATAAATCAATTAGGCAAATTTCAATATGGGCCTACTGCGGAACTTTTACACTATTCTGTTTTTTGAACATGAAGGACTAAAACATAAGATGGAAATTACTTCATGCTTAACTAATTCCTTCGGTATTCACGGGTGCAATTGCATGAAAACCGTCCTCACTGCCAAGTGTTTACTGAAGGGACAGTCACGTGTAGAGGTGGCAAAAAATAACGTAACTGATAGAAATAACCGGTTACTGAGAAGTAACGGTTACTGCGATAACCGTTCCTCTGATTCTGGCAGTTATTTCAATAACTGTTTAGTGTCAACAGTGCCTCGCGCCATCTGTTGACCGAAGATCGTACTGCGCATTTGGAGGCGTTCTATAGACCATGGGAATAACTGTGAGACTGCGCGCCATCTGTTGATAAGAACTGTGTACTATTTCGTGGGCCTTCGTTACTTTTAGCATAAACAATTAAATAAAGTTAATGTCCGAGCCGTGGCTGATAGGAGCTGCAGTACAGGCATTAACAAGTACGGTCGTTCCCTTAAGCCACCGCCTTACGTGTTAATTTAGCCTGGACTGGTAGTACAAGGAAAGTTACTAAGGAATTCGAGCGACTATGGAAATAACTGTCAGAGCCGGTATTCTCCTCTGGCAGTTATCCTTATTGGCTCGTAGTTCTAGTTCTCTGGTGGTTATCGGGCTACCACCACAGATAACCTGGAAGCTGGTAACGGAATAACTGTGTGTCTAGACGTTCCTGACTCGGTGACTCCAGTTAAAGGTCGTAGTTCCAGGTGATATTTCCAGAGAGTAACTGGAGCGAACAAATATTTTCGTACTGCTATGGAAATAGCCGCTGGCCATCACGAATGACAAATAACATGTCAGAAAGTATAACATAATACAGTGGAATATAATAATTATTATCCTCATCATTTGTCAGGAGATTGTCAAAATACGTGAATATATCACAGTAACTGCTAATATTTACAGAATTGGTACACTGACAGAATAAAACACAGTTACGTACTTTTAATAAATTTATCGTACACAGAATACCCGATCTTGACTGTTGCAACCAAGTGCTGTCAAAACTGAAATATAGCAGAATTTTTACCTAAGCTGGTCTATCAGTCTCTGTTACGATATGCATCTACAGAGTAGGAGGAGGGGTCACTGGTCACTGGAAGCGTCTGATTCCACACGTCTGCTTCGACGTAAAGGTGTTGTGGTGTGTGAATGTCATTACGGCACGGTGTTTATGAGTTGGTTTTTGTGTGTGTGTGTGTGTGTGTGTGTGTGTGTGTGTGTGTGTGGGGGGGGGGGGGGCTGTCGATCTAGGTTGCAGTGCCGGAATTTGCTGGTGGTAAATAATTTTTTTTTTTCCTAGCTGTGATGTTTTGTGTATTTATGAAGTACTGAATGTGATTTAATTTATGTAGGGATGATTGATTTGTGGACTTTTGGGATTGTGGTTTTATTTTTCGCAGTTGTAGGTGTTGGTTTTTTGGCATCAGTAGCTGTGGTGGACCTATATAGGTCACCGGATAATGACCGATTCCCATTTTCATAATTGTGTGTGTTGATGTTTTAGTATCGTCATCTGAGGTTGACCTATGTAGGTCAAGGGAAATGTCTGATTCCAATTTTCGTACTTTCAGTTGTGGGTATCGGTGTTTTGGTATGGTCACCTATAGTTGACCTATATTGTTCAAGGGAAGTGTCCGATTCCTTGCAGATTTTTGTTGGTGTAGCAGAATGCTGTATTTTTTTTCTTTTTGTTCTTCATTTTGTGTTGGGATCATGGTGTGTTTTTTTTACTAGCTTGTCCTCACCCTAAAACCCCCAACTTCCCGCAGTTCTCCCATTGGTTTGATTGTATTTTTGGTGGGAAATGTTATTGTATTATTTATATGTATCTTCGTGTTTGTTGCCATGTGTATGTAGTGACGTCATAGACACACTTAAAATAGACATTTCCGGCATATTGATGATGGGTGGAATCAGACACTTATGTATCAAATAGTCATTCAAACACACTGTAAACCGTGCCTTATCTGAAACCAAGTTTTTAATGGTTGCTGACTTGCTGGCAGCTTATTGAAAATGCATGTTCCTGAATATTGGACCCCTTTTGGACCAAGGTAAGTAATTTTAGGTCTTTATGTGGATTGCTGTTCCCATTTCTAGTACTGATATTATGTATTAAGCTATTGGTTGGAAATACTTGTAACAAATTTCATTAAGGAATAAATATACTAGGAAGCAGTGGTTAGAATACAAAGTTCCTTGAACAGGTTCCTACATGATGTTCTTGAATTGATACCACAAACGATTTTTATTACACGCTTTTACATGCGAAAAACTTTTGCTACGTTTGATGAGTTACCACAGAATATGTTCCCTTATGAAATAATAGAATGAAAAAATGTGGTATGCCCTTCCCAACTGAATTTATTATCGAGTTGTAGTCCCAGAAATGTAACACTGTCAACCTTTTCGATCTGCATGTCTTCATATGTTATAAACATGCTGTCGCTGGAGAAATCGAGCAGTTTGCAAATCTGACATAAAACTTGGATTAGCGTACTCACACTTTCCCCAATAGGACTAGCTTTTACAGCACAGGAGTAAACGAATCTGTCACATTACGTATATTTTTTGTTGTATTACAAGGCTGTACACTTTATTCTATTATGTGAGCAGCACAAGAAATTAAGCTTCGAATTTAACCTACAGTACTCAGTTTACATATTATTTCATAATTAAAAACGCACGTTGTTAACATTTTACTTAAACAGTGCTTTGGCGAAGTTCCGCGTACTTTCTGTCGCAGCTGCGAAGATAATATTTCTAATAGCGACCGATAACCTACAAACATATAATCTGAAACACTAATAATCGTTCTAACATCAACTAAAATGTACCCGGAGTTAATAAGCTGAGGTTATGACACGATTCCTACGACATTCCTGCTATTTCACACTACTCGCAGTTATACTGATAACTAAACTGATGGATTCCAACTATGTCGTTATTTAACTGTCGGAGTTATCGGTATTCGCTAGCGAAAAATAACTTGGCAGTTATTAATAACCGTTAACGATAACGGTTATCAAAGAATAACTGGAACTGTGATAACGGTTACTCCAGAATAACCGTTTGGCCCACCTCTAGTCACGTGACTTACGGCAGCCAAACGTCAAGACAACAAAGTGCGCAGTAACGGGAGACACTCCCGTTGAAGGTGTTGCGAGTATTAGCTTTGAAGACGAATTTTTTGGCGGGCAGAAAGATCTGTGTTTGTTATTGTTATCGACGAGGTGGTATATGCCACTTGGAACTTTTGTAGTAACTAAGTAATAGGCTTTGTGGTTTTGTGGTTTCTAAGAGACGGAAAGCGGAACGCAAAATTGTTCGACAGAAAACAGGAAACGTCATATACATTCGCATTCTGGGAAGCAAACAAGCTGATCGATTAAAATGATTGGGGTTAGAATATCGTATTTTCCCATAGGATATAAATGTATAGAAGTTATTTAATACTGAGACGTATGTACTCAAGCTGCACTATAGTGTTGTACTTACGAACGTTATAAACGGCAGATTTAGTTCCATAGCCGTGTAGTATGCAACTTAGTACTATGGTAGTGGCTGTTGGTAGGTTTCTTCAAATGTAGACCTAACTCTCGTTCAATCATGCCTTTAAGTAATGGAATTGTTGAACTTTATTTTTAGTCACTGAAGCATACAGCTATGAAGCTCGCTTAAAACAGGAAAAAAAATTGCAGCAAAACTGGAAATACAATGGGAAATTTGCATTTGCAAAACAAGATGCTGAAATAGCAGGCAAGGATTCATATGAATGTCTCGCCTGACATTCAGAAAATTCGAAAATCAAATAAATGTCTAGTAAATTCACTCTTCATTATTAATCGTAAGTACCACTAGGGAGTAAATGGTTTAGGATGTAAGTATTAGAATTTCAGTGTTAGAATGGACAATTTTTGGATCTAGCTGCGATGCTTAGAAAGAAAATGATGTAGCACAGATTGAATAAAAGTATTCTGTTTGTGAACCAGTACAGTGAGAAAGATCTCGTTAATTGCAAAGCAGGCAGTACTGGCCTTCTTGGGTTTAACCAAAAACATGCAAACTCTGAACAAATGTTCCACAAGTAATTAAGTTTCATTCTTGATAATTTAGTCCTGTTTTCTTGTCAATTGGCAGTCATTGCCTCATCACTATTTCCTACCTGAGGCTAACGTCAGCTTATTTGCACAAGGTCAGGTGCTGATGCTACACTCATCTCCTTTGTCCCGTAATGTCATGGTGAGCCTTGATGTTTTTAAGTCTTTGTCTTTTTAGATTGTGTGCTGTAGTATCTGGTGCCTGTCTGCTGTGCTGTATGTTTTTTAGTAAGTAGTTTGACATGAATTGAATGTTTCATGTTGGTACTGAAAGAATTTGTGCTGGCTTTCTGGTGAGTTACTTTGAATTTGCGTATTTTAGCTGATGGTTTCATTTTTATGTTTGGAAATATCGGTGCCGTGTGTTTCTTGTTGTCAGAGAGTTAATATTTTTCTTTTTTCTTCTGTTGTGAAGAAGATATAGATATTTATGAGAAGCTCATTGTTTGTTGCAATGTGTGAAGTTGTTTGTGTACATTAAAATTGGTGGTGCTGAAAGTTTTCATGAATTTTCGGGATTTCCTTGTTAGTGTTCGGTAATTGTTGGAATATTAGTAGTAGGTATCATGGGTACTGATGTACCATCATTGTTTAGGATACATTTCTGATATTAGTCATGTGAACATGGTTTGGTTTGTTGTACTGAGAACTTTGGTTTAGATAGAGTAAGTGAAAGTGTTGTATCTAGGGCTTTGCTTGAGCTTTGTGGGTGAAGTGAAATTAGCAATACCATGTTTTAGAGTGGTTGGTTCCTTGTATTGAGGGTTTTGTTGGTGCTGTGTAGCTCAAGTGAAAATTGTGTTGAGTTTTTTATTAAGTTTGAGGATTTTGTGTGCTTGATTTTTGGGTGAATATTTGTTTTGAAGCGATGTCATTATTCTTATTGTTGTTTATTTAGTTTGTCCTCTTCATTTGGTTCGCAGGTGTAATGAGTGGTATCGTGGTCACCATATTGTATGTGTTTGAAATACTGTACACCATGTTGATGACATTACTGGTCGAAACAGGCAGGTGGAGTCATGACTTTACGCCAATCTATCTTTTATAATTGAGAAGTAGATCGCTTTATATACACTGATTTTGTTCTACTTCTACTTCTGCATCCATACTCCGCATGCAACCTGACGGTGTGTGGCGGAGGGTACCCCGAGTACCTCTATCGGTTTTCCCTTCTATTCCAGTCTCAAATTGCTCGTGGAAAGAAGGATTATCGGTATGCTTCTGTGTGGGCTCTAGCTCTAATTTCTCTGATTTTATCCTCATGGTCTCTTCGCGAGATATACGTAGGAGGGAGCAATATACTGCTTGACTCTTTGGTGAAGGTATGTTCTCAAAACTTTAACAAAAGCCCGTACCGAGCTACTGAGCGTCTCTCCTGCAGAGTCTTCCACTGGAGTTTATCTATCATCTCCGTAACGCTTTTGCGATTACTAAATGACTGATTCTGTAACGAAGCGCGCTGCTCTCCGTTGGATCGTCTCTATCTCGTCTATCAACCCTATCTGGTACGGATCCCACACTGCTGAGCAGTATTCAAGCAGTAGGCGAACAAGTGTACTGTAACCTACTTCCTTTGTTTTCGGATTGCATTCCCTTAGGATTCTTCCTATGAATCTCAGTCTGGCATCTGCTTTACCGATGATCAACTTTATTTGATCATTCCATTTTAAATCACTCCTAATGCGTACTCCCAGATAATTTATAGAATTAACTGCTTCCAGTTGCTGACCTGCTATTTTGTAGCTAAATGATAAGGGAACTATCTTCCTATGTATTCGCAGCAAATTACACTTGTCTACATTGAGATTAAATTGCCATTCCCTGCGCCATGCGTCAATTCGCTGCAGATCCTCGTGCATTTCAGTACAATTTTCCATTGTTACAACCTCTCGATACACCACAGCATCATCTGCAGAAAGCCTCAGTGAACTTCCGATGTCATCCACAAGGTCATTTATGTATATTGTGAATAGCAACGGTCCTATGACACTCCCTGCAGCACACCTGAAATCACTCTTACTTTGGAAGACTTCTCTCCATTCAGAATGGCATGCTGTGTTCTGTTATCTAGGAACTCTTCAATCCAATCACACAATTGGTCCGATAGTCCATATGCTCTCACTTTGTTCATTAAACGACTGTGGGGAAGTGTATCGAACGCCTTGCGGAAGTCAAGAAACACAGCATCTACCTGTGAAACCGTGTGTATGGCTCTCTGAGTCTTGTGGACTTCGGATATAGTTTGTGTGTGTTTTGCTTACTTCAAAATAATGCTGTGTTCCAAGGACCATTGGTCTGTTTCTATCAAAATGGTGTAAATTACGTTACATTTACACTATGTGTCTTTGTTTATGGCTACATACTGGCTTTTTACAGATTACCAGCTAACTTATTGGGTGAAAAGTAATGATAATGAACATATTGGTCTTCGTCACTGCCCATGTTACTGTTACAGAATGTTTACATCTACTTTTAAATAGCACAAGCAATTATTGTAGTCTTTTTATACCGCAAGGTTTTTGTTAAATAGCCACCTTTGGAGCAGAAGTTGCCAGAAGCAGCAATTACAGTTCAGATTTAAATTTTTGTAATGGTTTACAGCAGTCAGTTGTCTTTTGTTTTATTCTTCTGTCTCTATTTACCATGACTGGTTTTAAGTTAACAAGCGATTTATCATCAGATGGTATATAATTATTGCATATTTGCAGCTTTCTTGTGGCTCATGTAGTTATCGCAAGAGAAAGAAACATATATGCACTGAATGTGGTTAGAAATATGTACAGTTCACACCTGCAATAAATATGTACCATCTGATGATAATGATTCAAAACTGGTCTTGGTAAATAAAGATTGAAAAATAATACAAAAGGTGTCTGACAGCAATTTCTGGAAATTCTTTTAAAGCACCTCTCAGATTGTATTAGTGGGACACTAATGAAAAACTTTTGTGGCTATTGTTCAATGCTTTTGTGAACCTTTGGCAGTCTTAGTGATAAACAATTATTATGTTTTTTCTAAATTTTGATTAAAATAACCACTTGGTTGACAGACAGCAATGGTGGCACAAGGTCGTTCATTATATACTCATTCCACATACTTAGAATGAGCAAGAGCTGCACATGCAATGCAAATAGAGCAAAACATACATTCAGATTACTTTTATTATTGTCATTGTCAGCAGCAGTGGGAAGTACATCAGTGGAGATGGTGAATAGGGCAACAGTTGTCTCTCGACTTCCTGTGCATCGTACTACAGCTGAGAAAGCTGTGTGGTGCCTAAAAAATCAGTCATTATAACGGGCACATAGGTGTCAAGAAAAAATGGCAGTTGGCTCACTCTTAGCCACTGCCACAATCACAGAGTTATTCTAATCAAGGGGCAGTGTGGTTGTGAGAAAATCAGTTCAACCTGAAATTTGATCTGCACTATCAATACAAGATAGAAATATAACTTTTGTGTAAACTTTGCATCCTTAACTAGGATTTAACTAAGTTATGTACTATGGTATGAAGATATTTGAGAATCTCCCATCCAACATACAAGAAGTAATTAGTTAGCAAATTCAAAGGAAAATTTGAAACATATCTCATTTGTGACTCCTTCCACTGGTTATCGTAATGCAGGGGTTTGATTCCTTCTTTAGATGAATGGCAGGTAGTGTGTTGTAAGCTGTTCTATGTAATTACATATTTAGGTTACTGTGTTCTTTGAAAAAATACTTGATTAATGAAGTAAATATTAAGTTTCTTATGAGACATCTTGCACCTACCTAATGTAAGCGAAGTGGCAGCAGCTTTCTTTCTAGTCCACTAGAACACATTTAACTGGCATAAACAGCACTAGCATTAAGCAGTATTGTGATGGTTTCTCGTTAATGAGTGTACAGCTTAAGCAATATTTGGTTGTCTTTTGTTAATGTTTACCTTTACTTGCTCCCTATAGGTTCACCTTCTTGGTGGTAGAGTAGAAGAAATTTCTATTCTTGTTCACCTTCTTGGTGGGATGTGCAGGATATGATGAATGAGTAGAATAAATTTCTATTCTTTTGATATTGTGATGGTTTATGTATGTCAAGCCATGTTAGTTAATGTATATAACGTGAAGGTGCTGTTAGAATGCTTAATGCCTTGAACACGCACCTACATAATTACTGTTGGTAAATCCGTAGCGTCACTATCTTCAGCAGCCCAGTTGCAATGTGAATGCAATACATGGTCAGATAAGCTGATTACATGTTCCACCATTTAACAACTTAATATGTGCTCAAATGCAGGAGATTTTACTCCTAGGCACTTCATTTGAGATTGATTTGCACCTCATTGGTGACAGAGTGGTGTATTCAACATACAAAATTCATGTTACTCATCAGTACATACTTAATTCTTTTCTAATTTGACATTTAGTGATGTTATTCTAATTTGATATCTAGTGATGTTATTCTACTTAATGTTCGTTCTTTCCATTACTTCCACATTATATCAAAAAATACTCAATAATTCATTCAATATATCTTTGATTTATTTTCAGAAGCACATTGCAAATCCAGTACCACAACAGAGTGACTACAGGATTGCACAACCAAACGTTCTCTGCCACCACCCTATATTTACTGTAATGGTTACTTGCGATAGGCAACAGCCAGTACCTAAGATCATTATTTTTATTTTACCATCTGTGCAAAATTAATGTGTCTGGTAATCTATTAATGTAATGTCACTGTCTGTAGTAGTATCATAGATAGACTTTAAGAAAATGAAATGGTTTACATTCCACTGTGAAAACCCACTGTCATAAAATGTTTATTGGCATGGATGATGTGAAACCTCCCTCTCACTTATCGACCTCAATGACAGTGAAAAATTAAACTGCGTGCACCTAATGGAAATTTGGGAAAAGCAATCGTCATCGAAGTTAATTTGTCAGTAAAGAGGGAGGAAAGGGTTACATCTAAATGAAAGGAAAAATGCAAATGAAATTGGTGGAAATTAATTTTGAGAAAAAGGTAAAATTAATTATGAAAGTAAATGTGCAGTTGTTACGTTAGCAATTAATTGGTGTTAATTAGATGTTTGAGATTTGGGGAAAATTATGGTCGCCAGTCCTATGGACAACTACTATAATAACTGAAAAAGAAAGGTTATTGCACATATAATTAGCACTAAAAGTGTGGCAATTGAAGGTTGACATGTGTTGTGTGAAGACTGAAAGTTTGTCAGAAGTAACAAATTTCGCTACACTCTGACTTAATTTAGCAAAAGAATTAATAAAACCGGAAAATTGAAAGTTAATTTAGTGACTGAAATTAATAGTGAATTCTGTTTCTGAAGCACTACGAAATTCAATAAAATAAGGTTAGTCTTGGGCTACCTCAACAATCATTTCAAAAGCTACTTGAATCTACGCAATTTAGAAATAAGAGATTTAACTTTGAACTTGAATTAAGTGATTCTGAGCAATTAACAATAGTAAAATTTAGTACATACCAAGCTGGGCTGCAGTCACAAGTAAGCTAAAATATGGTAACAAAACTAGCACTTTTCATTTGTGCTTATGTAAGCTAAATATTATAGCCAGCTATGAATACTTTAACTGAATTTTGAAATTAAAGCAGCAAAATGGAATGATATTACTTTAATGCTGGCATTTAAATTTCAACGACACTCGGGTTCATTCTGGAAAAGGAAGGGACCCTGCTTGGTAATGCAATTGGGACAATGAGCAACAAAGGTTCATGCTAAGTTGCTGTAATTTTGTGAATGGAACAATTTTAAAAGCTAAGGTCGGCCATACAGTTCTATAACGTTACGTGCATCCAGTCTTCCTTGTTGGTTGGTTGAAGGTTTGAAGTCGTCAGTCGAGGAGGTGGCGACAGTCACTCATTGTCGGCCGTCGCTGTTGCAGAAGCTGGATGTTGGCGCGCCTTCTTTTTGACACAGTCATGATGCGAAACGGGCTCTTGATGTGCGCTAGGTAATGCTTCCCGCCCACAACACCATATCAGAAACTATCATAGCAAGTCGAGTGCAACCACATGCTGCCAAATCCCGAAAGCGCGGCAATTCGTGGGAGCATCACACAACATAGCTGCTCAACCGCACTACTCCAGCCAGACCCTCTCTGCCCACGCACCATGCGGCAGAGTTAACACTACCAAAGATCCTAAACACTTTGGTTCTCCACATGACCTATCGATGTAGTCATTCGATAGCATAGTTTTCCCTAGGCCAGACCCAGCATAAAAATACAAACAATATTTACAAAACAAACTATATATATATATACAAACAGTAAAATAATTACAATATATAAAGAGACAGAAATGTCATATCTTCAGGTGACAAAATAAGGAAAAAATTTATAGTACAATAGATGGAAATAGGAGGATATGCATTTCCGGCGTTACACGTGCCCCACATTGTCTGAGGATGTTTGTGTAACCTAAACAGACTCAGAAAATGTCCCAAAAAAGAAACAGCGGAAATGCATATGCTCAAAACATCAACAAAAATTAACCATAAATCAATTTTTAGACCATAATAATTGAGTGGAGACACTCCTAACCTTATTCCACTCTGTCATGTTACACAAAAGAAAACAGGTTGACAATATATTAAAGTTCAAAGAAAACATAGAAAATGGTTTAGCTATTCTAAAATCAGCAAAATTCATATCAGTATCAAGAAATGGAATACTATTTACAAAATTATTCAGAGTACATGGTCATAAAAACAAGTAGATCAAAATACGCAAAATAATAATTAATTACATAGAATACACATATTTATATAACCTTTTCATAATTAATACTCTCGCCATGAGAGTCCGCTTAACGCTAAACAAGAAAATGATATACAGCAGATAGACAAAAACATAAATATTGACAGCAGAATTCTTTCACATCAGCTGTCCGGGAAGAAAAACATCTCCGCCTTCCGTACCTGCAAGTACAAAGAATGCCGACAACGGCACAAGAGCCGACAGCAGCACAAGAACCGACAGCGGCTCCGCCTCGCCAGTATTGTTGCGCCCACCTGTGTGGAACGCTTGATCTCACTTGCCCTTGTAACGGCGTTTCCAGAACGTCCGTTTCACTGAATTCTTTCGGAAAAACTCACTCCCGAGTAATCTCAAAGAGTCCATTAACACTATCACAGTGGATAACTCAACACCGTCCATCATCACACACATGTACTAACCTGAAACTCAAGACAGCGTCTAAGTACATCGGCAATGACTAGTAAATCATATATTTATGAAATATTACAGCTATTTACAAAATCATATTTACAATCTTTAATCTATTGTGACTCAGCTGAAAACTTAGACTAGCAGCTTGGATTGGATTTTTCAATTGATTAGTAATCAGTTACTCTTAAATCATTTAATCAAAATTAATTACTTATTAATTACAAATTCTTTAACAACCTCTAGGTCAGGCAAAAGCATGGCAATCTATCAAATCGTTAAATCTTACACTCTATTACATCTTGTACAAATTACCCATTCTGTGGTATTAATCAATCCTAGGTTGGTACAATTTCAAGTCTACAATGTTCCGTATACCTAATAGTTTTCCAGAGCTTGGATACTCTAAGCAATAAGCATTTGTGTGAGGTGTACCAATGACTTTATATGGTCCATTATAAAGAAACTAAAATTTAGAGATTGCATTGTCTATCTCGCTCGATTTCTCATGAGCTTTCACAAGTACTAAGTCTCCGATTGCAAACTTGGCAAAACGCGCTTTAGCATCATGACGACGTATGCGAGCATCGGCTTTTAGCTTCATTATTTCTCGCAAACGATCTTTTTTCACACCAATACTAATGTCAATCCGTGGAGGGAATCTGATTATCTCTTCCACAAGTCCCAGTTTGTCTGAAAACACACTCTTATTCGTCATTATTACTTCACACAGGCCTCGTCTTTGTCGTGTGTTACGTTTGACACACCGTCTACAATACTTTCCAATTCACTATTTTCAATGCCGAGATTCCTCAGGTTACAGTAGTTCAAATTCATACCTACGTCAATGGCATCCGGCTATTTAACAATGTGTATAGGCTGGTATTGCCTATCCACACCGTCTCCTGCCTCGTCTAAACTAACTACTGTTGTTTTATCTTGTGACCTACATGTCAAAGTTTTGCTTTCGCAATTAATCACTGCACGGTACTTTAATAGCCAATCTAACCCGATAATTACTTCTGTAATTAAGTCTGGCACGACGACAAACTCTTGTTCAAATTGTGCCCCACACATCTTGAAGTTGACAAAAATCTGTTTTGTGACCGGTTTACTGGCCTTCCCAGTAGCACTGATAATTTTCACTCCTGTTACTGGCATAACTACGATACCAGGTCTGTCTTTCAGTAACTCAAATATTTTCCCAGATACAGCACTCAATTCTGCACCGGTGTCAATCAACACGTTTAGTTGTAGGCCGTGCATATTAACAGACACTACTAGCTGTCTACACTTATCCTCGACTGTTTCTTTATTTTCTCACAATAAATCCTCGTCTATATCCAGGTCATTCCAAAAAAACCATCCGGCTTCGATCCTAAATCCGGCTTATCTGGCGGCTTTTTCAGCCTCTGTTCACATACAGTTTTAATTTCAACACGTTTGTCCTGAGGCTTAGTCTGTAGCTTCGCCTCCAATACCGAAACCTTTTCCTGTAACTCGTCAACTAGTGAGTGTTGCTTTGCTATCAATTCACTAATTGTCACCTTCGTTAATTCCTCTTTGGTCAGATTGATCTCATCTGCCAATCTACCTGGAGGAATGTGCCCAGTAGTATCTGCAATTACTTCCTCTGGATCTGCGCAACCTACACTGCTACCGTCTGACCGTATAACGTCAGCTCTAACCTCATACACGCTGTAATCTACGTGCTTTTCTACCAATCGTGTCCGGCTATCACTAAAATTTTCGTAATCTTTCTCCTTAATACTCTCGCAATGTTTAAACTGAAGGTTTGCGTCGGATGGGTCGGCTACTTCTGCCACTATAACTTTCCGTAAGGTCTGCCGGTTAGGGCCAGAACTTTCCGTTACTACTTCAACATCCAACTCCTGTGAGACGAAACACGACGAATCCTGCTCGTGCTCCCCATTAACATCAACTATTTTGGTAAAGTCTGCCGGTTAGGGCTAGAACTTTCTATCACTTCACAAATACTATCTTCCTGTGGGACGAGACGCGGCAAATCCTGCCCGTGCTCCCCATAAACACTTCTCCCGTAGAGGCCCCTATAATCTCTTAGTTCGTCGTATAAGCGACTGAACTGCCTTAACCAGACCTCATCCCTCTCTGCATCCCCTCGCTCGATGACGGACGCGTTATCTGACATCTGATCTTCTCTCAACAATTGCGAATCATTCTTAAACTCAATCTTCAGCTCTGCTATGGGTGTTACAGCTGCCACTTTATAATTGATTTCCGGAACACACTTAAATTGTTGTCACTGACAGTGAATGTATTTTCTGCTGCCGTGTCTACAGCTGACCTACTACTTGTGGGCGCACTCCATTCTCCTAACACTGGCACACTCTCCCGCCGTTGATTATTCCATACGGAATTTTCATAACGACGACACCTCGGTTTTCTACTGTTATTGGGCCGCCAAAATTTCTCCACGCCCGGTCGGCCCCACACCGGCGCGGCTAATGGTTTCCCTGTCTCGTCCCAGCAGATACGCTCCCTGGATGCTGCTGAGGCGGCTGATCACACCCTATGGCGTTATTACTATTCTGCGAAGCCCGTATCACGCTAGTATGATACTGGTTTCCGTCATTATTTGCATTGTACCGATTGTCATTACGGCCCGAACCACTATTGTTATTGCTGCCAAGATTGCGGTATGCATTATTCCCATAGTTATCATTGTTGTGGTTGCTGTGGTACCCATTGTTGTTACCATGGCCTCTTCCACTGTCGCGATTATTGCGCCAATTGTCCTCGTCCTCGACTCTTTCCAGGAAATCATTGAATGTCTGTAATAGCTTCCTACGTAGCGTTTTGTATCATCTGGAAGCTTCTTGTAGAGTTCCCAGACTATTTCGGATTCCGTGCGGCGATCACGCAAATATTCCAACTTACCCTCACAAAACTCCTTCATCGAGCAGCGCGAATTCGCATCGAAAGGCCTCGATACGACAAATTCGCGCTAGACACTTTGTTGTTTTTGCTCTGACCAGTATTCAGCCAGAAACAAATTTTTAAACTCGTCAAAAGTCAGGTTCATGATGTTGAGGTTTAAGCCCCAACGCTTGGCATCACCAGCCAACACGTCAATAAACGCATTAATATTTCTCTCATTAGTCCATGATCTGGGTAAAACTCTTTCACAATTTTTAATGAAATCCGTCGCGTGTATACCGCCTTTTTTCAAGGGGTCGAACCACTCCTCTTTCGTCAACAATTAAGAACTATGTTCACAGACTGGCACATAGCTCTGTTTTTCGTCAAGTTTCTTTTCTAATTCCGACACTCTCGTAATTATTTGGCAAGTGGTTGTCGCAAGCGTTTCCACTTCCCTGCTTTCCACTAGCGTGCTTCCTCACTTTAGTATCTACTTCGGACACTAAAGCCTTTAAAGTTTCCACCTTCTGTTGATCCTCTTTTTTCACTAATTGAATTTGTTCCGTCACCTTATTCTCGATGATCGGAGCAACTGCTTCTCCTACACTTATCTCGGTTCTGCTAATTTCGGAATCAAAACGAGTATTTATGCTCGCAATTACCGCCTGAATGCCTATCATTTCCTGTTTAAGATTACCGATTGCGGTATTGATCACAACAATATCCTCTTTGATTTTATCAACTTTTGTGTTAACTGGTCCAACATTGTTGTTAACAACATTAATAGCTTTGTTCTGATTGTCTAGCTTCCGTTCAATTTTTTCAGACTGAACTTCTTGCTTGGCAGACTGTCCTTCTTGCTTGGGAGCCTGAGCTTTAATTTCTGCCGATTGAGTTTCTATCTTGCTAGACTGAGCCTTGATTTCGTTAGTAAAAACATTCAATAAATCAGCTAAATTCCTGGAAACCAGCGGTTTTACTTCCATAGCGGGTGCCTCTTTAATTGTCCCTCCGTATTCGTCATCAAGGGGTACAGATTTGATTATCACTTCCGATTCCGAAACATTTTCTAAAGTTTGGAATTCCATTTCTGCTCTTTGTTGCGTTTCGGCGGTCGTGTCTTTCATGCTAGCCACCTGCCCCTGAACAATGGGTACCGCGGTGCGCGTTTCCCACTGTTCGACTTATTGTTCCATATCCAAGTCTACCAAATTTTGGTAATTGTTGCCTTCACTCATTTTAATAATTTTCAATATAGATGCCAAATCTCAAATATAATTAGGATTACTCCAACTACTTATTCTCGTTGACGTAATGGCCTGTTCGTAACCAGTACCTTGTTACGAGATTTGCACAATACAAAATTCGTGTCCAGAACAACCTCAAATCTGAAGATTGTCCTGTCACCAGGTCGCCACGTGTAACCTCCCCCTCACTTATCGACCTCAATGACAGTGAAGAATTAAACCGTGTGCACCTAATGGAAATTTGGGAAAAGCAACCGTCATTGAAGTTAATTTATCGGTAAAGAGGGAGGAAAGGGTTACATCTAAATGAAAGGAAAAATGCAAATGAAATTGGTGGAAATTAATTTTGAGAAAAAGGTAAAATTAATAAAGAAAGAAAATGTGCAGTCGTTACATTAGCAATTAATTGGCGTTAATTAGATGTTTGAGATTTGGGGAAAATTACAGTCGCCAGTCCTATGGACAACTACTATAATAACTGAAAAACAAAGGTTATTGCACATATAATTAGCACTAAAAGCGTGGCAACTAAAGGTTGACATGTGTTGTGTGAAAACTGAAAGTCTGTCAGAAGTAATATATTTCGCTACACTCTAACTTAATTTAGCAAAAGAATTAATAAAACCGGAAAATTGTAAGTTAATTTAGTGACTGAAATTAATAGTGAACACTGTTTCCGAAGCACTACGAAATTCAATAAAATAAGGTTAGTCTTGGGCTACCTCAACAATCATTTCAAAAGCTACTTGAATCTACGCAATTTAGAAATAAGAGATTTAACTATGAACTTCAATTAAATGATCCTGAGCAATTAACAATAGTAAAATTTAGTACGTACCAAGCTGGGCTGCAGACACAAGTAAGCTAAAATATGGTAACAAAACTCACACTTTTGATTAGTGCTTGTGTAATCTAAATATTGTAGCCAGCTATGAATACTTTAACTGAATTTTGAAATTAAAGCAGGAAAATGGAATGATATAACTTTAATGCTGGCATTTGAATTTCAATGACACTCGGGTTCATTCTGGAAAAGGAAAAGACCCTGCTTGGTAATGCAATTGGGACAATGAGCAACAAAGGTTCATGCTAAGTTGCTGTAATTTTGTGAATGGAACAATTTTAAAAACTAAGGTCTGCCATACAGTTCTAAAACTTTATATGCTTCCAGTCTTCCTTGTTGGTTGATTGAAGGTTTGAAGTCGTCGGTCGAGGAGGTGGCGACAGTCACTCATTGTCGGCCGTCGCTGTTGCAGAAGCCTTCTTTTTGACACGGTCACCAGGTGAAACGGGCTCTTGATGTGCGCCAGCTAATGCTTCCCACCCGCGACACCGTATCAGAAACCAACATAGCAAGTCGAACGCAACTACATGCTGCCAAACCCCGAAAGCGCGGCAACTCGCGGGAGCGTCACACAACACACCTGCTCAACCGCACTACTCCAGCCAGACCCTCTCTGCCCGCGCACCATGCGGCAGAGTTAACACTACCAAAGCTCCTAAACACTTTGGTTCTCCACACGACCCATCGATGTAATCGTTCGATAGCGTAGTTTTCCCTAGGCCAGACGCAGCGTAAAAATACAAACAATAAATACAAAACAAACTAATTATACATCGACATAAATGCATAAATATATATATATACAAACAGTAAAACAATTACAATATATAAAGAGACAGAAATATCATATCTTCAGGTGACAAAATAAGGAAAAAATTTATAGTACAATAGATGGAAATAGGAGGATATGCATTTCCGGCGTTACAGACACTTGTATCTCTTGTGTTGGAGTTACTGTTGCAATGAATGTAATATTTTAGTATGACATGTTAAAAACAACTGCAGTAAAATAAATTTGTTTATTGCAAAAGGAGTTATGTCTTTTACATGTTTTGTATTGTCCCAAGCCCTGCTCCCATCCACACCCAGAGAAAGTAATTACAGAATCAGGAATCATTGCATAGTGTGTGTGGCGGGAGCATCCACTAACGGTTATAGGTCCAAGTATAATATTTTTTGGCCGAGTTGCTTACCTTTCTTCAAAAGTAAAACTGTGAAAAGTATGAAATTAAAGTATTTTGTGATTGGTTCTGCATGGAATGTTGAACGTTTTGTTATAATATATTCATTTATTTGCTTACTGTGAACTGTTAGACATCAGCTGTGTTAGGTATATTAGTGACATACGAAAATTTCTGCCGGACTGCAACTTGAGCCTCATCAAAGATTCACGGTGTATATGTTTAGTATTAGGTATAATGAGCCAATTGTAACATATTTGGCCAGTGATACACAGCTTCTTATTTGGCATGTGTTCAGTTCTTTTTCTTTGATTGTTTCCACACATCACCTCTCCTCTGCTTGTAACTTCAGATTGATCCATCTGTGAGAGTACATAATGGGCTATGAAAATGAACACTTATTTACAACAGTTTCTTTTAGATATGTTCAGTTTGGTTTGACCTTTTGGATGTGAGATGATACTGAAAAAATAAAACAAGTAGTAACAGTTATGACCAGTGCTTGATTTATAAAAAAAAAGAGGTACCAATACTGTGACTTACCAGAGATATCGGTATGGCATTGGTTTAAAATAGTGATGCCAGTAACTGTACCTGGATTGCTTTGTCTTCTTACAACAAGTCTTCAGCCTACACTGCCCAGTGTCGCTGAGCCGAAGTTTGTGCCCTGTCTTCCGCCCAGCTACTGGCTAAACAGCTGGTGTTGTGTCGTGTTTGTCTCAACCCGCTCGGAATCGCACAATCTCTACCTCGCTGCACAGACAAATACTGCGCCCAGCCGCTAGCGAATCCAACATCCTTATCTGCGCCATCTCCTCTCTTCCTCTTTACTGGCGATCTAATTCTACCTTTTTCTCTATGAACTGCATTCACGATATCCCTCGTTACTTACTTCGACAGTTGCACATCTGAGCCACATTTCTTTACTAATCACCGTTTACCATATTCTCTATCAGTTATCGTACTTTTCTTCACTAGTCGGACCTCTAAGCCGAATTTCTCCATTACTTACTGTTCATCAACTTCTCTAGTGTTCCTTTTGTCCACTTCAGTAGTCCTCGATCTGAACCAACATTTTCTATTGCTCTTGGGAAAATGCGATTTTGCCACTTATTATGGGCGGAGGTTACACTCAACAACCGAGCTAGGTTAATAATTGGCTCCTTTTACCGACCTCCCGACTCAGCAGCATTAGTGGCAGAACAACTGAGAGAAAATTTGAATACATTTCACATAAGTTTTCTCAGCATGTTATAGTCTTAGGTGGAGATTTCAATTTACCAGATATAGACTGGGACACTCAGATGTTTAGGACAGGTGGTAGGGACAGAGCATCGAGTGACATTATACTGAGTGCACTATCCGAAAATTACCTCGAGCAATTAAACAGAGAACCGACTCGTGGAGTTAACATCTTGGACCTACTGATAACAAACAGACCCGAACTTTTCGACTCTGTATGTGCAGAACAGGGAATCGGTGATCATAAGGCCGTTGCAGCATCCCTGAATATGGAAGTTAATAGGAATATAAAAAAGGGAGGAAGGTTTATCTGTTTAGCAAGAGTAATAGAAGACAGATTTCAGACTACCTAACAGATCAAAACGAAAATTTCTCTTCCGACACTGACAATGTTGAGTGTTTATGGAAAAAGTTCAAGGCAATCGTAAAATGCGTTTTAGACAGGTACGTGCCGAGTAAAACTGTGAGGGACGGGAAAAACATACCGTGGTACAACAACAAAGTTAGGAAACTACTGTGAAAGCAAAGAGAGCTGAATTCGAAAGTAAAATTCTATGTACCGACTTGACAGAAAATCCTAGGAAGTTCTGGTCTTACGCTAAATCTGTAAGTGGCTCGAAACAGCATATCCAGACACTCCGGGATGATAATGGCATTGATACAGAGGATGACACGCGTAAAGCTGAAATACTGAACACCTTTTTCCAAAGCTGTTTCACAGAGGAAGACCGCACTGCAGTTCCTTCTCTAAATCCTCGCATATACGAAAAATGGCTGACATCGAAATAAGTGTCCAAGGAATATAAAAGCAACTGGAATCAGTCAACAGAGGAAAATCCACTAGACCTGACGGGATACCATTTCGATTCTACACAGAGTACGCGAAAGAACTTGCCCCCCTTGTAACAGCCGTGTACCGCAAGTCTCTAGAGGAACGGAAGGTTCCAAATGATTGGAAAAGAGCACAGATAGTCCCAGTCTTCAAGAAGGGTCGTCGAGCAGATGCGCAAAACTATAGACCTATATCTCTGACGTCGATCTGTTGTAGAATTTTAGAACTTGTTTTTTGCTCGAGTATCATGTCGTTTTTGGAAACCCAGAATCCACTATGTAAGAATCAACATGGATTCCGGAAACAGCGATCATGTGAGACCCAACTCGCTTTATTTGTTCATGAGACCCAGAAAATATTAGATACAGGCTCCCGGGTAGATGCTATTTTTCTTGACTTCCGGAAGGCGTTCGATACAGTTCCGCACTGTCGCCTGATAAACAAAGTAAGAGCCTACGGAATATCAGACCAGCTGTGTGGCTGGATTAAAGAGTTTTTAGCAAACAGAACACAGCATGTTATCATCAATGGAGAGACGTCTACAGACGTTAAAGTAACCTCTGGCGTGCCACAGGGGAGTGTTATGGGACCATTGCTTTTCACAATATATATAAATGACCTAGTAGATAGTGTCGGAAGTTCCATGCGGCTTTTCGCGGATGATGCTGTAGTATACAGAGAAGTTGCAGCATTAGAAAATTGTAGCGAAATGCAGGAAGATCTGCAGCGGATAGGCACTTGGTGCAGGGAGTGGTAACTGTCCCTTAACATAGACAAATGTAATGTATTGCGAATACATAGAAAGAAGGATCCTTTATTGTATGATTATATGATAGCGGAACAAACACTGGTAGCAGTTACTTCTGTAAAATATCTGGGAGTATGCGTGCGGAACGATTTGAAGTGGTATGATCATATAAAATTAATTGTTGGTAAGGCGGGTACGAGGTTGAGATTCATCGGGAGAGTCCTTAGAAAATGTTGTCCATCAACAAAGAAGGTGGCTTACAAAACACTCGTTCGACCTATACTTGAGTATTGCTCATCAGTGTGGGATCCGTACGAGATCGGGTTGACGGAGGAGATGGAGAAGATCCAAAGAAGAGCGGCGCGTTTCGTCACAGGGTTATTTGGTAACCGTGATAGCGTTACGGAGATGTTTAATAAACTCAAGTGGTAGACTCTGCAAGAGAGGCGCTCTGCATCGCGGTGTAGCTTGCTCGCCAGGTTTCGAGAGGGTGCGTTTCTGGATGAGGTATCGAATATATTGCTTCCCCCTACTTATACCTCCCGAGGTTGATCACGAATGTAAAATTAGAGAGATTCGAGCGCGCACGGAGGGTTTCAGACAGTCGTTCTTCCCGCGAACCATACGCGACGGGAACAGGAAAGGGAGGTAATGACAGTGGCACGTAAAGTGCCCTCCGCCACACACCGTCGGGTGGCTTGCGGAGAATAAATGTAGATGTTGATGTAGATGGTACCAAGACAGGTATCGCCGCTATAATTCATTCTCGCTGTAGGAATTACAGAGTTCGTTTGTTAGGCATTTAATTTTTCATTAATTAGCGTGGTTCTTTCATGTGAAAGTAAAAATTTGAAGTAAATCTGACAAGGACTTCGAAATAAATCGGCCAAGTACTTTTTAAGATGTTTGGTAACAACGCTTCTCGTTCATAAATGTTATATGTACATTTATATATTCTCTATATTAAAAAATATATAGCGTAGGTCCATCCAAATGTTCATTAGGGCATCCTGTGGAAATTTCAAGTAAATCGGGCAAGAACTTGTAGAGAGTTTTGGTAACACCCTTTCCACTTTATACATTACATACATGTACGTTTCCATCCGGATTGCGAAATATTATGTAAACATATAAACAGATACCTTCCTCTTGCCTTGAAGGTAAAGTGTGCAAAATTTCACAAGGATCGGAATAAAATTGGATATGCAGCTGAAGAAATAAAGTAAATAGCAGAGAAGATTATGAATAATAATTAATGGTGTGTATATATATATATATATATATATATATATATATATATATATATATATATATATATACTCCTGGAAATGGAAAAAAGAACACATTGACACCGGTGTGTCAGACCCACCATACTTGCTCCGGACACTGCGAGAGGGCTGTACAAGCAATGATCACACGCACGGCACAGCAGACACACCAGGAACTGCGGTGTTGGCCGTCGAATGGCGCTAGCTGCGCAGCATTTGTGCACCGCCGCCGTCAGTGTCAGCCAGTTTGCCGTGGCATACGGAGCTCCATCGCAGTCTTTAACACTGGTAGCATGCCGCGACAGCGTGGACGTGAACCATATGTGCAGTTGACGGACTTTGAGCGAGGGCGTATAGTGGGCATGCGGGAGGCCGGGTGGACGTACCGCCGAATTGCTCAACACGTGGGGCGTGAGGTCTCCACAGTACATCGATGTTGTCGCCAGTGGTCGGCGGAAGGTGCACGTGCCCGTCGACCTGGGACCGGACCGCAGCGACGCACGGATGCTCGCCAAGACCGTAGGATCCTACGCAGTGCCGTAGGGGACCGCACCGCCACTTCCCAGCAAATTAGGGACACTGTTGCTCCTGGGGTATCGGCGAGGACTATTCGCAACCGTCTCCATGAAGCTGGGCTACGGTCCCGCACACCGATAGGCCGTCTTCCGCTCACGCCCCAACATCGTGCAGCCCGCCTCCAGTGGTGTCGCGACAGGCGTGAATGGAGGGACGAATGGAGACGTGTCGTCTTCAGCGATGAGAGTCGCTTCTGCCTTGGTGCCAATGATGGTCGTATGCGTGTTTGGCGCCGTGCAGGTGAGCGCCACAATCAGGACTGCATACGACCGAGGCACACAGGGCCAACACCCGGCATCAAGGTGTGGGGAGCGATCTCCTACACTGGCCGTACACCACTGGTGATCGTCGAGGGGACACTGAACAGTGCACGGTACATCCAAACCGTCATCGAACCCATCGTTCTACCATTCCTAGACCGGCAAGGGAACTTGCTGTTCCAACAGGACAATGCACGTCCGCATGTATCCCGTGCCACCCAACGTGCTCTAGAAGGTGTAAGTCAACTACCCTGGCCAGCAAGATCTCCGGATCTGTCCCCCATTGAGCATGTTTGGGACTGGATGAAGCGTCGTCTCTCACGGTCTGCACGTCCAGCACGAACGCTGGTCCAACTGAGGCGCCAGGTGGAAATGGCATGGCAAGCCGTTCCACAGGACTACATCCAGCATCTCTACGATCGTCTCCATGGGAGAATAGCAGCCTGCATTGCTGCGAAAGGTGGATATACACTGTACTAGTGCCGACATTGTGCATGCTCTGTTGCCTGTGTCTATGTGCCTGTGGTTCTGTCAGTGTGATCATATGATGTATCTGACCCCAGGAATGTGTCAATAAAGTTTCCCCTTCCTGGGACAATGAATTCACGGTGTTCTTATTTCAATTTCCAGGAGTGTATATATATATATATATATATATATCATGTGATGTATCTGACTCCAGGAATGTGTCAATAAAGTTTCCCCTTCCTGGGACAATGAATTCACGGTGTTCTTATTTCAATTTCCAGGAGTGTATATATATATATACACTCCTGGAAATTGAAATAAGAACACCGTGAATTCATTGTCCCAGGAAGGGGAAACTTTATTGACACATTCCTGGAGTCAGATACATCACATGATCACACTGACAGAACCACAGGCACATAGACACAGGTAACAGAGCATGCACAATGTCGGCACTAGTACAGTGTATATCCACCTTTCGCAGCAATGCAGGCTGCTATTCTCCCATGGAGACGATCGTAGAGATGCTGGATGTAGTCCTGTGGAACGGCTTGCCATGCCATTTCCACGTGGCGCCTCAGTTGGACCAGCGTTCGTGCTGGACGTGCAGACCGCGTGAGACGACGCTTCATCCAATCCCAAACATGCTCAATGGGGGACAGATCCGGAGATCTTGCTGGCCAGGGTAGATGACTTACACCTTCTAGAGCACGTTGGGTGGCACGGGATACATGCGGACGTGCATTGTCCTGTTGGAACAGCAAGTTCCCTTGCCGGTCTAGGAATGGTAGAACGATGGGTTCGATGACGGTTTGGATGTACCGTGCACTATTCAGTGTCCCCTCGACGATCACCAGTGGTGTACGGCCAGTGTAGGAGATCGCTCCCCACACCATGATGCCGGGTGTTGGCCCTGTGTGCCTCGGTCGTATGCAGTCCTGATTGTGGCGCTCACCTGCACGGCGCCAAACACGCATACGACCATCATTGGCACCAAGGCAGAAGCGACTCTCATCGCTGAAGACGACACGTCTCCATTCGTCCCTCCATTCACGCCTGTCGCGACACCACTGGAGGCGGGCTGCACGATGTTGGGGCGTGAGCGGAAGACGGCCTAACGGTGTGCGGGACCGTAGCCCAGCTTCATGGAGACGGTTGCGAATGGTCCTCGCCGATACCCCAGGAGCAACAGTGTCCCTAATTTGCTGGGAAGTGGCGGTGCGGTCCCCTACGGCACTGCGTAGGATCCTACGGTCTTGGCGTGCATCCGTGCGTCGCTGCGGTCCGGTCCCAGGTCGACGGGCACGTGCACCTTCCGCCGACCACTGGCGACAACATCGATGTACTGTGGAGACCTCACGCCCCACGTGTTGAGCAATTCGGCGGTACGTTCACCCGGCCTCCCGCATGCCCACTATACGCCCTCGCTCAAAGTCCGTCAACTGCACATACGGTTCACGTCCACGCTGTCGTGGCATGCTACCAGTGTTAAAGACTGCGATGGAGCTCCGTATGCCACGGCAAACTGGCTGACACTGACGGCGGCGGTGCACAAATGCTGCGCAGCTAGCGCCATTCGACGGCCAACACCGCGGTTCCTGGTGTGTCCGCTGTGCCGTGCGTGTGATCATTGCTTGTACAGCCCTCTCGCAGTGTCCGGAGCAAGTATGGTGGGTCTGACACACCGGTGTCACTGTGTTCTTTTTTCCATTTCCAGGAGTGTATATATATATATATATATATATATATATATATATATATATATATATATATATTCCTTGCCTCGTGACAATGGAGGTATACATTCGCTAGTGATAGTGCACTATACCTAGTCAATGTGTATTGTTCGACAGAACTGCAGTCAGTAATCCGCTTTCACTAAATGGGCCGGTGAAGGTGCACTATCACCAGTGACGGTGATAGTGCACCTTCACTGGCCCATTTAGTGAAAGCGGATTACTGACTGCAGTTCTGTTGAACAATACACATTGACTAGGTATAGTGCACTATCACTAGCGAATGTATACCTCCATTGCCAGGAGGCAAGGAATGTGAACCATGGCTATAACAACAAAGCAGTCGTAGTTTGAAAACGTAGTCATATTGTATAAAATTCATTTATTGCAGCAAGGACGTGCACCATGACACTTTGAGTTGCACAGCTCATTATTGTTTTTGCAAAAGCGTCTCAGAGTCTGACATTCTTGTTGGCAGTTGCATCTGAATTGTGCCTAACCGCTTCCCATCGACTGAGACGCAGCAGCTGTCCTCAGGGCAACAGTTTGCTCTGCTGGAACTTCCTCCTCTGAGAAGGCAAGTACTGAACTGGGACCTGAAACAAAATGTAGCAACAGTGGCATATCGTATCGACCCTTGAGTAATTATTTAAAAACACACACTTTATTGCCATGTGTATAGTAAGCACAGCAATCGGCCGTTGTCTCGAGGACGACACTCAAGATCGACCTACCATCTCCTCTTCCTCTACCGCAGTCGGGAACTGGAACTCTCACAGTACATCCCTTTTCCACTGTTGGAAAGCAGCGACCTGAACAATTCCGCATTCTTTGCTCTTGTTTTTCTAAGCACTTGTGAGCTTCAGTTCTGTGTTAACAGCGGGAGTTGACTCGTCTGAATCAGTCAGGCAGTAGTCACTATTATTAGGAATACTCTCATCCTCTCCATTCTCAACTTCTGTTCCTGTTGGCATGTTGTCCTCCACCAATGGAGATCTACTGTGATCATTACCCTGCAACGTTTCAGTCCCTGTCTCACTGCTAATTTGATTAATTATATTTTCAAGGTCATCCTCAGAGTGAACGTTCATTAGTGCTTCAGGAATAAACTTGTTGAAGATAAACCATGTTTAGGAGGGCAGCCAAACATCGCTTCGAACAGAGATCTTTCAATCCCAAAATGCGTCCGTGTAGTTAACATATTTTCTGTGTCTTGATTTGCTTGCTCAACGCTGCCTTGGCTCTGACTGTGTCTAGGTTTAACGTGGACAATCTTAAAATTGGGCCAAAGTTCGGTTAAACTGTTCATTATTTTGCTAACGAAGTTTCTATCATTGTCAGACTGCAATACTGAGGGAGCGCATAACAATGTAAAAAGTCAATAATATTCTCGCATACCCCTTCAGCTGTTTTCTACTTCAGTGGCCTGAGAACAATGAATTTAGTGAGGTGGTCCTGGTAAACCATTAAGAATTTGTAATCTCCATCTGGTTCCGATTGGAAGTCGATGAGCTCAACTTGACATCTGGAATTTAGTCCCTTAAACAACATTGGCTTCACTGCTATTCCTTTTTTCTGACCTTTTTGCTTTTCTCAACAAGGCTCCCACAAACTAAGATAAATTTGGACATCTCTGTATGTTATATTACAGAACTTTGTTTCAAGCATTTCATCATTCAGTCACATTCACCGTGGCCAGTCATTACATGAGCATTGTGCATTACACGAGCATTGTGCAGAATATCACTCAGTACTTCATCATAAACACAGTATTTAATCTTACATTCTTCATTTACAGGTTGTCTTGATTTGGATACCCCATTCACTTCCATCACTTCACTTCATATCTCTTCAAAAAAAGATTAGCGTATGTGATATCAAACAAGCCAAATATTGCTCTATAATAGTAGATTCTACATCGTTCTTGTGAAACACAACTCTTTACCCACACGAAGTGTTGAGTGCTATTGACAAGGAATTTCAAATTGAATCCTTATTTTTAGATTTCCAGAAGGCCTTTGACACTGTGCCAAGCAACACACTTACAGTGAAATTGCGTGCTTATGGAATATCGTCTCAGTTATGTGACTGCATTCGTGATTTCCTGTCAGAGAGGTCACAGTTCGCAGTAACTGACAGAAAGTCATTGAGTAAACCAGAAGTTAATTCATGGCATTCGCCAGAGAAGTGTTACAGGCCCTCTGCCGTTGCTTATCTATATAAACGATCTGGGAGACAATCTGAGCAGCCGTCTTAGGGTTTTTTGCAATTGATGCTGTCGTTTATCAACTAGTAAAGTCATCAGAAGATCAAAACAAATTGCAAAACGATCTAAAAAAGATATCTAAATGGTGCGAAAATTGGCAATCGAGCCTAAATAATGAAAAGTATGATGTCATTCACATTAGTGCTAAAAGGGATCCGTTATACTTCGGTTACACGACGAATCAGTCTAATGTAAAGGCTGTAAATTCAACTAAATACCTACAGTCAGGCCAAAACACCAGGGATCATCAAATATCGGCTCGACTTTAGGAACTACAATTATGAACAACTTACAGTGCAAAGATAATGTTGTGGGGAAGGATAACCAATGACTGCGTTTTATTGGCAGAACACTCAGAAGATGCAACATATCTACTAAAGAGACTGCCTACACTACATCTGTCAGTCCTCCTTTAGAGTACTGCTGCGTGGTCTGGGACCCTTAACCAGATAGGATTAACGAAGTACATAGAGAAAGTCCAAAGATGAGTAGCACGTTTTGTGTTATCGTGAAATATGGGTGAGAGTGTCACTGACAGGATACAGGATATGGTGTGGACATCATTTAGACAAAGGCGTTTTTCCTTGCGGCAGAATCTTCTCACGAAATATTTATCACCAAGTTTATCCTCCAAGTGAGAAAATATTTTGTTGACGCCGACCTACATAGGGAGAAATAAGGGAGATCAGAGATCGTTTTTCAAAAGAAAATTCCGCACTGGCTGTATCAATGATTTTTATTAAATTTCAAATTGCTCTAAGCACTATGGGACTTAACATCTCAGGTCATCAGTCTTCTAGAACTTAGAACTACTTAAACCTAACTAACCTAAGGACATCACACACATCCATGCCCGAGGCAGTATTCGAACCTGCGACCGTAGCGGTCGCGCGGTTCCAGACTGAAGCGCCTAGAACCGCTCGGCCACCAGCGGCCGGCTTTTTATTAAATCTGCGACCGGTTTCGCACCACTTATCGGTGCATCCTCAGCCAATCTGTACAAAAAGTACTATAATAAGAGCTCATATAAACTATTCGATCCCCCAATTCTGAGGTACAAATTGAACTTTTAAACAACCAGTCTTTTGAATGAGACAAGAAAGTATTCACATACGCTATTTATAACATGGTAACGTTGAACATTGCCCTGTAGCCACTCCCCACCATTCACGTCCAATATACCGTCATCTTGTGAAAGCAGTAGTTAAAATTTAAAAACCTTTTTTAACTTTTTTTTGAATGATGGGAGTGGGAATGACCTAAAAATAAAAATAAAATACGATGGTGATAAAACTCCTCTAAACTCGGACGACAAAGAGTGCAAACAATAGCATGAATAAACAGTGGAATTAGGGCCATGTAAACATATCAGAAGTTACTGTGCAAGCTGAGAGGAGCCACGTGGCAGTTCAACATTACCATGTCATAAATAGCGTATGTGAGTACTTTCTTGTTTCATTCAAAAAACTGGTTGTTTAAAACTTCAATTTATATCTCAGAATTGGGGGACCGAATAGTTTATATGAGCTCTTATTATATTATTTTTTGTAGAGATTGCCTGAGGATGCACCAATAAGTGGTGCGAAACCAGTCGCAGATTTAATAAAAATCATTCATACATATGGGCCGGCTGGTGTGGCCATGCGGTTCTAGGCGCAGGTTCGAATCCTGCGTCGGGCATGGATGTGTGTGATGTCCTTTGGTTGGTTAGGTTTAAGTAGTTCTCAGTTCTAGGGCACTGATGACCACAGATGTTAAGTCCCATAGTGCTCAGAGCCATTTGAACCATTTCATTCATACAGCCAGTGCGGAATTTTCTTTGGGAAAATGTCGACGTCTGGCTGTGGTTGCCCGCCCTACAGAACAATAAATCAGAGATCGTACAAATAGATGTAGTGTTCGTTTTTTCTGGCCGCTGTTCGAAAGTGGAATAATGGATAATTATTGTGAAAGTTGTTCGACGAACCCTCTGCCAGGCACTTAAGTGTTTTCAGAGTATCCATGTAAATACCTGGACGAGCAGTTGAACGGAATGGACCGTGTCTTGAAAGGGGGATATAGGATGCACATCAACATAAGCAAAACGAGAATAACGGAATGTAGTCGAATTAATTTGGGTCATGCTGGGGGAATTAGGTTAGGAAATGAGACACTTAAAGTAGTAGATGACTTTTGATATTTGGGGAGCAAACTAACTGATGATGGTCGAAGTAGAGAGGATATAAAATGTAGACTAGCAATGGTAAGGAAAGCGTTTCTGAAGAAGAGAAATTAGCTAACATCGAGTATAGAATTAAGCGTCACGAAGTCTTTTCTGAAAGTATTTGTATGGAGTGTAGCCATATATGGAGGTGAAACATGGACGATAAATAGTTTGGAAAAGAAGAGAATAGAGGGTATCGAAATGTGGTGCTACAGAAGAATGCTAAAGATTAGATGGGTAGGTCACGTAACTAATGAGGAAGTACTGAATAGAATATGGGAGAAGAGGAATTTGTGGCAAAACTTGACTAGAAGAAGAGATCGGTTGGTAGGACATGTTCTGAGGCTTCAAGGGAGCACCAATTTAGTATTGGAGAGCAGTGTGGAGAGTAAAACTCGTAGAGGGAGACCAAGAGATGAATAGGATGTAGGTTGCAGTAGGTACTGGGAGATGAAGAAGCTTGCAGAGGACAGAGTAACATAGAGAGCTGCATCAAACTAGTCTCTGGACTGAGGACCACAACAAAACAACCATGTAGATGTAGATGTATTGTTGACATTTCACATATTGATCAATTACCTTTCGTACTGAGGTATGTGAACGAGAATGGTGAGCGTGTTGAACGTTTCCTTTTATTGTTGCTAAACCCAGGAGTCACAAGTCTGGAAACCTAGCTGAGGCCGTACTGAAAGTCCTGTCCACAAATCCCGTTAATACTCCTGACTCTTGAGGACAGCGGCGCTAGCATTTCGTCAAGAGCTTTCACAGGTTCTCAGGCACGCAATTAGTATCGAAATCAGAGTGTGCATTCTGTGACTCGTGCAGCACATTCTTTGAATTTAGTTGACACCACAGTTCCAAGCTGTTGTCAGAAGGCACGTTCATTTTTCAACTTGAATCAGTATTCCTGTTGACAGTTTGGAAGGGCATAGTACAGAGATTTAATGGCATAAATGTGAAATTGCAGAGTGTAAGTATTGATATTGAAGAGCTCGAAGAACAGTTTTCAGCTAACTGTTTCCCACGTTATTACACAGCTGCAGGAAACTTAAGTGTACCGTGTGCAGCCACATACAACACGGACACATTCCGTTTCCTGTGGAACTACGTAAGCGAACACGATTCTCCAGACCCACAGCTTGTGGAAAACGACGAATCTTTCTACAGTGTAGATGTTAATGAGGAGGGTCTGAGAGAAGAAATTTTGCTGTTAAAAAAGATTCGTGAAGGCAATTTTGTGTCTGAGCCACTTCTGCGCTTCGTAAGTACAGTTTCAGTGACGTACTGCAAAGTACAATGACTGCCTTATGGATTGTTCTGCACTTTGCGTGTTAGCGTCGCCCAAGCAGAGTATATCTGAACTTTCTTGGAAGAGTTGATAACTGTTACAGAACGACAGTGGGGCAAGAGCGGCATGTTGGGATCAGCTACGATCGCAACAGGATCAGAATTTATGCACTCATTGCATTATATCTGGATTATAGAAGTTTAAGCTTCCAAAAAAGGTGGGCAGAAAGTACAGTTATGCAAACTGTGAAAGTTACAGTTTCTTAAGAAGAAGCCATTGACTGATTTTTTTGCATTAACACTTTCTGACGTTATCCATATTAAGGAGTTTAAAATAAATTTGTAGGAGGGGCCCAGCAACATTTACTCACAGCCCAGAAAGTGTAGTGCTGGCCCTGCCGTTGGTACCTGCAGCGATATGGAATAGCTGCTTATTTAAAAAATACAGACGAATTATTCCGACTTAAAATCTGTTTAAAGTCAGAGAAACTGTGGAGTCAGAAATAAGAGACTTGAGTAACGTAATAGTAATTGATTTGATAGACATACAGTCTTCATTATACTTATTGGCTCGGTGTATGAATCAAAGTAAATGTAATTTTATTACCTGCAGTTCCACGACTTGCGTTGCCATCTCAGCTGCACGATCGTGACTGATGAGTGTCGAGATTCGTGTGCGTCATTGTAAAATTGCTTTCATGTGCTAAAATTTGGGCCTCAGGGTTCTGTCTCGAATACAATTAGAATTACTTTGGTTGTTGCAATCTTTTATGTAAAGTACAGACAAAAATAGGATAGGGACAGGATTTCCTGTACATAGTGTATGTGGCATCGTTGCTTTCCAACTAATTTCCTGTATCTGGTGACTGCTTTCCGTTACAATCAAAATGGATCTTTTGTGTCTTCATAAACGAAGTGGTCTACAAGTGCAGGGCATACCGACAGGAGGGGAATGTGGAAGAGAGAGTGGGTAAATCAACTGCATTACTCTCTAAAGTCAGAGTAAAGGTCCACGTCGTCTGGTAGGTGGTGGCGTGTTTCGCAAGAGCAGCGTTACAGCTGTGTGGGAACTGTGAGGTGTGAGGTTGTGCTCTGATTGTGTTTAGTTAAATGTGGACTGACTGTATGGTTCCAGATGATGGGCACGTGATGTAGTGTGAATATTGCTACTAATATCCCATTGTTATTAAACGCAGGAGGTACAGTAGAGTACAATATTTGTTGAAAATGCTGAAGTAAATTGATGTAAATTGCTTCTGATATCAGAAGCGAAAATTCTGGTGATAGAACTGATATAGGAATGATCTCAGTATGTTGCAAATTAGAATAGTATGATGTAGCACCTTGTTGGCTGGTGTGAAATACTTTTCGGCGATTAGATATTATAGATCAGTTGTGTTTGTTCACAATGAACTGTTGACTTTTGTAAAGTTTAGTCTAGAAGTGTACTCGAGACGTTTTTTGTGAGCTACTCAAGGAGGGGAAAATTAGTCAGTGACAGTGGGATTGAATTTTTGAATTGTTTATTGAAGAAAGATGCAAATTGTTACTGGAGAAGTTGTTTCAGTTTTTTTTTTGCAGAGAGTTTGTTGGACTGGCTGCCTCATGACAGCATCTCCATCAGCTGACTGTCCTTGTTCTCCCTGGCGAGGTCCACTGCTGTGGCCCCACTGTCACCAGTTGTGGCATCCCTTTCGGCCCCCACCTGGAGCAGGGCAGCCGCCACTTCTGCGTTGCCACAGCGTGCAGCCAAGTGCAGCGGCGTCCACCCACTGCCATCCCCGGCGTTGTGGTCGGCGTTACCCCGCAACAGCAGCCGTGCCACAGCGGCTCTGTCCCTCTCCGCAGCCACGCACAGAGGTGTCCACTGCTGCCAGGTGATCCTGGCGTCCACAGCCGCCCCCGCATCCACCAGGAGCCGTGTCGCCTCGACGTCTCCCCTGGATGCTGCGACGTGCAGGGCGGTCCACCCCCTCACCCCACCCCCCGCCACCACGTCGGCCCCCACGGCGAGCAGCACCCTCATCTCCCCCACTGCTCCCTGCTCAGTCACCAGGATCAGCCTCCTGCCTCTCTGCTCTGCGGGGAGCCTCCTGCACAAAACACACAAATTGCCACTCTCTGCTACAAACACACATCACACATAATGAGTAAAACTGCCACACGAGACAACACAACTGCAGTGAATACTAATCTGTCCTGAAACAAACCTACCGTATCTCTCCTCCTGCAATACAAAATAGTGCGCAACTCTGCGTGTATTAAGCTACAGTAAATCTGTTCTACTTCCACCATTAAAAAAATCTTTTCTCATCATCAATTACAAATACCATTGTACAATCTCTGAAAGAATTACGTTGTCACATTTCGTCACACTCCTTCCTGGAAGTCAGCTCCTTTGATCTCAGTACGCTGTAGCTAACCAGTTGCTCACCTCCACTACAGAACAGCCTTGTTGCATCTAATACTACTACTCTGTCTGCAGCTTAACTACCAGATATCACACTCAAGAAGAATCCCATCTCCTGATTTTCGAAGTCACTCTCCTCATATCCCACAAAAAAAAAAACCAATCCAATTATCGGTCCATTTCTTGACAAAGACTCACCAAGTACTGAAAGTTTCTGACAGACAGAGAGGCAGACACACACACACACACACAGAATTGTTCAGATATAAAAAAACACCAAACTGGCAACTCTGTTCCCATAAAAAATTTGTGTGTGTGTGTGTGTGTGTGTGTCAGATTTGGTGGGCCTGATAGCAAATGCACTTTCATGTAACATGTACTATCATACTCAAAACTACCCAAATGACCAGAATTGTGTTTCACTTGATTTGTAGGCAATCCACATAACACAGATCCTCTGCTCCTTTTGGGTGCAGTCGTTTCATTATACCACATGGTTACTGCAAGAGAACACAAGAGACAACTGCTCTGTGTGACTACCAGTCTAGATGGAAATTAATACTACGATAATACAAATACCAGAACATATGGAATTAGAGATTACACAGCCATTACACTTGTAAACGCAAATTTATTGCAATAAACGACACATGGAAAAGCAATTTTCACCTTGAAATTGTATGACGAAAATTTTGTTTCTGCAGTACGCTCTCCAAATACAATCCATCAGCTACTATTCCTGTTAGCAATAACATGAAATATCATAACGATGGTTTCACAAGTGAGAAAGAGTGCTCATGTGTGAAATGACACGCCAGGATTCGAACCCAAACATGTGCCTCTTGTGAATTTTTCGATGACTTTGCAGACGTGAGGAAACAATGAAACGGCAGAAATATATCATATGACAAAGTTTTCTGTCGACCAGAGATTCGAACCCCGGACTTAGTTAAGTAAGCACAATCAAACATTAGAAAGCGTCATTTTTAACCAGTGGCGAGATGATAAACTGAAATGACAAGACGAAAATGTTTTGCTTTACCAGGATTCGAACCCTGCACCCCACTACATTCACTTCTTGTCACGTGTAGACGTTGCATGTTGGCTTACTTCAACAGCAGCGAAATATTTACACGTCTGAATTCTAAATAACATGACGAAAATTTCTGTGCTGACTACGAATCGAACATTACACACTTCGTTGTTGACTATATACAAAGACACGTTGACTATCGAATTCTTTTTCACGAGGAGCTAGGAGCGGCATAAGCCTGACATGATATGACGAAAATTTTCGTGTCTGACGTGGGAGTCTAAACATTATTGTTGACAAAGCCCAGAGAATCATTAACAATAATTTGTCACATGTAGTTTAATGCGCGCACGTTGCAACTTGTAATGACAGGCCAGGATTCGATCCCAGACATGTGGCTTGTGGAGGTCTTGCGGACTTTGTACACATAACGAAACAATGAAACGAAGGAAATGTATCATCTCAAAGGGCTGAGACGTGACGAAAATGGAGATTTGAATGTGGCACCAATATTTTCCATATCTCAAGCTCAATTACAGTAAGAGTCAAGTGCCCTGTGACCTTGCACGGCGATTGACTCATTGATAAAAAAAAATACCGCGTAAGAAAGGTAACTGTTGACAGAGTTTCGACCTGGCATGACTTCCTCCTCTGTCAGGGCCCAATCTATACCGACTCTCCTCCAGGTTACCAGAGATGGGGGAGATGCTGCTTCTGCTTGATAAAAAAAGATTGCCTGACGTGAGAAACGAACACAGAACTTCGGCACACGTAGCTAGAATCATTTGAACTTCTTTAACTAATAACTTTTAGCACGAATTAAAATTCATGGAAGTGACAGGATTCGATCCCACTAAGTGCAGACTGAAACTGGCCACCTTAACTACTTCTTTCCATTTTATTTTTTAACCACTACACCATCCCTTTCTCTACACGATATCTTCCGTGCCAAAGCTTTATTTTTTAATTTTTTGGGGCGTCAGTGTCAGGCAGGTGGCGATAAAGGGGGCACAGGTGAAGAACCCAGAGACCCATCCGCCATGCTGTCTCAGCTGTCCGCTTTCCTTGTGATGTTCTGACTTTCTTGTTCAGGAAGGCGCTGGTCAGCACCAGGGAGGCAGGCAGGCGGGGGCGAGGAGGCCCGGCCATGACTCCTCCCCCACACCTGTCACCGAGGCGATCCTTTATTTTCGTGTACGATTTTTAAATTTTTTTATTTTTAATACTTCCTCCAGAAGACCATGTCCACACACTATCATCTCAGCTGTGAGCAACGGCTTGAAGTTCGTGTTCACGACGCTTTGCTTTCCGATTTATTTCGCAGTATCTTCTCAGTCGTCCGATGCATCAGTTCCCGAGGCTTATTGGGGAAGTTGGTCCTCTGCTGCATCTGAGTACTCCACTCGCTGGAAGCTGCGTGCTGCGATTCCTGATACTTGGGGTAATGATGAATGTAACGCAGAACAGAAGAAATCAGCAATCCCTTGTTGTTGTTGTGGTGGTGTTCAGTCTAGAGACTGGTTTGATGCAGCTCTCCATGCTACTCTATCCTGTGCAAGCTTCTTCATCTCCCAGTACCTACTGGAACCTACATCCTTCTGAACCTGTTTTGTGCATTCATCTCTTGTTTTCCCTCTACGATTTTTCCCTCCGTGCTGCCCTCCAATACTGAATTGGTGATCCCTTTATGCCTCAGAATATGTCCTACTACCCGATCCCTTCTTCTAGTCAAGTTGTGCCACAAATTTCTCTTCTCCCCAATTCTATTCAATACCTCCTCATTAGTTATGTGATCTACCCATCTAATCTTCAACATCCTTCTGTAGCACCACATTTCGAAAGCTTCTATTTTCTTCTTGTCCAAACTATTTATCGTCCATGTTTCACTTCCATACATGGCTACACTCTATACAAATACTTTCAGAAGAGAATTCCTGACACTTAAATCTATACTTGATGTTAACAAATTTCTCTTCTTCATAAACGATTTCCTTGCCATTGCCAGTCTACATTTTGTATCCTCTCTACTTCGACCATCATCAGTTATTTTGATCGCCAAATAGCAAAACTCCTATACTATTTTAAGCGTCTCATTTCCTAATCTAATTCTCGCAGCATCACCCGACTTAATTCGATTACATTCCAATATCCTCGTTTTGCTTCTGTTGATGTTAATCTTATATCCTCCTTTCAAGACACTGTCCATTCCGCTTAGCTGCTCTTCTAGGTCCTTTGCTGTCTCTGACAGAATTACAATGTCATCGGCGAACCTCAAGTTTTTATTTCTTCTCCATGGATTCTAATACGCACTCCGATTCTTTTTTTTCTTTTTTTTTTTTTGTTTCCTTTACTGCTTACAGATTGAATGACATCGGGGAGAGACTACAACCCTATCTCACTCCCTTCCCAACCACTGCTTTCCTTTCATGGCCCTCGACTCTTATAACTGCCATCTGGTTTTTGTACAAATTGTAAATAGCCTTTCGATCCCTGTATTTGACCCCCACCACCTTCAGTCCCTTATTCTGGTTAAAAGTAGTTCTGGCATTCGGAAAAATAGTAAAATTAAATGTAGCAGAAAGTACCATGACTTCTGTCGTGAGGATAAATATTTGCTCCGAGATTCCAACACAAAGTAGGGTGCTTCTGACCTACGTATTTTAGTGAAGATTTCTATTCCCTTAAAAATAAGTAAATTAACCAGTAAAAAATACCGTTTAAGACAAAAGAGCTTAAGGACGATTCATTATGTTGTTCTTGTTTTTACGTCGTTTTTTATTCACTTTGCATACTGTTTCACGTAACTATATTAACTGAAAAAATTTTGCGAAGTTTCTCTCGTAGTTCTTCGCCGCCCCGTGGTCCGCTTGTGCCCGGCGTGCGTGCGGCGCCCCATCCAACGTCCGCCCGTTTTGTTTTCTTCCGTTACGAGGTTATACGTTGTTTGTTCTTTTAGCCAGTTTGCAGCATTTCTTCACTGTAAATGGGCATGGGACGTCGCTAGGATTCAAAAAACTGGAAGGCAACGTATTGTGCGCAGTGCGCGTTTTACTGTGGCTACCAGTTGTCTGATAACTCGTCAGATGTCCTTCACTTCGGCGCACACAAACCTGTGTTCTTCAGTGTCTGTCAGGTCACAATTCTCCCGAATTGGCCAATCACCCAGATGCATTGCTTGAAGTTTCTCTGTGGTTTCTACTTTCCTGTACCGAGTAGTTTTCACATTTGTTGGTAGGTGAAGGGTGCCGATGTTGTTTCAAATGACCTTGCAGTTGCAGTGCGAACACTTTTGTACAGTCACGTTTCTGCTTTTGCTTCTCATCAACTCCACGTACATGTTCTTAAGTTTTGCCATATTCGACAGGAAAACCTCTGGTTTGAGTGTAACTGAGTTCGAATCGAAATTGTTCAAAATCATAAAAGCCATTGGGGACGTGCCATACATCTACGGGTGGATGCAAGACAGTGGGAGTAGTTTCGCCTGCTAAGTGGGACATGAGGGCCGAGGGTGTCTTCTTCCACAGCTAGTATGTGCAACACACGAAGAGAGCTTGTGACTTTCTCCCAACGTCGGTGAGATTTGATCCCCATTCCCCACCCCTCCCCCCCTCCCCACCCCCACGTACACCCCATTTCGGGCTGAGACGGTCAACATGTCAAACTTTATCTTAAAAATATTACCACGAGTTATAAAATGGCCCAATGGCCCAAAGCTGAGAGGAATATTGCTGGTGTTTCACATGGAATGGGTACAACCTGTGCCACACAGTTGACTTTGCAGACCATGTACATATTTGCAAAGTCTGCCCATGGTATGTCATCAAGTCTTCTCACGCTATGTTCTTTGTCAGTAGCTGGCACGCTGGCAAGTGTTTTCCTAGAGTTGGCAGCTGTAGTGCGATTTATAACAGACCTGTAGTCGAAACCCAGAATTTGCATATGGTTGACTACATTGAGGTCTCGCGTGTTTCGCGGAGATATTCCACGCCCCACATTCACGATGCGTGATTTAGCGTTGCTCAGCTTCGCACCTGATGCAAGTTCGTATTTGCTGACGACCTACAATTCTTCAAAATTCTACCAATGATGTCGGCAAAACACTGGGGAGAGTCCATTGTTTTCAGAAGGCACTGGTTGCTCACCCTGTAGAAAGCCTTCTCGAAATCGAGCGGCATTACAGCGCAGTGAAACGTGGGAGTGAGTGCCGCAGCTACGAAGGGTGTGTATTCACAAACAGTTTGGATAACTCATCTCTCTTTACCCACACTAGTTTGATACGAGCCAGTTACCTCACGCACTATGAATTTTACTCTGTGGACAAGAACGCGCGCCATAAATGAAGAAAGAAACACAGCTAAGGAATTATTCAATGCCACAAGTAATCAACGGAATTGCGTATTCAAAAAAATTGAGATGTGTGTCGGTATAATCGGGAAAATATAATTTTGAATAGTGTACATGGTCATAGTTTGTTAAATTTTTCACCTTTAGGTCGATGGGCTACTAAACTGAAACTGCGATGACATTCAAGATGATTAAGTTAAGATGTCCTTAATGGTTTTGGATATGGAAGTCTCTAACTTGGTAACAGATGACGTGAAGAGGAGACAAAATGTTCAGGCTTTTACTGGGTATGGAACCTAGAACTAATGCAGCGTTCCCCGCACAGAGCAGCCACGTTACCATTTAGCCACAGCCGCTACTACTGATCTCTCACTGCGGTATTCTTCTTCAATAGAGAGATTTAGTAGCGTTAAATATGAGATTAGTTTTTTGTTCTGTGTGGATTAACCTCTCTCTAACCAAGTAATAAATTTGAGACCCCACTGAAGTGACAATCAGTCAGATCACATACCGGAAATGACAACGAAATATCAAGTGAATTTAGCAGGACAAGTCTGAACCACACCGGGAAGTAAATAGACGATCACGTAGTTGCCAAATGTATTCTGCGATATTGCCAATTCTGCATTAGACTAGCGACACGGAGAATACGTTTGTTCAGCTGATGCTCTGAGCTTTCTAGCACTTGGTGATCTCGCCTCGTGAAGACGCACGGAAGCTGTCTGTTGCTGCAATGGCTGACAGCCGAAATACGTGAACCGTGTCCCAGAGTTTCATTTGCGCTTCAATAACTTCTGTTTTGATCCAAAGCAATGTTTCGAATAATATCCAGATCCACCGTCTCTAAATCTAACGTCGTAAACAAAGAGCAGAAGAAAACATTTGGATGGCCCTACTCTTCAGTAGCTGTTGTATCTGTTTCTTTTTTTTGTGTATGTGTCTTACATGTACTGCAGACATGAAGCTCACTCACCAAAAATGGTTCGCTTTTTTATTACCACCTCACACCGTTAACGTTATGACTAAATAACCTTCCATATAATATTATTTACCTTTCCTTAAGTATGCTTTCATTGGTATTATCCCCAATACATAACAACCTAAATGTTCACTAGATGCAAGGCTAGTGAAGGCTAAACTTCTGGCTAATAAAGTAACAAATTCTCATTTCGAGATGTCAGAAACGGGCGACGTAAATGAAATCATATTAGTAGGTCAGGAGCCGCTAACGCCGGCTGAGCTCGAACAAATGAAAAATCCAGACGTACAAAACACGGATGTCGACATCTCGGCCCCGATAGGCGCTCCGCAACTTCAGAATGAAGTCGTTATAACGGAGGCCCAACAACACGTTGAGGCTGTTGTTAATTTTGTAAATTACGGGGAAGAACACAGCGAGGACGAAACCGATAGGGCAGTGTCGCCAGAACAGTGCTACATAGGTGTCCAATTACACAATCGTGGTGAAGCGCCAGAAAAAACAGAAGCAGATAAATTTATGATACTGTTGAAATGTATGGAGGAATTCAAAGGTGAACTAACAAGTCAAATCAAAAACGAAGTAAGGATTGTGAGAGAAAGCATAGAAGGCATAGAAGGCCAAATGAAGGAAAATAACGAAAGCCTAGGACGGAAAATCAAAGGCGATATAAAGAACATCCAGGTAGGTACTGAACGTCAAATGAAGGAACATAATGAAAGCGTAGAAAGCATGAAGATGGATCTGGAATGTCGGTTAAACAATTCCACGAGGAGATCAAGGACTCTCATGAAGACATGTATAACAAACTGCGTGGGGAAATTGAGCAGGTCGACAGTCAGACTAGGAATAATGAAGCAAAGATCTCTAAATTAGCGGTATCCGTAGAGCAACTTCCGGTATTGCAGGAGAGGTAACGGTGGTAGTAGGCGAGCTGTCGGCGAAATGGCCAATCTGGTTATTGCAAGCCAAACGTGCAACACGCCACAAGGAAAGGAAACCATTGTAGACAGCGCGAACTCGAATTCGGGAGTGCAAATGATCACCGACATGGATTACAAACACCTGCTCTCTGTGCAGAGTTTTCACCACTATAAAGACAGTGGAAACGTTCTGCATCCTCAGGCCTTTTTACAGCAATTTCTAGTGCCAATGCCACCAAATTGGCTCCTCAAATTTAAGCTATCTTTCATTTGCGTATTTCTAGAGGGTAGCGTATCCGAGCGAATGCGAGGTGTCGCAGATAATTTCACCTCCTATGAGGAATTCAAGGAGATCTTCTTGGGCACTTATTGGTCAAAGGCGACCCAAGAACGTATCAAGCAGGAGATTATCCTCTGTAAAGACTTTGACAACTCGGGATTCACAAACCCTTTCAAGTTCTTCGAGGCTCTAATTAAAAAGAATGTCTTCCTCGATGCACCATGTAGTGATACCGAGCTCATCCGTTTTTGCTATATGAAACTGCCATTGAATTACCAACAGTCGCCGATAGGACGATGCGGCAGTGATATTGAGGAGTTTAAAAACTTTCTCAGAGAATCAGAGTTTGCATTAGAGAGAGAGATGGGCAGAAACCGCAGAAGGCAACAAGGACAGGCGAACGGCCAGGCTGAGCAAACGGGAAGAGAGCAGCGCAGGGACCGTAGGCATGACAATAACAATTATAATATTTCTGTCGGAGGAGGTCCGCGCCAACAGCCGTACAGGCGTAATAGCAATTACAACGGCAATGGAGGCAATGGTAGGAACGGAACGTCGTATCGGAACAACGGCAGGCAATGGCGTCAGTCGCAAGATGGCGACGACGATACTAATAATAAAATTATAAACAGTCGACCAGTTGCAATGGATAAAGAAATTCTTTACCTAGGCTTCGACAAATATAAATTTGTCTTCTTCAGAAGTAGCAATTTTACATTAGTAAGGACTAATGTACCATCGCCGTTTTTACAATTGTCGGCATAGATCCATGTGTCAAAAATAGTCGTTTGTGAGCACTGCAAGATCCATCAGCTATTTTATATCTACGCGACAAACCCTAATTCTAGGGTTATATTTTATTTTTGACACATGGATCGGATCACGACATACGTGGATGACATCACTATCGCCGAAGCCTCGTGGGAGAGACATAATGAAATACTGAGGAACCTGTTGAGCACTTTGAAAGCATATGGTGTCACGGTAAATTTAGAAAAATCATACTTTGGAAGGTCACAGGTAAAGTTTTTAGGCCACATAATCTCGGCCGAAGGGATCTACCCCGACCCAGAGAAATTAGATGCAATTGAACAGTTATCCACCCACCACCACCAGAAAGAAATTAAGGGGTGTTCTACGTTTATACAATTTCTACAAAAGATTCGTAAACCCAGACTGTCTGGCTACCCCTCGTCTGTGTGCCCTTATGGGAAAGAAAACACCTTGGGTGTGGGAAGCTCCCATACTATGGCATCTGGACCTCACCAGAGATTGCTGTATACCTACAGACTCAGCGAAAACAGCATTGTGCATAGTAGTGTTCCAGGAGTTCGAGTCCGAGAGGGGCACTGAAAGACGGACAATCGGTTTCGGCAGCAGAACACTGTCGAAATGCGAAAGGAACTACTCGGTAACAGAACTGGAGGCATTGGCGGTTGTGTGGGCGTTTGAGAAGATCAGGTATTTCCTGTTCGGGAGGAAAAATCGCGTCTACACTGACCATAAAGCGCTACAATTCCTGCTAACAGCCAAATTAAACCACAGGAGATTAGGAATATGGGTACTTTATCTGGAACACCACGAATTCTCGATCGTACACATCCCGGGCTCGACTAATATTATCGCCGACGCACTGTCCAGATCCCCTATCGGATTAATCTCCACTGTACAGGACGATCTCGAGGAAAGTAATTTTAGCATCTTCTACATGAGAAAGGTTGCGTTCGAGAATTTCGTAACGGCCTCAATGCAAGATATTGCAAGAGAACAGGATAAGGACCCAGTCTTGCGAAAGATTAAGGAACAATGGAGAGATAAAGAACAGGTCGGAACTCGACAATTATATATCGTAAGAAAAAACATCATTTTCTACCGTAGGGAAATCGAGGATGCGCGTTGGGTTTTGTGCATCCCCGAAGAGACGATCAATAAAATAATATGGTACACGCACCTGAGCTATGTACTTTTCGGCACCAGGAAGTGCTATGTAAAACTAAAAACGCTGTGCCATTTTAGGAATATGGAGAGGCGCATTAGGAAGGTGCTCTCCGTCTGCAAGTTGTGCCAAAAGTCCACGCACAACAACTAGAATTTCCAAGCTCCCTTGTATCGGATAATCCCACAAAGACCGAAACAATTAGGTGCCGCGGATCATCTCGGTCCATTACCAGGGACGAGTTGTGGTTATTGCTTTGTGCTCGACGCGGTCGAGCTTACGTCAAAATACGTAACGTTCACCCCGTTACGTAAGGCAACAGCAGCGACGGTATCAGAGGCCATCTGCAGGGACTTCTCATCGCAAGTAGGTAAAGTTGAGAGCATCGTTACCGACAATGGGCCGTAATTCAGGGCGAAGAATTGCGTTGAAACATTGGAACGACGCGGCATAAAGCCGATTTTCATTTCAGCCTTCCACCCGTCTTCGAATCCGCCTGAGCGCGTGATTAAGAATTTAGGAAACCTTTGCCGAGTGTACTGCGCTAAGCAGCACGCCTACTGGGAGGTTTTCTTATCTCTGATTTTCAACAGGTTATGAATGAGCTGCCTCACGGGACAACGAAGTTTCCGCCGATTACGGTTTTAAGAAACAGGCACCCGACAGACCGAATCAGGGAGCTAGTTGACTTCCCTCATCGAGAGCGGACGCAGCACAGAGCTGTAGTTCAAAAATGGCTCTGAGCACTATCCGACTTAACTTCTGAGGTCATCAGTCGCCTAGAACTTAGAACTACTTAAAGCTAACTAACCTAAGGACATCACACACATCCATGCCCGAGGCAGGATTCGAACCTGCGACCGTAGCGGTCGCTCGGTTCCAGACTGTAGCGCCTAGAACCGCACGGCCACTCCGGCCGGCTACAGCTGTAGTAAACATGGCATTGGAAAATATAAAGGCGGCGGCAGAAAAACGCAAAAGGTTCGCAGACAGAGGGGCGAAGGTCAGGCACTTTGAGGTCAGACACTTTGAGTACTATTGAAATCCCACCGACTGTCACGCAAGCAAAAGGGGCTCTGCCAGAAATGATTTTCTGGTTGTATGGACCATTCAGAGTAAGAAGCGTGGCCCACCTGAACTCATGCGAGTTAGAGTACATTAAGAGTTAACGATTATTAGGTTTACATCGTATTACGTATATGAAACCCTTTATTGGTTAGAAATGGTAATTTGTTTGTCTTTGTGTTTCTTGTGTTGCGTTAGTAATAAGTTCTGAAATGACTAGGATTTAGAGTGTATCAGGTATATCATGTTTTGTGTAGTGTCTTATTTTTGTGTCTTGTCTTCGATACAAGAGATCAGCAGATTGTTCAATGAAAAATTTGTAACAGGGCATGTTATGTAAAAGATTGTTCCGCAACGGAAAACGACGTTCCGACAAAGAAAACGGAGGAGCGTGTGCAGAATCGGCTTATGAGGATGTTGAGTGGTTGAAAGCGAGCTATTGAGCCATGCAAAGGAGAGTGCGTTCGCGAAATGAAATATCGGAATTCTTTTTTCCATTCAGGAAGAAGTAGAGCCTTGTTTTAGTGGCGTTGAGGGGGCGCGTTTTTGAGTAGTCCGCGCGGCCATGCGTTGAAGGACGAAGTTTTGGGAGATTTTTCGGCCGCCGACAGAGCGACGTATGTGAGGAGATTTTTGGTCACGGCTCTGTGACGTTCACCTAGGGCAAGTTTTGCGGCGCGAAAGCTAGATTTCAGGAGCACGTAATGTGTCGGGAGAAATGGATTGTAGGGCAAATCTTCAACATGGCGAACAAATAATTCTACGAAATGTAACAACATCCAAGTTATGCGACGGAAAATCAAACAATGCTAGGTTGAAGTAGTTAGCTTTAATATTAAAATATTCTCTTTTTTATGTCTAGGAAAAGGGAACGAAACAAGGAAAATTGAACGACAAAGAAGATCAAAGGAAGACAAAATCAGACCGAAAGATACGCAAGGAAGGACTAATAAAGAAAGCGTAAATCCAGAGAAAAGGGTAACATAAACTGCAGAACGTAAACACAAGAATGTAAGTAAAATAAGACGCATAGAGGGAGTAACCTTTCAATGTATTCTAATGTTACAGACGGGAGACAAAGAAGGACACCAAGTAACAGACTCACACGAGTACAGCAGCCAAACAACAGAGCCAATTGTTGTAATTATCTTTTAATAACTGTTCCAGATCGCAGCGAGAATCGGAGAGTCGAAAATTTCGTACCAGTATGCAGTGGACTGGAAGCGACATCTAACCTACATGTATTTCCAAACAGTTTACAGGGAAGGACACAGAGGAAAAGGAATAGGGGCAACGGAACTACCAGGTTTACGTAGAAAGTAGTAAGTAGAACATAGTTAGATGCAGGTGGAAAGGAAATGTAGTTAGCGCTAGAAGGAAGAATGCCATGGCATGTAATTAGAATACTAACAAATGGCCATCCTTCATTCCTCAGCACACCCACTTGTCCCAAACATAAAAGTAAGATAGAAAAGAACGTAAAACGAGATTCCAGCTGGAATATTATAGCTAAAAACTATTAGTAAACAGATAGAAAGAAGAGTGTAAATGTATATTTTCATGTTTGTTTTTTTCTCTTCATAATGTCTTATATTGTTTTGTTTATTATTGTAATAACAGTAGATGTAACTTTTATAACTGAATTGAGTAAAGTAACTCAGTCCTTTTAAATGAGAATAATGATAAAACGATTGACAAGTTCTGCAGCAAATTGTAATGTATGGAAAGGTCACAGGAGGTGACCAGCAACTGTAATAACATGTAAATGAATGTAAGTTGGGGAGATTTGTATTTGTTTCTAAAATGTACTTTAAATTTCTGTACGCAGAAACGACAAGGAACTTTGGGAGGCTGAACACAACATAGAGAGAGAAAGGGGAGCTTACCGGTTGCAAAGGACGAGACTGACGAACGAGGAGGGCTTGACAGCGGCTGAGCGGAAGGGTCGAGCGGCCGCAAGGAAACACCTTGTAATCTGGTTACCGCTGAGCAGCGACACCGTAGCACAATGGGCGACGCCGAAGGCGACATTGCCGAGCCACGGGCTGCCAGTTCAACGCTCCAGACAGATAAACACAGCTGACGCACGTCACTGTCGAAGGAATCCTTGGCGAAGGCACATAACACCATCACAGGCGGATTGAAAGGCGAAAACCTCACCTAATATTCCGCCTGTCGATCTCTATTCCTATCTGCCAGCGGAAATCTTGAACAATCTGGTAAATCCCATGTACCCTTCCGACACCATACCGAACAAGCGGGAACAAACGGCGCCTACCAAATTGTCCCCACACGCATCAAGGAAACGCCCAATTCACGCCACGCTATGGGCGTCAACAAGATGCAAAGAAGAGCGTGGAAAACATGCATGATGGTGACACTTGGATGTCGTACAGCAGCGGACGGCACAGGCTGGTATGCTTACCACCCTGCGCACGTCACAGTGACTTGGTTTGTCTATCAAGAGGCCAGTCATAGCAGTACAACGTCACCATGTTTTTGCCTTGTCTATCAAGAGGCCAGCCAAAGTAATTCAACGTTCAGCGAGCCACAGGAGAGTTGAGTGGCGTACCATCGATGCAGAAAACGAACTGTGCCCTTACCTAGCAGTCTGCAGTTGCTTCATGGCCCTCTCCCTCTACACAGTGACCCCTGATTAGTGCAACAGCAGCACCAGGTGACCGTGAAAAGTGAAACAAAAATGAGAACACATTTTTTTTCATATATGCACTACAGCTACACACAGAGAAATCAAACAACGCAAAGAACCATACTTCAGGCAACAAATAGGAGTGCCAACATGAAAAATGGTTCAAATGGCTCTGAGCACTATGGGACTTAACATCTGAGGTCATCAGTCCCCTAGAACTTAGAACTGTAAAACCTAACTAACCGAAGGACATCACACACATCCATGTCCCAGGCAGGATTCGAACCTGCGACCGTAGCGGTCACGCGGTTCCAGGTTGAAGCGCCTAGAACCGCACGGCCACACCGGCCGGCGCCAACATGAAGTTTTTGCATTAGTTTGTTTGTGTGTTCTCTTTCTATGTGTTCTTGTGTTAGTTAAGATGTTACTTTAATGACGATTATGTGTTTATATGTAATTGAGGCCTACTATGTTTTTCATATGTTTTATGAGTTTAGTTTAGAGTTTTCTTTCATAACTATTATGTTTGTATATGTTCTAGTGTTAGTTATAAATAGCGTTCTGTATGTGTTACGGTCACGGAGGGAGTAAATTCTTATATGTGCAATACTGTATGGCATGTTTACATTTTGTGTTTTTATATCAAGGGATAATTTGCGTTTCTTGTGTATTGTGGGTTAGATAATACACTCCTGGAAATTGAAATAAGAACACCGTGAATTCATTGTCCCAGGAAGGGGAAACTTTATTGACACATTCCTGGGGTCAGATACATCACATGATCACACTGACAGAACCACAGGCACATAGACAGAGGCAACAGAGCATGCACAATGTCGGCACTAGTACAGTGTATATCCACCTTTCGCAGCAATGCAGGCTGCTATTCTCCCATGGAGACGATCGTAGAGATGCTGGATGTAGTCCTGTGGAACGGCTTGCCATGCCATTTCCACCTGGCGCCTCAGTTGGACCAGCGTTCGTGCTGGACGTGTAGATTGCGTGAGACAACGCTTCATCCAGTCCCAAACATGCTCAATGGGGGACAGATCCGGAGATCTTGCTGGCCAGGGTAGTTGACTTACACCTTCTAGAGCACGTTGGGTGGCATGGGATACATGCGGACGTGCATTGTCCTGTTGGAACAGCAAGTTCCCTTGCCGGTCTAGGAATGGTGGAACGATGGGTTCGATGACGGTTTGGATGTACCGTGCACTGTTCAGTGTCCCCTCGACGATCACCAGTGGTGTACGGCCAGTGTAGGAGATCGCTCCCCACACCATGATGCCGGGTGTTGGCCCTGTGTGCCTCGGTCGTATGCAGTCCTGATTGTGGCGCTCACCTGCACGGCGCCAAACACGCATACGACCATCATTGGCACCAAGGCAGAAGCGACTCTCATCGCTGAAGACGACACGTCTCCATTCGTCCCTCCATTCACGCCTGTCGCGACACCACTGGAGGCGGGCTGCACGATGTTGGGGCGTGAGCGGAAGACGGCCTAACGGTGTGCGGGACCGTAGCCCAGCTTCATGGAGACGGTTGCGAATGGTCCTCGCCGATACCCCAGGAGCAACAGTGTCCCTAATTTGCTGGGAAGTGGCGGTGCGGTCCCCTACGGCACTGCGTAGGATCCTACGGTCTTGGCGTGCATCCGTGCGTCGCTGCGGTCCAGTCCAAGGTCGACGGGCACGTGCACCTTCCGCCGACCACTGGCGACAACATCGATGTACTGTGGAGACCTCACGCCCCACGTGTTGAGCAATTCGGCGGTACGTCCACCCGGCCTCCCGCATGCCCACTATACGCCCTCGCTCAAAGTCCGTCAACTGCACATACGGTTCACGTCCACGCTGTCGCGGCATGCTACCAGTGTTAAAGACTGCGATGGAGCTCCGTATGCCACGGCAAACTGGCTGACACTGACGGCGGCGGTGCACAAATGCTGCGCAGCTAGCGCCATTCGACGGCCAACACCGCGGTTCCTGGTGTGTCCGCTGTGCCGTGCGTGTGATCATTGCTTGTACAGTGCTCTCGCAGTGTCCGGAGCAAGTATGGTGGGTCTGACACCCCGTTGTCAATGTGTTCTTTTTTCCATTTCCAGGAGTGTAGTTGCGTTTTTCTTGTTTGTGTTTCAGTTTTTTTGTCAGTGTATGGGGGAGACTGTTTCTTTTTCCAGAGATTTCGATAGGAGGAAAGTGAACTATTGGGGAATTTTTGAGGATGTCGTGCGACGTTGTAGTAACTTGAAAAGAGGTGGTGCAAGCATGTTCATTCCTTTTCTTCTCAGGGTCAGTACGTATGTGGACATGCTGGATGATAGCCATGGGGATGCTGATCTGTGGTCACAGCAGTGGAGCCAGACATCAACGCATAACAATCCAGACTTTGCAGTCAGGAGTACTGTATTCACGGCAGCCAGATATATTAGTTACAAGCCATAAGTCGCTACAAACAAGAATAGAGGTATGGAAAATCAGGAATGAAGTACGGAAATTACAGGAATCATTCTCGGCATTGTATACCGAGGGGGAAAGGAACCACATATTAAAAGAAGCGCAAGTGGAAAACCAAGAATTACAGTTGACTTATGGTAAGCAGAGGGAGCAATTGTTTCGTTTAGTGGAGAGTGTGCCACAGGCGCTAACTAGGCACAAGAGGGGATGGATAAATGCAGGGGGAAAGATACTGAAAACGGTGTTCAGGCAGCGGATGACTATGATGTCTGACCATTGAATCAATCAGTAATTCAGGTAGAGCAAGCAGTCAGTGAGGTTAGAGGAACCACAGAGTGGCACGCAACACGCTTGTCAAGCCTGGAAATGAGGGTCTTGAATAACACCAAGCTCATACGAACCTCAGCAGAGGAGTTGACTCCTTACGCGGGAGAGACACGGGAAATTATAAATTGCGATTTAGAGATGCTGCAGAAACGATTAAACATATTGTATGGTAAGTTGGCAATTGCCAGGTTGCTCAGGGCATTAGCAGGTCGATTAAGTGACGCACGTACAGAAGTCACGATGTTACAGGTAACAGTATATTGTGCAGTAAACAGGCATATTAGTTCAGTGATGATCTCGACATACGATCTTTTCAGAGGATTACAATTAGCGAAGAGGCAATTTCCACCAGATGGAGAACATGTAGTGGAAGTAACACGGGCCACTATACAAATATTCTTTCATGTGCCATTGGTACGGGTGAGGACGGACGCGGCGAGAGTTTACATCGATTTCAATTTTCCAGTAGTCGGAGTTGATTCACGTTATGACTGTTACACTATTCATCCATACCCAGTGAAATGGAAGGAGATTGGGAAATGGGTGCAGATTAGGACGCAACACGTACTTTTTATTTCGGCGAGCAGAGAAGCTCACGGAGAAATACCATTGGGGGAGTTGGAGCATTGTACGCAAGGGCGAGTACCGATTTGCCCTAATCAACCAGTTTTTTCGGATAGTAGTACATGCGAAGTTGGATTGTTCCTGGGGACTACGAATGGCTCAGATTGTGAGAAAGAGGTGTTATTGACACATTCCTACTTCCAGAAGGTGGGGAGGCATTGGTCATATTCGGTATTTACGCCGGTCACTTGTTATACCAATCAGAGAGCGGATAAAATAAGGAGGTTGCAACTGCAGGAGAGTGGAATAATTATAAATGGTACTGTGTATGAAATTGTGGGGAAGGATTTCAGTCTTCCAGCATCGCGTACGGGTGAAACAGCTTTAACTTTGTCACAGGGAATGTTGTTTTATCCGGAGGGTTTTCAGGAGATATTAACAACGCAGAATCTGACATATTTAAACTCCACGTTAAATCCAGAGTTTTCGGAAACGTTGCATTCCTTTATCAATGCACAGGAGGATCTATGGGAACACGTTCGAAAGTTACAACAGCATCAGAGCAACAGGATAATGACAGTGAGCATTTCAGCCACAGGGTCTGTGGTTTTTCTATTTTTCTTGAGTATAGCTGTGTGGAGAGTGTGGAGACGTGCACCAGTAGAGGAGGTGCCTACACATCAGTTGCCTATGGCATGGGCAACCAGTGTGTATAGGTGTACAATTAATGTTTTGATGTTCTCGTTAGTTTTATCTGTAGAATGTAAGTTTTGTGAACGAGGTATGTTACGCAGCCACAGGCCACGTCTGTTATATTTCGATTCGGGGCGAATCTTGTTGAAAGGTTGCTAGTCTCAGAGTGTTGTAACAGTCGACAACTAGTGGGCCAGGAAATGCAAACATGGCACTCGCGAGCGCATTGCTGCGACGGCGGTATTTCGCGCACGATTTGCTTTCAGTGAAGCAACATGAGGTAGCAAACTGCTGTGTTGCTTGAAGTTATGGCGATATGAGGCGAGGAACTAGGCCAGAGCCGAGTGAAGATTTGTAGACGGCTAAAATTTGGGATTTTATCCGTGACATAGTTTCTGTTTCTCTCTGACACCACATCAGAAGCGAGGGGAAAACTTGTATAAAGAGAAGTGCAATTTGAGCTTGTGACAGTGTGTCCCAGGTCAGTCGAGAGTTGGGTTGCTTGTGCTGGTCTACGCTTATAGGGGCCAGTCTTGCAGCGATGTTGTAAATATTCTATGTAAATCTGTACTTTATTTCTATGTACTTGTTCAGGTTGTATTCCACCTCTGGGGACCCAAAACTGGGACGGGACGGAATGGCAGCCACGTACTTGGTGACTGCATGGTCTGCCTGAAGGAGGGCAGTGACAGCAGTCTGCAGCAGGTCCAGGACGGGCCATGTTAACATCCCACCTGACGTACCGAGGTCCGGGCGAGGCGTACACTGCGGGAGGTGCAGCAGTACTGAACAGCATTGGTGACGGCGGCGAGTGTTGCCACCTGGCAGTCAGCACTAGCGGAAAGTTGCGCCACTGCATCCAGGAGGGCGCGGGTTCGAGTCTGGAGCAGCAGCGGCCAAGGGCCACGGGTGACCAGTACAACCACCTTCATCCCATGGTCAGACAGAGCAGGCCAAATGGGGCAGAGGGCGGCGAGGACCAGGCACTGTAACAGTCTCTGAAATCGTGGGCACCAGCGCGGTGCAAAGCGCAACGCATGCCGGGCGGTGAGTGGACATAGCGTGGCCGACTTACAGCTGAGTGGCCTTGTTGACACCAGCAGCGGCGTCGGTACAGCGTCGGCATACCAGCAGTTGCTGAGCCAGCTGGACTCATGAAACAGCGTGCAGGTGGCACACTGAAGCTCTGCTGTGTTCATCAAAACACTGTAAATCAGGTAAATCATCCTGACGAGAAGCGGCGTGGTGGGTCCTGGCTTCAGTTCGGCCGCTTAAAGTCCCAGGTTCGACCCCTGCAACACTACTAACAGTGAATCATATACGTAGACGATATAATCGTGTATTCAAAGAGTATTTCTGAACATTTGGAGCGATAGCGCGTAGTGTTTCATCGTCTTTGTCCAGTATGGTTAATGTTCAGTTTAGAGAAATGTCATTTTGTATTGTAGGATGTTTGGTATTTGGGTCACATTGTAGGGCAGGACGGAATTTGTACCGATCCAAAGCTACTTGAGGCCGTTCAAAATTTTCCAACACCCACCAAGGTGAGTTTCATAGGACAGCTAAGCGTGAGCCGTTTTCCAGAAGTTAAAAGATCTGTTGACGTCTAGTCCCATCTTTGTCTGCCTGGATTCACCAGAGCACAGCGTTATCCCTATAATTTTTCGGTGCAAGATGCCAACGCCCTTTGAGTTTTGCAAAGCCCCGCCACAAGAAGACATCTCATCAGTGAAGAATTTTGTTACGAGAGGGAAACTTAACTGGAGACAAGTGCAAAATTAAATACAAACGCTTTCAAGAAACTGGTATGACAACAGTGTTTCCTAAGTACCATGTGAGTCAGTGAGTTATGTTAGAATCCTTATGTGCCGAAGGGAAAAACTAAGAAGTTTGTATCACAGCATAATAGCCTCTACCAATTAACAGAGATGATGTCGCTGGTTAACTTTGAATTGCAGCTGCCCAACTGCCCTTTGATAGTCACAGAATCCGAATTCGGCTGTTTAGGAGGGATATGGACAATTTGCCTAGTCTGAACCTAGATTCCGTAGAACGGGGGAAAGGAACACTGGATGAGGAGAAGGAAAAGGAAAAAGCAAAGTGAAGGAAACAGGATAATGTAGCGATTTATCAGTATATGCTAAGACCTAGAGCATGGATGTGGGACTAACATTAGGATTTTCTTTTTGCTTACCAGCCGCGATAATGGGAACCATAGCCATAAGTATGATCCATTCTTAAATTTATGTACCTGACCTAATTACCTTCTTCAGTTTGCTCCCCAAAAACCTTCCATTTCTTAATGAGTCCATTCATGAGGATTTTCTCACTCGTCTGGATCAGATGACTGCCACCCATCATGGTCGTGTTGGCATGGAACACCTGTTAGATCACATGAAAAGCTACAGAAGTAAGCAGAAGCAGCAACAGGTAGTCATCGGTTCATTAACGCCAGCCACTTGTGTATTCCCTGTGGTTATTGGAGTTGTGTGTTTCTTTCTCAAAAGAAGAGATGCCCAAATTCCACCCCTACCAACCTTCAGCCTACGATTTTGAACTGAACAGAACAACAGGGGAGTGTAATGAGTGAACATTCATGAAGGGAAGGACTAAGTATGCTCAAGGAGCGCAAGGAACAATAGTTTATGAGAGAGAGAACTGTAATGTAGTTAGTAGTGACAAGCCATATTATGTAGTTTCAGAGGAAGTAGACTGTGTACATATCATACAATTGATAGAAAGTTCAAAATGATGTAAATAGAGTCTTGTGTAAATAGATGTAGAAGCGGAATGAGGAGACGCATTCTTTCCATAGAGGGTGTGAGTGTAGATGGTCAAATGATTAAAGCGATTAAGTTGCATAAAGGTAGGACTTTCACAGTAATGAAGTTAGTGACAATGTGCAGATATCTTGGTAGCTAGAAGTCATATATGTGCTGTACTCTTTTGAGCAGATTAGTGCTATGATACCACCGTGTAATTGGGTCGGAGGAGAGACTAGTTCAGCAACACAGAGGAGAATGCTGTGTAACCATCCAGCTCGCTGCACACCTGGGTGTCAATATCGAGGGCAGTAATCAGGTCAGTTACGACAGCCCAGCAACACCAAAAAATTCCGCCGACCCATTGGGGAAGAAGAACCGCAGATGTCAGTTGCAGAATGCCATATTTAAGGACAGGCACTCATCTCGTCAACATCGAACATCGTGAAGGGTTGGAATGCGTAGACTATGTCACTTTCTTCAGACACCAGTTCGGTGTCGTCACTGTCAGTGCAATTATCGTAACAATCACGCCCATAATGCAGGTCGTCACCTAGAAGGCGCCAGAGTGACGCCGCCGGCGTAACTATCGTCAGACGCCGTCAACAGACAGGCACCTGTCATGGGAATCATCACTTGGGGTACATTGTGGTAACGCACTGCCGACATCGTCCTGGGGCACTGCCACCTCAAACGCCGTGACTAGTGTCGGAGACAGGGACCCTCCCCCACCGACACCAGACAGCTGCCACTTGGGATAGTCACAGAGATGCAGAGATGAGACACTGGAGCACTGATCCATACCACAGCTGCCACGCCCCAGAACCACGATCAAAGAGAGGCCAATGGCATATGGTTCCAGCTGTCGCAAGTACAATCCACCTAGGCCGGAGCGCCGCTGTCGAGGCAGCAGATTCTAGTTACGACAGCGCCGCTACAGACCCTGCGTAGGGCGGCCACGTCAGTGGAAGCAAACCTCGCCAGACGACCTACAACCAATATGTGGCAGATGACTAATAAATGATGTTATTTTATCATCAGGAGCAATCTGTGGAGACACCCGATAATCCTCTTCTTCACCCCCAGCAGCGAACCCACGTTCGATCCTGGCAATGGGCAGTGGAGTCCCACGCATGTTAACATGGCCTGTTTACATTGGTATCTGATGTTTCCATTTACAGTGCTATAACCCACAAACACGTAATTTCTTGTGTTTAGGTACCCCACTTGATAATCAGCTAATGTCTTTAAAATGATAACATAAATTTCATGTGACATGTTTTGTTACTCTTGATGTGAGTATTGTGAGCTGGGAGGAGTGGATAGTGCATTGAAAATTTTATGATGATACTTTTCTTCACGATTTTTTAAGGTTTTATGAAAATTTATATTGTTTTAGGAGTTTTATAAAATGATGATGCTAACGATATTCAGGAATGCTTTTAAAATGTTTTATAAATTGTTATCGTAATGATATTAAGATGAGTACATTCAGAAGTTCTTGTGATCCTGAGGTAAATGCGAATCTTACACATGAATTACCATGAAACTTTGAAACAATTACAATCATTTCATTAAAAAAGCGATTTCCTGTACTACAGCACTAAATAACAACTATTATACTTGATTCCTTGGTTACAAATCGTTTATTATTTAGTTTGCTTTTAAAGAAGTATTTTGTGGGTGTACCTTGGGCCTTTTTTTAACAAAGATTATTTTGTTCATCTATTTGTGTTGTTATTTCATCTGTAATGGAGAGGAATACATGAGTATACTTTTTTTTTTTTTTTTTTTTTGCGCCATAGTTCCATCTTTCATAGCAACTACCTCCTGCAACTGCAACTCAAGACCTCTCAAACACAGAGCATGCTGAGGCACGAACAGTTAGTTGACACAGTAGAAAACACCTCCCTGAGCCTCTGAAAAGAGGAATCGCTACGTGTTATGGCACAGGCAGGGCTTCTGGAGGTACCGAGATGATGGGAAACCTGGGCCAAATGATGTCAGGATTGCCCAACAGAAATTCTTGGCAACTCCAGCCTGTTCTGTTGTAGTGGCCAGGAGCATTGTGGTTTCAAAAACTCTACCTGATCAGGCTTGTTATTATACCAGTTCAATTCAAACAGACATTATGTGGTCGTCACTAGCTGTTAGCTGTGAAGGAAGGTCCATTTCAGTCTTCATATTGAGATGAAACAGGGAGCTACCATTGTTGGAATCTGTCTACAATAGCCACATGTCTCTGCTCCTGCTAAATCTGGATGCTGTCCACTTGGTACTTCTCCACTTGTGGGACCCCCACTCGGTATCTGTCAACTGACGTTAGTTGCCTTCCTGGCGGCCTGGGGGTTTGAGACTGGGCCTTCTAGCTGTCCAGCCGTCACAGCCTCAGCAGGAAAACAATGTCACTGTTCATCATCCTGAGTAGGGACCCACCACTGCCGTCATCCATGCTGGGTGCTGTGGTTTGACTCCACCTGTCCCAGTGTGCTTCGAACTGAACAGCATAAACAGAGCAACTGCTGTGACTGCCTTTTCTGTCCACCACTACCTGCTGCACACCAGCTGGCGTTAGCACTTCTGCTATTGTGCTGACCGCACCATTCCACTGGATGTCCTCAATGCCTGAGGGAACATGCAGTGCACTGTCTGTGTGGTGGGCCACTGATGACACCAGAAGGCCTCTGCAAACTGGAGCAGCATACATAACGAACAATGGTTGCCACCTCTTCAGCACCATCTCCACTGCACTAGCTTGATAGGAAATATAGGGATTATTCAACCAGTAGTGTTTCCATGATGAACCACCACGACAACCACCACCATCCCACTGGAACCAGGCCCAGGGTAGTGAACTGCAGACATTGTGACCTGTCACAAATAGCCACATATCCACCATGGTGATCATGCACCCCAGCTGCTACAGTTTCAAGTTATAAATATATTTGAGTGGTGTCTGCTCTGTCAGACACGTCGAACAGGACAGACAGCACTCATATATATACTTTTCTGTAAAAGCACGACGACTCCTGGACGTTTGCCTCAGTACAGATGCGCTAATATCATCCAAATTACTATGGCTATCCGTAATTTGTGAGTAGATGGTTAATGGAAGGGGGACACTACGTTGCAACGTGCGGTAAGTCATAAATTTGAGTCGGTCAGCGACTGTGTCCGTTAAGCAACCACTCACACAAAACAGTAAATCTGGGTTCAAGTCCTGGTCCAGCGTAAATTTTCAACATTTCCCATTGCATTACCACAATATGCAGTGCAGCTGAAAGTCAGAAATTCCCACCAACCTTTTACCTTTCTTTCCCCGTTCTCTGTTTCATATAAAAGTTTCAAGTTATTTAAGTAGCAACTAAAATACTTGTGCATATGCTTAGAAATCATTGTTTTTTTAGGTTACTCTTGCAGAAGTGTTTTACACATGCAGCCTTTGAACTTTTAAGCGCAAATACTACTTTGTTTATTTAGTTGCCTCGAATTCCATTTCTCGTGGAAGAGAATCCGTCATTTTATTCTGTTTCAAAATATTTTTAAGAAGTTAACCGATTTTTAGATTCAATTTGCCAAACGCCAGTCACATATCGAATGCACCTCTTGTGCTGCGTTTTCTGTTTGTCAGTAAGTATTTTACCTTATTGTAAATTTCGAGGTGGCACATACCACAGGTAGTCCACTTTTTCTGCTTTCTATCCTTCTCCTTCTGATAAGATGTTTGCTAAAACTCGTCTTGTGCTGGAAGCCCCAATATATTTATGTCGAACTCTGTAATGCTTGTATACTACACTCCTGGAAATTGAAATAAGAACACCGTGAATTCATTGTCCCAGGAAGGGGAAACTTAATTGACACATTCCTGGGGTCAGATACATCACATGATCACACTGATAGAACCACAGGCACATAGACACAGGCAACAGAGCATGCACAATGTCGGCACTAGTACAGTGTATATCCACCTTTCGCAGCAATGCAGGCTGCTATTCTCCCATGGAGACGATCGTAGAGATGCTGGATGTAGTCCTGTGGAACGGCTTGCCATGCCATTTCCACCTGGCGCCTCAGTTGGACCAGCGTTCGTGCTGGACGTGTAGATTGCGTGAGACAACGCTTCATCCAGTCCCAAACATGCTCAATGGGGGACAGATCCGGAGATCTTGCTGGCCAGGGTAGTTGACTTACACCTTCTAGAGCACGTTGGGTGGCACGGGATACATGCGGACGTGCATTGTCCTGTTGGAACAGCAAGTTCCCTTGCCGGTCTAGGAATGGTAGAACGATGGGTTCGATGACGGTTTGGATGTACCGTGCACTGTTCAGTGTCCCCTCGACGATCACCAGTGGTGTACGGCCAGTGTAGGAGATCGCTCCCCACACCATGATGCCGGGTGTTGGCCCTGTGTGCCTCGGTCGTATGCAGTCCTGATTGTGGCGCTCACCTGCACGGCGCCAAACACGCATACGACCATCATTGGCACCAAGGCAGAAGCGACTCTCATCGCTGAAGACGACACGTCTCCATTCGTCCCTCCATTCACGCCTGTCGCGACACCACTGGAGGCGGGCTGCACGATGTTGGGGCGTGAGCGGAAGACGGCCTAACGGTGTGCGGGACCGTAGCCCAGCTTCATGGAGACGGTTGCGAATGGTCCTCGCCGATACCCCAGGAGCAACAGTGTCCCTAATTTGCTGGGAAGTGGCGGTGCGGTCCCCTACGGCACTGCGTAGGATCCTACGGTCTTGGCGTGCATCCGTGCGTCGCTGCGGTCCGGTCCAAGGTCGACGGGCACGTGCACCTTCCGCCGACCACTGGCGACAACATCGATGTACTGTGGAGACCTCACGCCCCACGTGTTGAGCAATTCGGCGGTACGTCCACCCGGCCTCCCGCATGCCCACTATACGCCCTCGCTCAAAGTCCGTCAACTGCACATACGGTTCACGTCCACGCTGTCGCGGCATGCTACCAGTGTTAAACACTGCGATGGAGCTCCGTATGCCACGGCAAACTGGCTGACACTGACGGCGGCGGTGCGCAAATGCTGCGCAGCTAGCGCCATTCGACGGCCAACACCGCGGTTCCTGGTGTGTCCGCTGTGCCGTGCGTGTGATCATTGCTTGTACAGTGCTCTCGCAGTGTCCGGAGCAAGTATGGTGGGTCTGACACACCGGTGTCAATGTGTTCTTTTTTCCATTTCCAGGAGTGTATTTTCTGAAGTCTCTGTATTGTCAGATTTTTAGTTTGTCTTTTTCTGTTATCCCAAACACCGTTAGATTTCTCGTATTTTACACATGAAGAATTCTTATGGAATGAAAAAGATGTGTCAAGTTTATCTTGCAAATTATTCCTCTCTGATGTCTGCTATTTATAAGGGATAATTTTAGAGTGATGGGAATTAGTTATCATAATTTTGCCTGTCAGAAGAATTTCGACGTTTATCTGCTGGGCGACCATCCGATTTTACATTCATTGTTTCATTTTTTGCCAAGTATCGGAGGTGGAGTCCATATTTCCGAACAGTTATTTTATTTGATTAATATGCAGACTACCAGTGCCTCAAGATAAACTGCGGCAAGCACCCCTTTGTGAACGCAATGCTGCGTTGCTTTGAAGTTAAATCCATTCTGCTTCCTCTTCCTATTTTAAAGCGTCTTGCACTGGAAACGAAAGTATTACACATAGCTTCGCATTTTAAAATCCTCCCAAATAGAAGACTATTTACTGGCAACTCCAGTGGTTCTTTGTAACATTCACGCCCGTGTCATCTCCGTTCCTGTGTTCAGCGAAATCACGTGGGCTCTTGCACTGGTGGCTTTGCCTAAGTGGTCCAATTTTACCTGACGACCAAATTGGTCTTTTCTCTGGCAATCCTTATCATTTCACTGTATCAAATCATTTTTCTTTCCGATGTGTCTGCACTGTGTTTTAGTTTATGCAACAACTATCGAAAATACGATATTACAATACCTGAGTTGTTCAGAAATACTATACAAAGCTCCTCTGGACATGTACACAAGTCCGTAGGAACAGACACAGTAGCGACTAAAGCAGTTATGAAACACACGAAATCCATTCACAGTTGCAAATACGGGCAATCGTCAGCTGCATACCCGAACGACAACAGGGAAAATTTGTGACAGACCACGGCTCGAAACCGGATTTCCCGCTTATCGCAAGCAGTCGCCTAACAAATAGGCTATGCACGCACGAGTCATGACCAGACCCAGGCTTCCATACGTCGTCAACCATGTGCCTACAATCTGCACTCGTGTATCTATTATGTATATTCCCACAGAGGAGAGACATTTTTAATTGAAAGTCGCTGGCCCGGATTCGGTCTGTGTTGTTTACAAGTACAATAGAAAGTGCAAACCATCGTCTTCTTGAATCTCCTGCTCACTGTGATTACCCGCAAAATTAAGCCAGAATGTACCTCGTTTGCGTCACATACCCTGCAAATCTTTGTAAGGTTACTACTCATCGTTTGGCACAAATCTCTCCTGTAATTGGAATTATGCGCTCAAGTAACTTATTTCTGTGCTGTATGAAACGGCATTTTTTCTGTTTTCGTTATTGGCACTTCAAGTTCATTTTTGTTTTAAAGAATTTCGTGATTAATATCCCGTAGGCCTTCGATCTCGAGAAATAGCTAAATATGAAACAAAACATGAAACGCCTATGCAATTCTTTAAGGTCAGTTTTGGATACAGAATAAGGTAATACTTTAGTTTCCTTTTCTTTCTTTTTTTATAATACATGACAAACAAATGACAATGGTTTATTCTATGACTACTACTGTAGTCATCTATTTGTTGCATACTTTATTGGGTTACATTATTTGTTTCTCATGTACCTAAATGTGACTATGTGATACATGATAGTTATGATGATTGATAAAGAGGTTTACTGGTTTTTCATACTTGTTTTGCATTTATAATATACTTGTTTACATTTATAATGACATTTGTCTGCTGTGTTAAATTGTGCTTGGTCTAGTTTCATTTGAGTATTAGGTTTTACCGTAATAGGGTTTGATAAACTGTTCACAATGAGGTTAAGCTTTTTTGTGCTGCCACTGGACTCGAATAATTCTCTTTTTTCATTTACAGAGAATTAATTATATAATAGTTATGTAGTGGCAGCTATTAAGGTCAAGAACTTTGGCCAGACCTACTCGTATATACCTGCTCCTCAGTTTCTGTGAACTCTCAGTAAGAATTTCTACTTTCATGTTAACGTGTTATGGACTAAATACGGGACAAAAAAATCTTAAAATTCAACCAATTTCTAAGAGTATTGAACCTTCTGGACAGTGTAAAGTTTTCTGAGCGTTTTCTGCCTGTTGTGTGAGTCCCTAATTAGTTATGATTAATGTTAATTCCCACTCTTAAAATAGAAATTGCTTAATATGCATATTCATTGGTATTGACATAGTGTATTTATTTGTCTGTTACGAATCTCATTATGATCATCCGAGTGTTTGAGATATTGTACCTTTTCAGCAGCTCACTTTAGAATTCACTTTAGAATATCATATTATCTAAGCCAGATATTGTAAAGGCCAGGGAATCATTTTATTATGTACATATGTTTTTTTTATATTTCTGTTATTGCAAAGTGAAGTGAACTGCGTCCGATTAAACTTAGTTACACTTTAAATATAAGTTACTTACAGGATCTCTTCACCAATGCCTCATATGTCGTTTCGAAAGCGTGAATGATGGACAACTCTAGATGTCAGTCGAAACAGTGCTTCCTTAAAGTTAATTTTCATCTTTTCGTTTCTCATTAAGTTTCGCCTTCTTTGCCCAGTTGTTGTAGCGAGGTAAATATGCCGCTAGATGAGTGCTGTTTTCGTGTATCAAAGCCCAAGGGCAGCACTGAGACCTTGCATAGTTACAGCAGAGGCCAGTATTAATTCAATAACTACACAGAATGGGTAGGGAGAACGCCTCCCATACCTACCTGCACATACTTGTGAGTTCTTCCTTTGTAATTTGATTCTGCTAAAGGGAAGATGTCTTACGCCAAGAGTTTTCAGATTAGCTACTAACACAAGCCACAGACTCCTCACTGTGACTATGTAAGTGTCGCAGCCAGGGAAGGAAATTCGATGTCATTTGTTTAATAAAGATTCATTGTATTTATTTTTTATGGTTTTCTTATTATAATACATGTTCAGTAGGCTAATGACTAGGGTGAAGCAGCTCACGGATGCAAAGCATGTACTGTAGAATACCCAACCCACTGACGACTAAACAATGTTGTACCCCACAGGCCCACGTGCATCTCTTGTTACTGGAGCAGCTCTGTTGTGGAAGTGTGCTACTTCAAAAATTATGTTCAGTAAAATAAGTTATTCTTTCGAATCTGGATCCCTCTGCCGCAGTTCCAGCTAGAAGTTGTGCAAGGGCAGAGTCACTCCTTTCCAGGCAAGAGTGAAAGGTAGGTGAAAAGGTTTACTAGAATGAACAGTGAGCGGTGTACCACCATCATATCAACAGCGCGAGCTGTGATTTGTCCATCACTGGTTTAGGCCATCTGCAACAGCTGCTTTCGTGTTTTGTCTCTGTTATGGAGCAGAAGACACAACCTTGATGTTCTTGAGATGGAGAACACCTTATGGAGGGTCCCAACGTAACCTGTATTAGTGCTATAATCACAGACTATAGTGATAACTCTCAACTGCATATGACACAGAATTCTTTGACTGTAATTATGTCTCAGTGATCCTCGTTATAAACATTAGTTCTGTTCTACCCCCAAGCCACTTGGCATACTTTACATTGCAGAAACTCGTATAGGACCATGAACACAGGTGGCAGGATTTCATGCTGAAGTTTGATGAGTTTTTCCTAAGGATACAATGTTTCATTGTTGGCATCACAATGCTGAAAGTCTTCTACTGTAGTGTCTCTTCCACAAATGATACATATTTCTTCTCCAGAAGTTATTATTTTAGACGAAGCTTTAATTCTGTCTGAAGAGAAAACAGTTACTGGTAGCAATGTAAAAAGCTAATGGATGTTTAACACTTTGTATTGTAACAATATCTGTTGAAAATCAACTGATCAGATGCTACAAAAAGAAGCTTAACTTAAATAACCGCTGCAGTGGGATACTAATATATCCTAATCACATATTTTTACATGAAATGACTACATCAGATAGCTCTCTCATGTGCCATGAACTGTAACCAAGAAATAACACTATATAGATGTGCATCTTCACTGCTCGACCTTGCATAAATTTATACAAATAATAAATGAGTGGCCTATGTATGTAGCCAATGTAGTACAGAGCATTATCTTAGCCCTTACAAATGAAACACAATTAATTAATTCAATAATTAATTTAGCCTTGTTAAATGGGAAACTACATAATAAATATCAATAACAGGAGAATTTTAATAACAGGAACAACATTTATACACAAAACGTAAATGAGTAACATGCATCAGAAATTAATCTTCTATTTTTATATTCTAATGAGGAGCTGTTTTTTTATCTTTAAGTGGCACTTGTATCATCTTCCAGCAAACTTTGTTCAATCAAGTAATTCCAAACGAAGAGAACTGCAGTTCTGAAAAGGACACAACGTACGAGGGTAAGACAAAATAATCCAAATCTTCCAAAAAAAAAAAAAAATTAGAAAACATATCTGAATGGTGCGAAAACTGTCAGTTGACCCTAAATAACGAAATGTGTGAGGTCATCCAAATGAGTGCTAAAAGGAATTCATTAAACTTCGGTTGCACGATAAATTAGTCAAGTTTAAAGGCCGTAAATTCAACTAAATACCTAGGAATTACAACTACGAACAACTTAAATTGGAAGGAACACATAGAAAATTTTGTAGGAAAGGCTAACTAAGGACTGCGTTTTATTGGCAGGACACTTAGAAAATATAACAGATCTACTAAGGAGACTGCCTACACTACGCTTATCTGTCCTCTTTTAGAAAATAGCTGTGCGGTGTGGGGTCCTTACCAGATAGGACTGACAGAGTACATCGAAAAATTTCAAAGAAGGGCAGCAGGTTTTGTATTATCGCGAAATACGGAAGAGAGTGTCACTGAAATGATACAGGAGTTGGCCTGGACACCATAAAAAGAAAGGCGTTTTTCGTTGGGTTGGAATCTTCTCACGAAATTCCAATCACCAACTTCCTCCTCCAGATGAGAAAATATTTTGTTGACACCGACCTACATGGGGAGAAACGATCAACACGATAAAATAAAGGAAATCAGAGCTCGTACTGAAAGATATAGGTGTTAGTTCTTTCCAAGCTCTATACGAGACTGGAATAACAGAAAATTGTGAAGGTGGTTCGATGAACCCTCTGCCAGGCACTTAAATGTGGTTTGCAGAGTATCCATGTAGATGTAGATGTAGATGGCGACTCTACAGTACGCTAACGAAGGATAGAAGCCTTTCCTCACTTGCAACTATGGAAGAGTCTAGAGTACGTGCCTTAAGCGTTTAAGTTCTCAGCCATTCCCATTCACGTGCTAAATGGCTCTCATCTCAGTATTACAGTCTAAACCACGAGCCTCTGACACCCAGAGCAACATCCCAGAGTGCTGTATGGAGTCTGCTGTTCAACCACGACACAGGGCAGCCTGCCATGAGTCACAAGGGAGGCGCTCGGGTCGCTGCCAGAGATGTGACTGACAGCAGCATTCGAGTGACGCCATGCTAGGCCTCGCTCTCTGCGGATTCAGCAATGGTGGACGTCTAGTTTTTTGCATGAGAAGCAACTGGAGGCCTCCATCAGGTTGTTCCTGATGTACTACAGCCGAGGGCCAGAAAAAGGAAATTAATCGAACAAATCTACTGTCATACTGATGTCTCATTTCACTCTCCATGGGAGACAATCTTAAGGGTCATTAAGCACTGGTGTCAGAACACTGATGTCACCTTCTCAGGCAATGTATGAACCTGCAATATTTTTTATAGTGATTCCAAAAAAATGTAGGGTATACAGAAGCACTTAAGACAGCCAAAACATTCAAAGGATTTCAATAAGGGTCAGTTCAAAAATATACGAAACCAAATAGTGCCAGACATTATAGGGAACAATTAGGACTGGCAACTAAGAAGAATATGGAAATTGTGTAACAATTTGCATATGGGATACGAAAAATTAATGGATGTACCTATGAACTTGGACAGGATGCTGCACTAATGAAATTGTTTTCCAAGAAACTGAGCAGGCGGCGCTCGACACTTTTTCAAGACAGTTGCATGCAGAAATATCAAGACATGTGTAGACAGGAGTAAGACGGATTTGTTCACAGCAGTTCAGTTAGCTATAGAATGTGAAGAGATAGATTTGGTGATTGGAATGCTCGGTAAACGGACAGTGTTTGCAGCAAATATGAAATGTTTCAGGTGTGGACAAATGGGGCATGTAAGGAGGCAGTGTTGCCAGCCTCCAGATGATGTGAATAAAGTAAGAGAAAGTAATAGTTTTAGAAGTAGAGGACGAGGCAGGATGTAACACCTCGGTTCAGTTTACAGTGACAAAAGCCATAGAGAGAATAATTTAAAATTAAGAATATAATTTTTAAAGGGGAAAATAGTGTAGAATCATAGTTCGGTAATTGCAGATCAAAATTATAGTGTATCAGCATGTAGTTTAACGTCTAAGTACGGCAAAGCCATGGAAGCTCCGTCATGGAGAAAGCAGTGACGTTAAATCCTTGTGATGAAAAACCTATAAAAAGGCCTGATCGTCATTATTGCCGCCTTTTTTTCCTTGATTGTTTCGTTAATGGACGGGGAACCCGTGTCAGTCAGCGAGACAATAATTAGATTGGACTTTATCGTGTTAAGATTCACGATAAACTGTTAGAATATTATGGAGATTAAAAGTTTTGTAGTGTATGATCTCTGACTGTTGGTAGCAACTGAGTATTAAGGGGATTTTAGGACTTCAGTGCTAGACTGGAACTTTCCGGACATATAGACGACAGAAACAAATTATCTGCTGATACGAGTGAATTCAGAGGTACCGGTATTCAGATATTAACGTGTGGACTTTTGAAAGTGTCGTGTGCCGTTAGTTGCGAATCTGGACGTAGAGCGCGTGCATATCGGCATTTGCGGACTATTTAGATTCCTCCAGGCTAGGAACCTTTTAAATAGGCCATCATCCATCACCATCTTAATCCTTGAATATAGAGTGAAAGCGAAATACTAGAATGTTGTACTTATTTCATTTACCTAGTACTAATCAGTGAAGGTTTTATGGAACCAAAGCTATTCAGCAGTAAGTCAGCACCATCTAGCGGAAAGCGTAGGCATTAACTAACACGCTAACTGAAGTGAACGTTTACGTGTGCTTAATATGAACTTTTGTGACTCTTTGATGTCCCCACTCCCTCCGAAAGGTGGCGCAGGCTGTCTTAATCGTAAAAGGGGAGAGTTTTAGCCGGGCAAATTACTAAATAAAAGCGATTTTTACAAGACTCGCAGTAATAGCGAAACACAAGGCCCACGCCTCATTGGAGAGTCGTCGCTGTCACGTCGGTAAGTAAAGCCGGAAAACCTACCAGCGATACGTATCTACGAGCAGACGTCGCAGTGGAGTACCTAAAAAGGGAACCACAAGAGAGTTGGGCATGCTTCAAGGCATAGCCCCAAGCGCACCTACGCTACATAGGGTGGAACTTGATCGAAAAACTTTTCAGTTACATGAAGTCATTGTCAGCGTAGCGATGTCACGACAGAATTCTGTCATGAAAGACAAACCGACTAAACCACAGACGACCGCACTGAAGCTTGATTAAGACGACTGTTTACCTAAAGGTACTGCGAAACCGCTTTGAGTGATTACTGAAACTAGCTTGCCAGTAGGACTTTTGTGTGTGGTGCAACTGTTAGAAGAGAATGAAGTATTAGGTCAGGTGTGGTGCTTACTAAAAAGAGGTATTGTACACATTCAAGAAATAAAGCGTGAAGAGAAGAACCTATTTCTACAGATAATATCAGCGCATAGGACACAGGATTAACAAAGGGTTGCTAATCGCTAATATGGATGTCCTGAAACAAGAAGAATGGGACACGAGGGGTGTCTTCCACGTCGTGCACCACTGAAACTGCATTATGAGAAAAATGTGAAGCACCTAGAGAGCAGCTATGCGGAATGAATGGAAAAATTTCTTTTGGAATTTAAGGGTTTATTTTTTTTTCAAAAGAGTCATTAGCACTTACGCATATTACACAGCATTGCATACAAATGGGAAATAAATCACCATTCTAGTGCAAATCATTCGGGATACATAGCTACTTGCAGCCCATTTCGAAGGACTTATTCATCAACAGCTGAATGATGGAATAATTGAAGAAACTAATAGTCCATTGGGTCATGAATAGTTGTCATGTCAAAAAAATCATTGAATTGGTCACAGAAATATACGTTTTCCTTTGATGACATACACCTAAATGCGAAAACCATAATGGATGTCTACCCTTTACCAAGCATTACAGAAATCTTTGATCATTTAGCGTAATGAAAATTTCTTCAACAATGCATTTGAAGAGTGATTATCACCAGGTATAGGCTTCATCCAAGGATCGACACAAATCAGCATATTCAGCATAGTGTGGACAATACGAATTGAGACGAATGCCATACAGATTAAAAAATGCAACCTGCAACATTTCAGGGCTTGTTGGACAGAGCACTCAGAGGTTTCAAACCATGGCGGTGCTTAGTGTATCTTGATGATACAATCGTCTGTGGGAGTAATATGGAACAGCATATTCAGCAACTAAGGGAAGTCTTCCTAAGGTTAAATGCAGCGTACTTAACATTGGGTACAGCAATGTGCAATTTTGTGCTCGAACAGCTAGCATACTTAGGTCACATCATAAATAAAAATGAGTTTCAGACATACCCAACATTAATTAGAACTGTATGTGAATTTCCTGCACCAGAATCTGTAAAGAAGCTGCAGTCGTTCTTGGGATTAGCGAACAATTATCGGTGGTTCATAAAAGGATTTGTGGATACTACCATACCATTGACAGAGTTAAATTGTTAAAAATGGTAACTAAATTTATGTGGTAGGAAGAGTGCCAGTGGACTTTGAAGGAGATAAAAGAAGCTGTAACATCGAGTCCGATGTTGATATTTCCGGATTTTAATAGAAAATTTCTTTTATCATGTGATGCATGAAACCATACACTAAACTGTGTGGTGTCACAAGAGGTAGAAGGCGTCGAACATCTGGTAGCCTATGCATCAAGGCAACTAAATTCTGTGCAAAGAAATTATTCCACAAAGTAAAAAGAGACGTTAAGCCTTATTTAAGGAACAACATATTTCAAATGTTATCTGTACCATAAAAAGTTTCCAGTAATAACTGATAATGTGGCATTAAAATGGTTGAAATGGTTGCTGGGATTAAAGGATACTTCTAGTAGATTTTCACAATGGGCAGTAAGATTAAGTGAATTTGATTTTAAAGTTATGCATTAATGTGGGAAGAACCACAGAAATGTATAAAAGTAGCAGTATTACGTGTTGGGGGTCATAATCATAAGGATGGGCATCTGCACAAAAAGCGAATGAAGAATTAAGCAGTATTTTAAGCAATCATAGTTTTGTATGGAGGATGGGTTGCTATGCAGAGAAACCAACTTGGGGCTGCATGAGAAGCTGAGGAACAGAGTGCTACAAGAAGCTGATAATCACATATTGGCAGGTCATGGAGGTCAAAAATCTACCTACAGAAGAGTAGTGGAAAAGTATTGATGGAGGAACAGGCAAATAGAAGCAAACCAGTATGCGAGGAATTGCATACAGGGCACACAGAGAGCGGATTTGTGTCCAATGAGAGTACCATTGCGGGGGTTACCTAAAGCATTAGCACTATTCGTATTTTGGGGATTGATGTTTTACATCCATTCAATAAAACACCACCAGAGGATAAGTACGTACTCACAATCATACATTATTTTTCACAATACTTAGAAATGTTCACAATGCCAAACTAGCAGGCAGAAACAGTGGCACAAACTCTTTTGAATAATGGGATATTGAATTTTGGATTGCCTGAAACAATAACAACAGACCAGGAAGCGAACTCCATGTCAGATCTATTCAAGGATTTGTGTAAGTTACTGAATGTGAAGAAGTTAAGAATGAGCTCTCTCCATCGACAACCCAATGGAAGTGAAACAGTGCACGGGACGATTAGGAAGATGCTTGGATTCTACACTGACTCACATGAAACACGCTAAGATTCCTATTTGAAGTACATCGTCTCCATCTACGACTTAAAGCAGCATACAAATCCAGGATTATAGTTATATGAAATAGCATATGCTCCTAAAACTACATCACCGTTTTACATACTGGAAGTGAAAAAAGGAAGTCTGGAGAGTCTGTTAAGGAATTTGTCAGAGCAATTAGGGAAATTTGGAATACAGTACAGAGGGTAAATACATGAGCACTGGAAAACCAGGAAGAAGCAGTGGACCATACAGGAAGAATGCTACTGTATAAGGTTGATCAGTGGGTGATGCTGTCAACTTCGTATACGCCAAAGGGAAAGATAAAGAAGTTTTTTTGCAAACTATCAGGGGCTATACCAAGTGGTACATACTATCTCATGGAAATCGGGTTTTCTGCCGGATATCAGCGTCTTCCAAACACGATATTTCGACGTCATTCATCAGGTGTTCCCTGAGACTGGCTGCTTGCTGGACCGGGTCGCATATTTATGCCTGACCGGTGCCTGGTGTTCTGTTTGCCGTTCCCTAGTCGGTCCGCGCCCGCGAGTCGCGCTATTCTGCCGCTCTAGGTGTTCCCTATTCCGTCCACGCCTCCTCTGGCCGCCTCCAACTGCGGTCGTGGCCTCCTGGTGTTGCCTTTTCGGTCCGCGCCCGTGAGTGGCGCTCCCCTGCCACTTTGGACGTTCCTTATTCCACCCGCGCCCGCTCTGGCCGCCTCCATCTGCGGTGTGGCCTCATGGTGTTCCTTTTTCGGTCCGCGCCTGCGAGTGGCGCTCCCTGCCGCTCTGGACGCCGCTGTGCACCTCCAGTCTGCGCTGAGCCGCCGTAGCGAGAGTTCGCTCTGGCCCATCGCAGCTGCTATTGTATCGCTCGCGCTATTGTTCTCGCGCGTCTTTGTCTGCTCGCCTTTATTAAGGTGCGTTGGTCAACGGCGTTTGCGTGGCAGAAGCAAAAGCGTGTCTCTCCTGCTGACCACTCGCAAGCGAGTTTTTTAGCGGCAGAATTGTCGTGTAAACTGCTACCGGCTGTGGCACAAATCGATTCAGGAATCGATTTGCGTCACGCCTAGGGAACGTTAGGGCATGCTGTGATCCAGGACCCCCTTCACGTGGGACCAGTCCGCGACCACTAGAGTTAGAAATCTCAATATAAAAAAAATGGTTTAAATATCTCTGAGCACTATGGGACTTAAAATCTGAGGTCATAGTCCCCTAGAACTTAGAACTACTTAAACCTAACTAACCTAAGGACATCACACACATCCATGCCCCAGGCAGGATTCAAACCCGCGACCGTAGCGGGCACACGGTTCCAGACTGAAGCGCCTAGAACCGCACGGCCACACCGGCCGGCAAATCTCAATATATTCTCTCTCTATTACACGTGCCTCATGGACCCGAAAAATAGCGGCCTAACCGCCATGGAGGATTCTGTCCCGACAGATCGCGCTCTGTCGGCGGCAACATCTGCTACACAACCCACCTTTGGCGAGACTACGTCCTTGGTCGACGCTTCTTGCGTCCCCCCAGGCTACCGCCCCCTCTCTGGCATCGAACTGTTTGCGATTATGAATCGCCTGACAAAAGCAACCACAGTTCCAGAACGAGAGGTAGCGGAAAAAGCATACGAAATGTTCGAGCGCTACGAGCTAGCCGCCGTCAAGACACAACAGCCGCAAACTGAGTCGCCCATGTTGCCGAGTGAACTGCCGCGCTTGGCCACAGAAGAGGAGTTTGTTCCACCGGGTGTTCTGCCAGGTGTAGCAACTCAAGATGTTGCTGCCCTGGCAGAGGCGGCCCCAAATGGTGTTGAGTCACCGGAACTGGCTACCCAAGCCGGTGCGCCGCTGATCGCCCCAACGGACAATTCCAATCAAGAAGCCGCTAGTGTGCCAGTTCTCGCCGCGCAGGGACTGACTGACAGCGACTACCCAAACCCAACAGGGCCCTCAACAACTCCAGTTTCTCTGGAAATTCTGGAAGCCAACTTGGAGACGCTTCTATCGACAGAAATGCCAATGGAACTGCAACAGGCATCACGTAAACGGCCGGCCACCTCCGACTGACGAACAAACTGTAGCAACTGCGCCTGAAGGGCGCCAAACCAAAAAGAAGGCTGCAACAACAGATGCCCCCACGGCACCCCCAGCAGTTGAGGAAGACGGTTTTACCGTACCGAACTGGTGGCACACCACCAAGCCCAAAAGGCTTGAAAATGTGCTTCCCCCACCTCCAGGTGGCAATTGAAGAGGTCTTGGAAACGGAACCCGCCCCCCCCCCCCCCCCAGCGCGTAAACAAACACGCCCGCCACCGGTAGTCATGAAGTGGGACAACAACTACATGAACTTCCGCTGCATGATTAAGGAAGTAGCGGATATAAAGTCGTTCAAAGTTACCGGGAATGACCTCTATACAGTCTTCCCATCATCCATAGACGAGCACAAAAAGCTCATGGAATTTGTTATGGATCAGGGACTCCACTGTTACACCCACAACACTGAGTCCCTGAAGCTACTAAAGGTGGTTATGTGTCACCTACCAATCAAGATGGACCCCGCCCACCTTAAACACGAACTCGTGGAGTAGGGGTTATGCTGCATGCATGGTAGAACTTATGACATCGCCCCAAATGGACAAAAAGATGCCGCTGTTCCTCGTCGTCCTAGTGGACAACGAGGACAATAGAAAACTCTTCCAACTCGATAAAATTGCAGACATCGACGTTTCAGTCGAACTGCTCAAGACCAAGGGCAAGAGACCTCAGTGTTACTCTTGCCAAGGCCTAGACCATGTTGCACACAACTGCACCATGCCCGAGCGATGCGCGAAGTGTGTAGGTGCACATCAAACCCGTGAATGCGAAAAAAAGCGCGACGAACAACCCAAATGCTGCAACTGCAGTGAACCGCACGATGCCAGCTACAAGGGCTGTAGCGCATTCAAATCCTGCAAACGTGGCAAGGCCGCCAAGAAAGTGCAGCCTGGAGTTAGTTTTGCATCCGTTGCTGGGGGACGGGCTGCTGAACAGTAGGCCCTGCCAGTGATCTTTGACATAGACGTCGTCGGCGCGGCGGTGCGGGCTGGTCGTCCATCCTTCAGGAAAGTCAACGTCGAGCAATTCCAATCCGAGGTACGGGCGTACCTCACAGACGCCCATGATCCGGAGGAGGCGGGGGCGGAAGCCGCCATCACCTCCCTAAATCAGGCCCCCTGCGAGCTGCAGAGGCTGCCACACCTGGTCGCACTCGTCAGCCACAAGACAGGTCACGTCACCTCCCGCAAGAGATACGGGAGCTTATAGTGGCGAAAAACCATCTTTTCCGCGAGTGGCAAATAACGAGACAGCCAGCAATGAAACGCCGCATAAACAGCATGTGTCGAGCCATCACTGCGGCCATCCGTGAACACCGCAACAAAGCATGGGCCGACCTTGTCGAGTCACTCGACCCGGACGATGGCAGTGCATAGCGCGTCGTGAGGGGCTTCCTGCGCCACAGGCAGTGCATTCCTCCCCTGCAACTCGGACAGGACCATGTCTGCGAGCTGGATGCCAAGGCAAACTTCCGGCCCATAGTAGACGACATTGACGAGGCCCATGTCCGGCTCGTGGAAGAACGTCTCAGAGCCTTCCTCAGAGCATGAGAGGAGGGGGACAGCATAAATCCCATCACCGCCGAAGAAGTCGCACTGCAACTCAGATCACTTAACTCCCAGAGGGCAGGCGGCATCGACGGCATCCCAAACTCACTTCTTAGGAACCTCCCTCAGGAGTATCAGCCATACCTAGCCACAGTCTTCAACCAAATCCTTGCTTCGGGTGTCTACCCCTCAGTGTGGAAACATGCCGAGGTGGTGGCCATCCTGAAGCAGGATAAGGACCCCTGGTCGCCATCCAGCTACAGGCCCATCAGCCTCCTTCCATGTCTCCCAAAGGTTTTCGAGAGACTTTACGTGAGGCGACTCCTACAGCACGTGGACCAGGACCAAATACTGCCAGACGAGCAGTTTGGTTTTCACGGAGGTCACTCCACGACCCACCAGCTGCTCCGTCTCGTGTAACCCGCGATGAGGGCTCTGGAGACGAGGAAATACCTTGGGGCGGTATTCCTGGACGTCTCACGCGCCTTCGAATCAGTGTGGCATGACGGCCTCGTCTACAAATTGTTTGTACTCGGGGTACCGACATCGCACGCAGTCCTTCTCAGGTCCTACCTCTCTGGCAGGTCCTTCCACGTCCGAGCAGAACAGGGAACGTCCACCAACAGACCTATGCATGCCGGCGTACCGCAAGGGTCGGTACTCGGCCCCCTACTCTACTCGCTTTTTACTGCTGACGCACCGCGAGTGGACAGAGTAGAGTTGGCCCTCTACACGGACGACACTGTTCTGTTCACCTGCAGCATGAACGCTCACACCATGGGGCGTCGCCTCCAGCAAGGATTTGAAGCACTTGGTGCTTGGGCCACCACGTGGCGCCTTAAATTCAACACTGGCAAGAGCCAGGCAGTGGCGTTCACGAAGCGCAGAGTGCTGCCAGATCTAGAAGTTCTACACATAGTGGGAGGCCCCATCCCGTGGTCAAAAACAGCAACCTACCTTGGAGTGAGACTAGACCAGCGGCTCACGTGGGCCCCACACACTCAGTTGATCTGAAACAAGGCGACAGAGCGCCTTCGTGCACTCTATCCCTTATTAAACTCGGAGTCAACATTGCCCTCGCACCAAGGCATCACGCTGTATCTGACACTGGTACGCCCACTGTTAGAGTACGCTGCCGTGGTGTGGGGTAATGCCGCCGACTCCTCCATAGGATCCCTACAACGTGTTCAAAACAAGGCGCTCAAGCTTGTGCTGCGCCTTCCCACGTTTTACCCCACCACCTTTCTCCATGAAGATACTGGTATCCTGATGTTGCGAGACCGATTTCGAGTCCTAGCAAGTCAGTTCTACCTAAAAGTGGGGCATTCCCGCAATCGGCTCATACAGGGCTTAGGCCAGCAGCCACACCACCCACTAACTACCCGTTGGCCAGACATGTTGCGGGAATAATCTATTCCCCCAACAGTATCAGGACATACCCTATACCATAGCAAGGACCCCACAACCAGACAGGACGTAGTTTTAAACTTTTTTTTTCAGGATCTGCAGGCACAGCATTCAAGTGCTTATCCTGCCCTCACATGTGCCTCAGGAAGGCACGACAGTATCGGAGTCGGACGCCGCCATAGCGTGAGGTAGTCAGCACGCCGCGCCGCTCTGCCATGCAGCAACTGCGGGCGTTTCAGCCGCCGCCTATGCTGCTGAGAACGCCGAAAGAAGAGGCAAAATTGTCGTGTCCAGTCAGGTCGCAATAGAAGACAGGCGACATATTCTGGAGAGCCAGAATTATTAGGGACTGGATAGCATAGGGAACGTTGCAAGGTCAGGGCCCCTGCTGCGGCAGGATAAGCCCACGCTTTGCCAGGCCAGGCTCAGAAAAGTAGGGCAGAAGTGAGTCTGGCGAACAGGGAAAGTAATTCTCCCACACTAACCACAACGATAGGAAAAATGCCCTCCCCGTAAGGTATCACCACCTCTACTAGCCAGGAAAATGGGGAAAATAGGACCCCACACAAAACTGGCAAATAACACCACCACACCAGACGGGGAAAAATGCCAAACAGAAGGCACTACCGTGCCAAACTACACACCACCACGACTCCTCTCCCCCGCTGAGCGGCGGGGACAAGAAAAGGAGAGTGAAATACTAGAAAAAGAAATGGCGAAAAAGAAAAGCGCCAAACCGATGATAGCCAAATACAGCACAGCTCAACAGAGCCGCCAAAACCGCGCTCTGTCCGCGCCACAAAAGAACACTCGCGGCACCCGCGCCAGCACCTCGAAAGTCACACAAAAAAGCCCGATCAACCGCGTCGCGTCGACCTCCGCAACTGCGAGCGGACCGACGACGAACACACCAGAAAACATCACCCCACGACACCAACAAGGGGCAGGGAAACGGAAGTCTCAGATCCTCACAAGGATACCACACAGCTTCGAGAGTCCCAACAGATTCGACGCCTCAGGGGACGCGGATGAGGGAGGCGAGACAACCGCCCCACTAGATGACAACCCGCCACCACAACAAACACCACCAGGGGATACACCAGCAGTCCTCACAGAGGACACCGCTACGTCACACGACGACAACTTGACTCCCGCCGTCGAGGGTCAACAACAGCCCACCGACAGCGGAGAGGACGAGACAAACCCCAGAAATAGTGGTGTACCAATTAGAGTGGTACACAAAATTCAACAGAGAGATAAAAAGTAGAATATCAGGCCCCTTAAAGGCCATCTTCCATGGTGACTCGGTTAAATATAATTTCGAGTCCCTAAGTGACTACCATGCCGCGGCAGCCTTTCTAAGAGAAAGGGATGTACCGCATTTTAACCACTAACCGCCTGAGAAAAAGGAACTAAACGTGGTCATCCGCAGCCTCCCAGCCCAAGTCCTAGAGGAGGAACTAAGAGAGGCCCTTGTAGAAGAAGGTTTCAGACCTTCATACATCCACCAATTTAAAAAGCAAGCCCGAAAGTCACGAAGGCTCATCAGAGAGCCAACGTATAAAGTCACCATTCCCAGGGGCTCGGGCGGTGAGAGGATATACGAAGTGTGCGGTACATCCTGCACACAACGGTGATGGTAGAAACCTACTGTCCCATGGAAGGTCGCCTGCAGTGCCACCGCTGCCAGCGCCTAACGCACACGGCAAACTATTGTAACATGATGGTGAGGTGTATAAAGTGTGCGGGCCTCCATGCCACAAAAGACTGCCAAAAATCAGAGAACGAGCCGGCAAAGTGTGTGCTGTGCTCCGGAGACCACCCAGCATCTTGGAAAGGCTGCCCGGAACACCAAAAGTACATGCACCGCCCCAGACAGCCGACAGAGGGACAGCACAAACAGCGTGCACCCTCAGGAAACAGAAAACCCCGACAAAACACAATTAAGGGCGAAAGACAGACGAGGACAGACCCCATCCAAGAGTTACAAGACACACCACAGACAGAACACGACCAAACAAACAGGGTGAACCTCCCAGAAAGAGGCCCCAATCCAGGGAAAACAATACAAAAGGCGACGAATGACGAAACAGGAAGAACGTCACGTGCAACAGACAGACCAGATAAACCCAACAGAGGGCGCACGCTCCCCACGCTCTCAACAAACACAAACACAGTCAAGACCACAGTTTCCACCCCACCCTGCACGACGACAAGTCCATCCGGACATTGCCGCAGCCGCACAGGCGGAAGCGGCAGGCACAGACACGAACACTCCAACACCTCGCCGCCGCTCCTTCAGAGAGGCATTAACATCACCAACGACTGCTACAAAATCAAACCACACCCCAACTAACACTACAAAACCAACTCAGATGCAAAAAGAGACAACACAAAACAAACAGAGAAACACTGCCACACCACTCACAAATGAAAAAGGACTGCTCGTGGACGCCCTCTGGGAGATCATAAACACGATTCGTACCCTCGAGCAGGACTCAAACATCATCACAACAATCTTTAACACGGCAAACACGCTCCGTCAAACATCGGACAGGACAGAAAAAACACACATAATCCTACAGGGTCTGCTTAGTGCGTTCATGTAAAGATGGCGCAACGAGGCAGACAAAACACTGACACAACACTTTGCATCTGGAATGCAAACGGCATCAGAAACAAGAAAACGGAACTACAGACTTTCATAGAGGATCACAATGTGGACGTCCTGTTAGTCTCCGAAACACACCTCCGGCCCTGCAATACATTTAAACCGTGGAACATGACGGGTTACCGCACCGACAGACAAAATCAACGAGGAGGCGGTACGGCCGTGTTCCTAAAATGGACAATTCCGCACGATGTGGTGATCGCACCTCCAGTGCAGGACATCGAGGTCACTCTGGTTACAATAAACATGGAAAGAGAGAAATTGATAGTGGGAGCAGCATATCTAGCCCCAAACCGCCAGTTGCTGGAGGAAGACCTAAGAGTGATCTTCGACAGGCACCAAAGGGTGGCGTTGGGCGGGGACCTAAACGCCAAAAATCCAGCCCAGAACTCCCGCACAACGAACCCGAAAGGAACAAAATTCCTACAACTGGAGGACGCGTACCACTACATCGTCTGTGGCCCAGATGACACGACACACATCCCAGTTATAGCCGGACACAGACCAGACGTCCTGGAGGTACTGCTGACGAAAAACATCGGAGACGATGTCACGCTAGATGCGATCCAGGACCTAACGTCTGACCACAATCCGGTACTAGTGAGGCTCCGCAGGATGAACTCTCTCCCGGACGTCTCGAGAAAAGTGATACAGATGAACTGGGAACAGTATCGCAGGGTCCTCACAGACACAATAAACTCAACACTGACTGGTCGTCAGAGCAAAAGCTGGCTGGACGATGCTGTCGACTACCTGACATCCAAAATACAGGCAGCCATAAGACAGACCAGGGCAACTACAATACTACCGAAAGGACACGAGACAGAACTCCTCCAGCTACTGCGGGAGCTCCGATGCCAGAAAAACAGACACAGAAAACTGTGGCAAAGAAGCAGGGACCCGCAGGAGCGGAGAGAAATGAACAGACTGTCTCGTGAACTCGAAAAGCGTCTGAAAGAATGGCGCGCAGAAACCTGGGAAGACAGGATGAAGACCTTCTGCCTCCAAACCCAGGACGAGTGGCAACTGATCAAAAACATTCGACAGCAGCGACCAGCCAAAAGGGCAATGCTAGGACCCCAGGGAATCGTGTTTGATGCCTTTTCGAAAGGCGAACTGTTTGCGGACATGTACGAGGAGCAAAACACAACACCACAGATCGACCTCACAGCCGCTGAGCAGCTTGAGGAAGAGAATACCACACAAACAGTTCAAAATCTCCGAGACACACCGACACAAACAGCACCAGAACTCACAACACCGACACAAATAAAGAAAATAGTAGCCTGCAGAAAAAGCAGATCCGCACCAGAACTAGACAAAATTTCAAACATACACTTAAAGAACCTCTCTAGGAAACCACTAGTCCTGCTAACACGCATAATAAATAGCTGCATGCTGCTACAGGCTGCAAAAGTTATTACTATCCCAAAGGCAGGGAAAGACCCGAAACTACCGGCGAACCATCGCTCAATCAGCTTACTCTCCACAATGGGGAAAACGCTTGAAAGAGTAGTGTTGGACAGGATCAACAAATGTCTCATAGACGATGAAACAAATGTCTCATAGACGATGAAACCATTAGACCGGAACAATTCGGGTTCCATAAAAAGGTCTCTGCAGAGCTACAAGTCCTTTGACTAACAGAACACATCACACACAATTTCAACTACACAAATTCAACAGCAGCAGTATTCCTCGACTGGGAAAAGGCTTACGACAATGTTCGGCATGACAACCTGACCTTCAAGATACATCACAACACAACGATCCCCAATGTGTACACAAAATGGATAGACAGCTTTCTGACAGACCGGACATTCCCTGTTGAGGTAGACGGAAAACACTCCTCAAGAAAGACACTGAGGGCCGGCATCCCCCAGGGGTCCGTACTATCACCCACACTCTTCAACATATATGCAGACGACATCCCCCTGTCACCACATGCCAGGATAGCCCAATTCGCGGATGACACAGCCTTCTACACGAGTGGAAGGCAGCACCACTCAAACATAGCACGGAAACCATCAGACCGGAACAATTCGGGTTCCATAAAAAGGTCTCTGCAGAGCTACAAGTCCTTCGACTAACAGAACACATCACACACAATTTCAACTACACCAATTCAACAGCAGCAGTATTCCTCGACTGGGAAAAGGCTTACGACAATGTTCGGTACGACAACCTGACCTTCAAGATACATCACAATACAACGATCCCCGATGTGTACACAAAATTGATAGACAGCTTTCTGACAGACCGGACGTTCCTTGTTGAGGTAGACGGAAACGCTCCTCAAGAAAGACCCTGAGGGCCGGCATCCCCCAGGGGTCCATACTATCACCCACACTCTTTAGCATATATGCAAACGACATCCCCCTGTCACCAAATGCCAGGATAGCCCAATTCACAGATGACACAGCCTTCTACACGCGTGGCAGGCAGCATCACTCAAACATAGCACGCCTCCAAAGGCAGCTAGACATGGTAGAAGACTGGTGTAGGGGAAACAAAATGTCATTAAACGCAGACAAAACTACAGCTGTCTACTTCACAAAAAAGCGGCCAGTACTCAGAAACCAGCTATCTCTAAACGCCCAGGAATTACCGTGGAGAGACTCCGTGAAATACCTGGGTGTAACATTAGGCAAAAAAATGCTGTTTCACCTCCACATCGGGGAAAATAGGAAGAGAGGTATAAACCTCGCAAAAGACCTCCTGCCCTTCTTCCTCAGCAGGGAGATGTGGATGGAAACAAAGAGAACACTATACAAGACAACAGTTCTCCCAGCACTAACGTACGGGTATTCTGCGTGGGGAATCACGTGCCAGACCAACCACAAGAAATTGAAAAGGGTGCAAAACAAGGTACTAAGGTGGATTCTGGACGCCCCACTATGGACACCCATACGCGAGCTCCATGAAACAGTTGATATCGAAATGACACTGGATACTGTTAAAAGATTAGTAAACACACTATTTGACACATTAGAAACACTAAAAGAAAACTGTAGACAACTCAGGGACACTGTGATACCCCGAACATGCACAGGCACAGAGTGCCATACCTAATTGTACAAGACCCGGTAGATTAGATGAGTATATTAGTAAGCAATAGTGAATAGCTTAATTGGTTAGTGTGTTTTTTGTTCTAGTTTAGTACATTAGTATTCCCCTTTGATATAATATACCCTTGATTATTTTGTCCTTGCTAATCCTTGCTCCCTTGTTGGGAACCAATAGGAAACAGATAAATGTTCAAATTGGTTTTGCTTTGGTTTGTAGTTATTTTGTCTAGACGACTTTTGCTCCCTTGTTGAGATCCAATAGTGTTTAGATAAATGTTTAAATTGATGTACCTTGTTTACCGCTTTGTTCCCAAGTAATTACTAGCGTAGGAACCCAAATTAAAGTAAGACATAGTGACTAAGCCCACTCCCCCCCACTCTCTGTCGGCTGTGAGACCATCTTTAGCATCATAGATTAAACTAGAGTAAACCACACTAGACTAGATGATATAGAGTCAATGTTAAAGCGTAGATGCAGACCAGCTGCAGACCTACGACTGCACGACGCCCGTCCTCAGCGGGCAAGCGGCGGGAAACACCGTCCACACCAAGGTAGGGAGACCATCATCACGCAACAACCAGCACAGCAGTCCCCACGGAACGACGAAAACATCTCGCTGAGCGGCCGACTGGCGCAACTGTACAAAAGAAAGCAGTGGGGAAGCAGCACCCGCTGCATCCACTGCACGGAACCCAACAACCATAAACACATGCCCCATAAATCAAGTATGGTCAGGGGCCGCAAGGCCTTATTGTTACCGACCATGCCCTCCAAAGCGCACGATTTGTTTTTGTCAAATAAAAATATAACCCCAGAGAACAACAACAGAAACCACACACAAGTACACGTAGATTCGGCGAAGCCGAAGGAACTGTAAACACCACGTGACACAAAAAAAAAAGAATGGACGTTCCCTATTCCGTTCGCGCCCGCTCTGGCCGCCTCCAACTGTGGTCGTGGCCTCCTGGCGTTCGCTTCTTAGTCCGCACCCGCGAGTGGCGCTCCCTTGCCGGAAGCCTCAACCACAGTCGGAGGCGGCCAGAGCAGGCGCGAACGGAATAGGGAACGTCCAGAGCGGCAGTGGAGCGCCACTCGGGGGCGCGAACCGAGAAGGCAACACCAGGAAGCCACGACCGCAGTTGGAGGCGGCCAGAGGGGGCGCGGACGGAATAGGAAACACCTAGAGCGACAGGATAGCACGACTCGCAGGCGCGGACCGACTAGGGAACGGCAAACAGAACACCAGGCACCGGGCAGGCATAAATATGCGACCCGGTCCAGCAAGCAGCCAGTCTCAGGGAACACCTGATGAAGACGTCAAGTAATGACGTCGAAATATCGTGTTTGGAAGACGCTGATATCTGGCAGAAAACCCGATTTCCACGAGATGTCATCAAATCGCCGGGAAAGTCTAAGGAATTACATCACAAGACTCTACGGGGAGGAAATGCGCTGCAATATGAAGAAACTGGACAAGCTGCGACAACGCAAAGAGAGGATGGTGGGCTCACTCAACTTCCTCCTCAGGTGCAGAGATGGAGATGTGGTGCCTGTATTTGCCAAAATCAAACATCATATTACGTCTAGGGCAGCCAACAGGATCAAGCACCGAGCCAGCATCGCTATGGTGAGAGAAAGAGTCCGTGACATCCGCCATAAGCTTGATGTCATGTCCAGGGAGCTGTTACATCTACATCAGTACATGGCTGCCAAACTAGTGCAAAAGGATTGGGACAGAATTGATGGAGTGTCTTGGTCACTAGCAGAATGCATTAAGAACAATGCTACAGCCTGACAATTGGCAAAATTTGAACACCTGAACAGCAGGGTGCAACAAAATCATGACACTCGCAAGGTTGTAAATTTGAGTGATCGAACACTGGATGAAGCTACCCTGAAGGGGCCTAAATTTCGCTGTCACTCCTAGAGATCTATCGGTAGCCAATTTCATCAGCTCTGTGGAACAAGTCGTCAACACACTACCCTCAAGTATGGCTGAAGAGATTTGAAGAGAGATGTGCAGAGCCCTTACCAGAGCCAGGCCGCCTAAGTCTAACATCTCAAGAGATGAGAGGATGGTCATCAGGAGATTACGAGAAGATGACGACATAGTGGTATTACCAGCAGACAAAGGGACTTCCACAGTCATACTGGAGAAAGGTGACTATGACCTGAAGATCCGGCCACTTGTGAAGGACCGGCTTACAAACCACCAGAGCAGGATCCAACTAACAGGGTGGACAGAAAAACCAAGTCTCTGCCGAAGGAAACCGGCTGGCCTGAGAAAGTTATCAAACAACTGAAATCCAAGGCACCAGTACCACCCAGACTCTGTGGACTACCTAAAATCCACAAAGAGGGTGTACCACTACGACCAATTGTGAGCAATATTTGCAACTCACAGGACTTTGTGGAATGTCTTAGAAAGCTACGTTTCTCAGATGCAGACTTAATGGTCAGTTTTGAAGTGGTGTCCCTGTTCACTAGAGTGCCCTTTAAGGACATGCTTGACTTAATCAGTGAGAAGTTTGATGGAGCTGTGCTGAATCTGTTTAAGCATACTCTATCATCGACTTACTTCCTATGTGGAGGTCAATTCTATGAACAGACTGAAGGGGTGGAGATGAGTAGCCCCTTGTCACCAGTAGTGGCCAACCTATTTATGGAGAAGTTCAAGGATGAGGCTCTTACAACTGCCACTTACCAGTCAACATGCTTCCTGAGATACGTTGATGACACATTTGTCATTTGGCCCCATGGTCGCGAAAAACTGGAAGACTTCCTGGACCACCTGAGCTCAAGGCATCCGAATATTAAATTCACCATGGAGCTAGATAAGGACGGTCAGCTTCCGTTTCTGGATGTCCTGGTGACGAAGAAAGTGGATGGCACCTTCAGTCACAGTGTGTACTGAAAGCCAACACACACAGACTTATACCTACAGGCCGACAGCTGCCACCACTCAGCACAAAAGACCGGGGTGCTTAGAACGCTCGTACACTGAGCCAACACACTGTCTGACTCTGACAGCCTGGCAGGGGAACTTGAACATCTTCAAAAAGTGTTTTCTAACAACGGATTCTCATCCAGGGACATCCACAGAGCTCTACATCCCACCAGACGTCAGGATACACCGGAGAACGAGTAAAAAGAAGAAATCAAGAAGCTGGCATTTTTAAATGTATGCCGGGCCTGTTACTGCCAAGATCAGCGGAATACTAATGAAACATAACATCAAGAGTGTCTTCTGCCCACCTAGCACAATCAGGGCTTTACTTGGAACAGTCAAAGATGATCTGGGCTTAAGGAAGCCTGTCATTTACAATATTCCTCGTGAATGCGGTATGTTCTACATTGGCCAAACGACTAGAACAGTGGAAATCAGATGTAAGGAACACCAGCGACATACCAGGCTAAGGCAGGCCACAAAATCAGCAATAGCAGAGCACTGCCTAGAGCTGGAACATTCCATGGATTATGAGAACACCAAGGTCATGGTCCAGACCCCCAGGTTCGGGGGTAGTGTCAACACTGAATCTATAGAGATAAAGATGGCACAAAACATGATTAACCGTGAAGCAGGATACCAGCTAAGCACTGCATGGAACCCGGCATTTGAACTGCTGAAGCAATACCGGAGAAAATATGTTTCCAACACCAACAACGAGCCTCAGACATCCGCACACTGCAGGCACGAACCAAGAAGGGAACACCAGGAAACCTCAGCCACAGTCGGTGGCGGCCAGAGCGGGCGCGGACGGAATAGGGAACGTCCAGAGCGGCAAGGGAGCGCCACTCGCGGGTGCGGACCGAGAAGGGAACACCAGGAGGCTATGACCACAGTGAGAGGCGGCCAGAGCCGGCGCGAACGGAATAGAGAACGTCCAGAGCGGCAGGGGAGCGCCACTCGCGGGCGCGGACCGAAAAGGGCACACCAGGAGGCCACCACTGCAGATGAAGGCGGCCAGAGCGGGCGCGGACGGAACAGGGAACGTCCAAAGTAGCATGGGAGCGCCACTCACGGGCACGGACCGAGAAGGCAACACCAGGAGGCCACGACCGCAGTTGGAGGCGGCCAGAGGAGGCGTGGACGGAATATGGAACACCTAGAGCGGCAGGATAGCGCGACTCGCGGGCGCGTACCGACTAGGGAATGGCAAACAGAACACCAGGCACCGGGCAGGCATAAATATGGAACCCGGTTCAGCAAGCAGCCACGCCCCCACCGCAGCTGCATGGGGCAAGAAGAAGAAGGCAGTATCTGACGCGGAGGGCTTCACTGTTCCCCGCAAGACAGCGCCCTGCCGCCGCATTACCGTGCCGTCGACCGTCCCGGTGCAAAACCAGTTTGCACCAATTTCTGATGGCACGGCAGATACTCCTCCCCCCCGTCCCAGCCCCCCCCACCCCAAACCTCGGCCGCCCCCTCCCATTCTGGTAGAATATTCTGAACCCTACACAAATCTCCGTAACCTCCTCACCCACATCACTAAATCTGACTTCCACGTGAAGCATACTGGCAAAGACCTCTACCGCCTTTACCTACAATCCCCCTCCGACCTTGCGAAGGTCCTCCATGTCTTTTGTGCCCAAAACATCGGCTGCTCCACCTCCCCACAGCGGTTGAGGCGGCTTCGGATTCTTGTCCACGGCCTCCCATTCAAATATGCCGACGACGACCTCCGGGAGGCGTTGCTTGCCCTCAATATTACCCCTGCTGTCATCTTCTGTGTTGTCTCTCCCCGCACCAAACTCCCCACCCCCCTTTACTTTGTTTCTGTGGACGACACACCGGAAAATAGAGTTCTCCTGACTAACCGCCATCGACCATTGTTCGGTCACCATGGAGAAACCCCGTTCCCGGCGCCTCATCCTCATTTGCTACTGGTGCCAGGGCCTGGCGCACTATGCAAGTGATTGCACTCGAGCGGTGCGCTGTGTCAAGTGCGCCGGTGGCCATGAATCCACCTCCTGTTCTAAACCTCGAGATGTCCCCCCCACCTGTGCTCGCTGTGGTGGCGCCCACACGGGCAACTACCAGGGCTGTCCCTGTGCAGTGTCAGCGTCAGCAAGCAGCCAGTCTCAGGGAACACCTGATGAAGACGTCAAGTAATGACGTCGAAATATCGTGTTTGGAAGACGCTGATATCCGGCAGAAAACCCGATTTCCATGAGATGTCATTAAATCGCCGGGAAAGTCTAAGAAATTACATGGTACATACTACGTCACCAGGACATATCTAGATTCAGTTTTTGATGAGACCGATAATTGTGTGTGTAGGGCGGTTGAAAGCGTTTCGAGGGAGTACAGAAGTTATTCCAGGGATAGGAATGTGAACCAGAAAGGAAGAGTGGGGCAAAAGGTATCAGAAGAGGAGAAAAGAAGTTGTGAAAGAAACAGTAATGAGGAACCCATATTGATTAACGCCTAGGAAACAGACATTAATATTTTTGCGGTTATGTTTACATTTAATGCATTTAGTATAAGCAGCCATGGAACAGTAAAGAATTAAAGGAGAAGGGTAGTAATAGGTACTCTTGCTCATAGGTGAGGTTTAGAGAAGGACGTATTGAATAACACATGACTACTACAGCTCACCTGAGAAGTATATCAGTATGCCAGAGCTGCAGAAGAGGCACTTAATCAGAATACCAGGGAACCACAAACTGAAGTAGAACTCTTAGATACGGAAGTAGTGATGACAAAGTGGTTGCAGTTCGTACATTTCAGTGTTTGGGAAGGATAAGGGAAGGAGAGAGAACTATAGGAGGCTATGTAGCAGGCTGTAAAGGGTGAGTCAGGAGTAAATTTGCTATCGGCAGAGCAGTATTTAAAGTGTCTAATTAATGTACAGAATGAACTACCACCGGAGTTGAGGCTAATTTTAGAATCCAAGCGCAAAATCTCACCCTTTTATTTCAAGATAGCCATAGCATCAGTGAGAACTGATGAAAGGAAAGTTTATATTTCCGTTTCTATACCAGTTACCAGGAAACAAGCACATTATAAGTGCTATATAGTTCATGCAAGTCCAGTAATGTGGGGGACATTGAAGAAATTTGTATGAGTAAAAACGCACCAACTACTGTTAATTACAAAAGACAAGGAAAGATATGAACAAATGCAGGAAAGAAAATTACAAAAATGCCACTGACAGGAAATCACAATCTGTCCAAATATAGTAATAAGAGAGGAGCAGGATTCCTGTACAGTGAAATTGCTAATGGGACAAAAGGAAGAAAGAGAATGCAATAACAAACGGCTCGAGTTACAATTGCACTTTTAGCAGGTTGAGGCGCATTGGTTGTACCCTACCTTTAACAAGATGGTAGTAACAGCTAGTTGTTTCGATCAGGGGAAGCTTACACCAGCGAAGAGGCTAGATTTCAGTGGGAGTGATTTGTTATTAAATTGAACAGAGTGCGAGATAATGGGGCCTACTTTCTGTCTGCCTGACACCATTTCAGGGGTAACTCAGCTGAATATTTCGGAGCCTCAACTGTATTGGCCAGAGGAGCTCAAGGAACAGCTACCTGCCAGAAATCTAAGCAGTTCAAATCAAACTCTAGGGTCGGAATTAACGCAGACTATAAATACGTTTTTAAACCAGCAGGAGGAACGAGTCTCCATGGAAACCTTATTGCAGCATGTAAATTCATATCGGGAAAATTAGTACAGGAAAGAGACAATATTTACTATTGTTCTACCATCAACTACAGCAGCTCTTGTTCCGCTGTGTAGTCCTTGTTTTGGTACACGTAAGACGAAGCACAACACTGAGGTTGGACCCAGTGGCTTAGATACCCAGAGCATAAAAGCAACAGAATGGAGCTGAACACACAGGAGGATAGCATTAAGAATAATTGGTTTATTTTAACTTTTAAGTTTGGCATGGAGCATTAGAAGTAATTGTGCGAAAAGCATATAATGAAACAAGTTCCAAGGTATTTGAGTTAATAGGCAGGACAATGAACCCTGTGGCAATGTGTAAGATTAAGTAATCGGATTACAGGAAACAATTGTTAGAATAATTCTTAAGAGACGAAACAGGGCCGACAGAATAAGTCGCCAGGAACTCTTGTGTAAAGGATAATCAAGCTTGGTTGACCTGTGGGACGGGATTTGATAAAAAGGAGGGCAGTCTAGCGTATTACCCGAATTTGGTCAAGAAATAATCTAGAGCGGACGCCATCTGCAACAGAGACAGCCGCAGGTAGGCGAGAGTGTTATGCGTTGTGTTGTGGCCACAAGTAGTAAGCATTGCTTCACGCAGTGGAGAATGGCAAAACAGAGGCACGCTGGCGACTGAGGCGTTGCGAAGTAAGCATACAAAGAGAGCCTTGCTGACAACAGCAGTCTACCAACAGGCTGGCACAAGGACGCACACAGACAGAGCGCCGAGCGAAGCCTGCAGAGTGCTGAGTAAGGGAAGTGAGACCAGCACGCTAAGTTACACTGCAATATACTGTGGGAGTAATAACAAAAAGCTACCACCGACGGTAAAAAACGTCCTCCTGCTGGATATAAATAGTGGAGCGCAGGCAGAAACAGACAGAAGCCATTAGGAAGCAGATTGGATCTGAGGAAGGACGTGGTCCATGTCCAAATGTTCAATCTTCGAATGTGACTATTCTGGAAGTCTGTTCCAGCTCGCAGGAGTCATCCGTTCGCCGCCAGATGTCAACTTCAGCTCTGGAGGTCGGCCCGAGTTTGGTCGGCACCATAGCTGACTAACTACAGTGAGAACTTCCAGCAGGACCGGCCGCAGCGTGGTCTTGGTCACAGGCGCCGCCGGGGACTGATGCCCAGACTTCACGGCAACCCGCCCCACGGCGTGTGGTCCATCCATGATGGGACCTCGCGGACATCGCGACTGATGGCTTCCCTGCCGCCGATGCAACAGGCGTCGGCAGCTGACCTCACGGCGATGCGGTTCCGTGGGCGTGCCCATACTGGGACGCCAAGCGGCGACAAGTTCATCTCAACCACAGGGCAACCTGGCTTCAGCGGAGCACTGGTGGCCCGTGGCTCCCGAGTGCGATCAGTGGCGCGCGTTGCGTGCATTGTCGGAGAATCTACACAGCAGCAGGCAGGTGGAGGGATTCACAAGGCTGAGCAGCGACGACGAGGGAGAAATTGTAAGGAAAATTCAAGAAATAATTGTATGACTCCACGCCGTCTCAGTCTTTGGCGCAGCCACAGTGTCTGCTACTAAGAAGTGGTGCAGAAGTCGTAACAAGTGGTGTCAGGCGCACCCACGCCACGACTTTGACTAGCACTGTGCGGAGCAACTGAGAAACACCGAATAGGGTGAGTCCAGCAACTGCCTTCTCTCTCTGTTTTCTGTGTAGCTAGACATGTCGAGGGTAACGTTAAGGGATGTGAGAGTGTCATTTGAAAGGCCTAGCAGCCCTGAAGACGTATCGCAGTTTCGTGAGAATGATAGTCACGTTAACTCAGTACCATCTAAATGTGTAGTGTGTGGATTAACAGGTCATGTCACTCCTTGCAATGAATTTGTACCAAGCACTTATGATGTGTGTGGCTTCTATGGTCATGTAACGGGGCAATGTGGTAAGTCTAGATGGCTTGCCATTAGATGTGCTACGAATTAACTTGCTTCTGGGTAATACAATTTTTTTTGGTGAGGTATACCACACGGAAAATGCCAGAGACACGTGCAACCGGGATAAGTGACGCCATAGTCGCATTGACAGAGCAAGTTAAGAAACCGATTGAAGAAAATAAGTTGCAAAAGCAGCACATGCAGGGGATGGAGTAACAATTGTTGCAAAATACTCAATCAGGCTCGGGAAGCAATGATGTAGAATGCAAAGGGTCTTTTCCGGTGTGGCAGATTGTTCAGCGGCTAATTTGATACCTTCTTTCTCGGGTAAAACATCAGAGGATGTGAGTGTTTTCATTGGTGACGTATGTGCTACGGCTAGACTGTGTGGCTGGTCGAATGAAATGTGTTTGCAAATGGCGAGGTTACGGTTTGTAGGTGACGCAAAGACTTACGTGGCATACCACGAAGGGTTAAAGAATGCTACTACGTTCACAGAGTTGGCTGAGGGATTATTGCAATGGTTTAGGAAACAAAGCAATGCCAGATTTTTTAGAGAAAAATTGGGGACGATGATGCAAAACATGGGTGAAACGGTAGAAGAATTTTCAGACAGAATTAGGAAAACGAATGCGCACACATATGAGTTAACGCAAGATGGGAGTGCAAATGAAGTTCTATTGAAAGAAGCACAGAATAGAGCTTTAGACGCATTTTTGCGAGGGGTCTCGCGGGATTTTTCATGCCGGATACGGATGGAAAATCCAAGTGACTTAGCAGCAGCATTGTGTGTAGCTAGACATTGGTAGGAAGTGGATAGCGCCACCAGAAGTCGCAATGACAAGATAATTTTTTCGTCTTCCAAAGAGTGTTACCATTGTGGAAAGCAAAGTCATTTTAAGAGACAATGTCGAGAACCACTGTGTTTCAATTGTCAGAAAATAGGGCATAAGGCATGGCAGTGTAAAGCCAAGAAACGGGTTAATGATACAGCAGGTAAAAAACTGTTAAACGAAAAAGGGAGTGTTCCTGCGTTGGGAGGCATTCCCCGTAAAAAGAGGTACTCAGAGAGTGCACGAAGAGGCAGATTATAGTTAGATGGTCTGGATAAAAGATAAGTGGCGAAGATTTTTAGTGGATACTGGAGCGCATGTATCAGTTGTCAATGTGGTTCTCGTGGGCAAGAAAGGATTGGAAGCTCCGAGATACAGATTGCGCGCAGTAGGTGATAAAAATCTAGATGCACTAGGGACAGCACAGCTCAAGTTTAAGTAAGGGAACGTGTGGTTTCCGGAGCAAATGGAGATGTCAACTGTGGGACAGGGATTTTCGGCGATACTTGGGTTGGACTTTCTGATTAAACATCATGCCAAAATTGACTTTTCGCAACATACGCTGGAACTCAATGGGAACTTGTTCTCAATGGGTACAGCCATTTCAAATGTTTCAGAGTCGCAAGGTGCACCGATAGCTAAGGTGATACCAACTAAACTGTGTACAAGTGCATTAAAGGTGATTTCGTGTGACGAAGTACGAACAGGTACTGGGAAGTTGATGTGGGTACCGGTGGATGTCGATGTGCCACAGCAGGGGTTATTCTCGGTAAAGCCACTACCGAGTAGTGAGGTTTTAGACGAAAAGCATTGCTTTATTCGTAGTAGTGTATCACGGGTAACGGACATAAATGGGCAGTTTATGGTTCCGGTGAGTTTAGATAACTTCGGACAAGATGATGTCGATCTGCCGAAGGCATTAGCAATAGCCACAGCAGAGTTAATGGATGAAGAGGACATCGATAGTTCGAGGTTAGACTATGATGTAAATCAAACCGTCAGCACGTCTGCACTTCGTGACAAGGTAAATGATTTGAGAGGAAACGATCGTTCGGGTATAGAAGCGTTACTACTAAAGTATAAAGCATTGTTTGAACCACAGGATAAGTTACTTGCTACACCGATAACACAGCATTGTATTCCAACAGGGAATCACGCTCCGGTGTATCGTAAGCCATACACACTACCGAAACAATTACAACCAGTAGTAGAGCAATTAATAGAGCAACAACTGGAAGATGGGATAATCCAGCACAGTATTAGTCCTTGGTCTAGTAGCGTGGTCCTAGTTCCGAAGAAGACACTGGACGGGGCGAAAAAATTTCACTTTTGTTGCGATTACAGACATTTGAATGAACGGACAGTGGCGGACGTATATCCTAATATCACAGAAACGTTAGACAACGTAGGGCAGTGTAAATTTTTCTCCACTATGGATTTGCGAAGTCGTTATCACCAGATTGAAGCATGTCCGGAGGACAGGCCAAAAACAGCATTTACGACGCGTTGTGGTCACTTCGAGTGTAAAAGAATGTCGTTTGGACTAAAAAACGCTCCATCAACATTTCAGAGGTTGTTGGATGGAGTCCGCGCGTTGAAACCGAAATAATGAATCGAGTATCTGGATGACATTATAGTTTTTTCAAGAGATATAGAGCAGCATGTGGAACGGTTAGAGGAGGTGTTTAAAAGATTAGAGGCAGCACGGCTAACATTAAGTTTGGACAAATGCCATTTTGTGCAAGCACAAGTAAATTATCTCGGGCATGTTATCAGTCAGGACAGGGTACAGACAGATCCTAATCTCACTTCTGCAGTACGGGATTTTCTGGTTCCACAAATGGTTAAACAACTGCAATCGTATATTGGTCTTGCGAGCTACTATCGAAAATTCGTACAGGGGTTCGCAGATAGAGCGAGGCCACTTAATAAGTTGCTAAGAAAAGGTGTTACCTTCCAGTGGACGTCAGAATGTGAGAAAGCATTTCAAAAGTTGAAACGGATACTGACATCAGACCAAGTTTTGAAGTTTCCAGACTTTTCGAAGGAGATCATACTACAATGCGACGCATCCAATCACGCTCTTGGGGTTGTACTTGGGCAAGAAATTGATGGCAAAGAACATCTGATTGGATTCGTGTCTCATCAACTTAACAAGGCGGAACAAAATTATTCCACGACGGAGAAGGAATTGTTAGCGTTAATATACGGGATTTCGTACTTTCGATGCTATCTGTATGGTAGAAGGTTTAAGGTTGTAACGGATCATTCAGCTGTGAAATGGGTATTAGGTCTGAAAGACCCAGCGAGTAGGGTAGTGAGATGGGCGCTGAAACTCAGTGAGTTCGATTACGAGGTGATACACAAGCCAGGGGTGAAACATGTCAAGGCAGTATTACAAGTAACAGGGGTGACTGAAGATGAGTGGAAAAGGGCACAAGCCATGGATAGCGATTGCCAATTGTTCAGAAAGCAACCGCAGTTCCTAGTACAGGACGGGTAACCTGCGCGGTGTCGGACCAGCAGCGTTAAGATCTGAAGTTTTGCAACAGGCGCTTCACCATTTTCTTTCAGGACATGGCGGGAGTAGAGCTGCGGATAGGCGGATAGCGGAGAAGTTTTGGTAGAGGACTCGACGTCAAGACGCGGACAAGTACGTCAGGAATTGTGTGCCATGCGCACAGCATGCGGACTTGAGCCATCAAAAGATTCAGCTTCAAAGATTACCAGAGGCAGACAGACCTTTCCATCAATTCGGAATTGAAGTATTAGGCCCATTTCATAGGAGTGCAACAGGGAAAAGCATGTGTTAACAGTGATTGACCGCTTTTATAGATATTTAGTCATGGTTGCATTACCAGATCAGAAAGCAAGTATGGTGGCACAAGCTTTAGTTAATAATTGGCTACTCAGGTATGGGATACCTCAGTACTTAATGTAAGATGAAGGTACTAATTTCACGTCTGACCTGATGAAGCAACTGTGTAAGTTACTAAAGGTAAAGAAACTACAGACAAATCCATTCCATCTGCAAGCAAACGGACGAATGGAGACAGTGCATCGCACGATCGCTAAGATGTTGAGTCACTATGTAAATAGTTAACACACCGACTGGGATGCGTACTTGCAATTTGTAACCAGTGCATATAATAGTAAGGTACATACGTCGACAGGATTGCCGCCATACGAAGTGGTGTATGGGCGGAAGATGCCATAACCTTTTGACATGATTCGTCCAAGGCTGGGAGCGGAGGGCGAGCATGTAAGGCAATTTGCGAAAACCATTAAGTATGGCAGAGAGTTAGACGAGCAAACACGAAAGTGTTGGAACGACAAGAACGGATGGGAGGTACAACGAGGAAGTTGCCACAGTACAGAGTAGGCCAACGGATGCTACTAGGTAATCCGTATGTTCCAAAAGGGGGAACCAAGAAGTTCACAAACAAGTTCCAGGGACCATACCAGGTAGTGGAAATGACATCACCTGTCAATGTAAAATTACAATTGGCTACCAAGACAATGTTGGTTCACGTTAGTAGAGTTAAGCCGTTCCAAGGGGCAGTAGATCCATGTATATGTACTTCTCCTTCTGGCAGAAAGCAAAAAGAAGGGCCAGAAGCAGACAGTAAACCGGGTATTAAGTATAAGTTGCGTTCGAGGGATGTGTAGTTTGCAGTAATTATCATGTGTGTATTATTTTTGTCCATGGACTAGAGCTATTTTATTGGTATTAAGGGGGTAGTGATGGAAGTTTTTCCTTCTCTCTCCATTTTGTAGATGACGCAGGATAGGATACAAGCGGAAAGTATGGGGCATAGTCCTCTGGCAGCTGACGCAAGCTGGCCAGGTACAGTATATGCCGTTGCGAAGTGGGGTGCTGTTCGGGAAACAACCGGATGTGGTCCTCACGAGTCACGAGTGGACGCTTCGGCTGGCACTCAACATCCTACAGGTAAGGAACGAGATGCCGCAGCTGCAGGAGGTTGTATCGATTGTGGAGACGGTTGCATCTAAGAACGGAATATTACGGGACGAGCAAGAAGAGTACGAGGCTTTGAATAGGTCATGTAAGGAAATAAGGGAATAACTGCGCCAAGTCGTGAGCATGATTCCAGGGAGCAGAAAGAGAGTAAAGAAGGGTTGGTTGAATGCAGGTGGGAAGATGCTGAAAACAATTTTTGGAACAGCAGATAGAGACGATATTGAGGGTTTGAACAATTCTTTAACAGTTATTTGCGACAGGGAGGAAAGCATAGGGAAGTTAGTGGATATACACACAACAGAGATACGGGGATTAGGTACAGAGTTGTTGAACGTGACATGCGTGATGGAGTCTGAAGCAGCAAGAGGGAGAGTTTCCAGAGGAGGTAGAGAACGTAGTGCCGATAATTGAAGCGAGTATGTCTCTTTTTATCATATGTCTAGAATTAAGGTAACAACGGATCTAGTTAAGATGTATATAGAGATTAGATTTCCAGTAACTAGTGTGGGGAGACAGTATCACTGTTACACAGTGCATCCTTATCCGGTCAGATGGGAGCGCATGGGGAAGGGCGTACAGTTCAGGACACAGGAGGTTTTATTAATTTCTAAGGAGGGGACACTCATGCTACTATGTCAACTTTAGAGTTGAGTAGATGTCTAACAGAGTCAGTTTCCATTTCTCCACCATGGGTTGTTTTCACAGGCAAGGGGTCATGTGAGATCCAGTTATTTAGGGCAGAAGTAGAAGCTTCGGAGTGTCAGAGAATAATAGTAAGGACTACACGACATTTTCAGTAAGTTGGGAGGCATAGGTTGTATTCAGTATTCGCTACGGAGAGGATATAAGCCAAGTGTTATGACAATGGGAATTGGACAGCAACCACGGAGATGGAATTACGGGACAGTGTTTTGCTAATCAATGGGACAAATTGTGAAATAGTAGGGGATTGTTTCAGCTTACCAGCGATAGTCACGGGAGTCACCAAGGTTACAGAAACTCATCTGACGTTGTACTGGCCAGATGCGTCATTCAGCATCGCTCCAGGAGAAAATTTGATGTATATTAACATTTTGGATGCTATACTGTTGCAAACGATAGATAAACTAGTAGATTTGGAGAAAGGTCAAATTTCAATGCAGCAATTATTAAGGCATATGGAGGCGTATGATACCAGGTGGAAACGTAGCATAGTGACCATTGGTATTTCAATCAGTACCGTGTTGATTGTATTTATCGGTGTGGTATATGTCTTATTAAAATGGAGGATTCAGCATGTTAATGCAAGACTGCTCCATGAGATTCCCGTACAATGCATTACCAGTAGGGCATGAGTCAGGGCAACCTGGATCTATATAGAGAAGAAGTAGAATATAGGATATAGCTACAGTTAAGGTATAGGGTAAATTCGGGGACGAATTTAATTTTTAGCAGGAGGCAGTGTTGCAGCCACATGTAGTAAGCGTTGCTTTACGCAGTGGAGAATGGCAAAACAGAGGCAAGCCGACGACCAAGGCGTTGCAAAGTAAGCACGCACAGATAGCCTTACTGACAGCAGCAGTCTACCAACAGGCTGACTCAAGGACGCACACAGACTGAGCGCCGAGTGAAGCCTGCAGAGTGCTGAGTAAGCGAAGTGAGACCAGCACGCTAAGTTACACTGCCATATACTGTGGCAGTAATAACAAAAAGCTACCACCGACGGTAAAAAACGTCCTCCTGCTGGATATAAATAGTGGAGCGCAGGCAGAAACAGACAGAAGCCATTAGGAAGAAGTTTGGATCTGAGGAAGGACGTGGTCCATGTCCAAATGTTCAATCTTCGAATGTGACGATTCTGGAAGTCTGTTCCAGCTCGCAGGAGTCATCCGTTCGCCACCAGATGTCAACTTCAGCTCTGGAGGTCGGCCCGAGTTTGGTCGACACCATAGCTGACTAACTACAGTGAGAACTTCCAGCAGGACCGGCCGCAGCGTGGTCTTGGTCACAGGCGCTGGCGGGGACTGACGCCCGGACTTCACGGCAACCCGGCCCCACGGCGCATGGTCCGTCCATGACGGAACCTCGCGGACACCGCGACTGACGGCTTCCCAGCCGTCGGTGCAGCAGGCGTAGGCAGCTGACCTCTCAGCGACGTGGCTCCGTGGTCGTGCGCCGAGTTCATCTCAACCACAGGGCATCCTGGCTTCTGCGGAGCACTGGTGGCCTGTGGCTCCCGAGTGCGATCAACGGCGTGCGTTGCGTGCATTGTCGGAGAATCTACACAGCAGCAGCCAGGCAGAAGGATCCGAAGGGCTGGGCAGCGATGATGAGGGAGAAATTGTAAAGAAAGTTCAATAAATAATTGTAAAACTTCACACTGTCTCAGTCTTTGGCGCAGCCTCTGTGTCTGCTGCTAACAAGTGGTGCAGAAGTGGTAACAGTTGCAAAGCAAAACACGGCCAAGTGGCACTGTGCACAGTATAGCAACATGCGACACTGCAGTACTCTAACGGAAGGATGGAAGCCTTTCCTCACTTGCTACCACGAAAATGTTTGGAGTACATGCCTTAAGTCTTTAATTAACATAGTGTACAGTATGTAAGTACTCAGCCATTCTTGTCTTAGAATCACAGCCTAAACCACGAGCCTGTGACATCTGGAGCGACATCCTGGAATGCAGTGTGGACTCCACTGTTCAACCACAAGACAGGGCAGCACAACCTGACTCATGAGAAAACCGCCCAGTCACTGGAGGAAGTTCACCGCCGTTATCAGCTGCGCTGTCACGCTGCCTTCATGATCACAGCCAGAGATGTCGCTGACAGTGGCTTTGGAGTGACACCAAGCTTGGCCCCGCTCTTCATGGTGTCAGAGATGACAGATGTCAATTCTTTTGCATCAGAGCAACTGGACGCCTCCACCAAGCTTTTGCTGATGTATTATGGCCCAGGGCCAGAATAAAGAACATAATATAACAAATCTACTGTCATCCTGATATCTCATTTCACTCTCCACACTCTTAAGGCTCATTTATCATTCCAAAGATGGATTATGCCATGAAGTGCAAGATAAGAGTTTTTGAAAATGTGAACGATATTCCTCCACTTATGACACCTGCTATATATATTCTGAAAGAAAAACATCCAAAAAAGGGCAAGAACATAACATGATGATGATGCTAGTAACGAACAGATACTCATAATAAGATTCGTAATAGTATTATTCTCTAAATACCACTGAAGTTGCAAATGGTGGTGGTATAGGGTCAGTGAAATGCATACTACAGGGCAGCTGGCTCGAAGCTATCATTGAAGTAACCGATTTGTAAATGTTCATTGTATCAATGTGGTGCTAAATGGTGCTCATATTTCTACTGCAGATGAAGTACAATGGCCCAGAACCATACGCCAAACATGATAGTCTTTTCTCTCATTAGTGCTACATGGTAATCTGGAGCCCAGTCTTCTTATGACCATACATTCCCATGACCACTGATATCAGCAATCATGTCCAGTGGCAACATTCCTGTCAAGTCTTTCAGCAATATCACAGAAGGAACATCCTGCTTCTCATAGCCCTGTCACATGACCTTGTTTAAGCTCAGTGAGGTGTTGGTAACGGTGTCTTTGTCGCCTTAAAGGCATTCTTGACTAACATCAGCTCACCACATCCATCCTCAAAAGTACGTAACGCTCAAGACCATTACAGCGTGTATTAAAAACAAATCTGATTTTGATTCTCGTAGTGGCGCTACTAACGCCACTCTTCTGTGAGTGGCGTGAAAGGTGAATACACGTCATCTTTCAGATGTAGAAACACGCCTACCAAATTTCGTCTATGTCGTGCAACTCCTCCTTGGTGTTGCGATCATTTTTCAGGCAGTGTACTATGGAACTCTAAGAAAAACCAAAAGAATTGTAGTAATACATTGAAAAGGATACCTCAATACATACATAATATACAAAGAGGTCATCTAAAACGGGGAAATATAGTGATTCTCTCGTATATGTTATGTAAGCAGAAAATAAATCTCATTCATTTCGTGGTTGCACAGAAAACCGTTCAGCGAACTAGGTCTAAATAATGCACAACAGAGACCCATAAATAAAAGATTGTAATCACGCCCACTGATATCATAACATGAACTAATTACGGTCAAACAACCCATAAAACCAATACAAACTTACATGCTCGTGGGTTAGCCTTGTCAGTAATATGTGCTCACACACAGTGAGGTAACCAGACTTCGACACACTAACATTATAAATAGAGACAGTACAATATGCCTGCACGTGCAGGTATCAGTTCATAAATGATATGACCCCTTTATGTAAAGATTCTGACTAACCAATACTGCATTCATGTGCATACGGAACACCATACCAGCCGAACATCAAAATTAAAATGTCATATGATGGTCAACATACTGGGCTGAGTTCACAATGGCTGGCATCTCTTGAGAAAGCTGTAATCTTGTATCCCTGCTATCATCATATCTAAAACGTTATGGAAAAGCACTATCACTAACACACTAAAACAGCCCATGAACAAGAGATGCACTATTATTACATACAGCAACACCTGCAGTAAGCCAATTGCACTACTAACAGATGTGATAAAAAGTAAGTAAGTGGACACGTCTCCTACAATGCCAATAATAGGATTCGATACCACCACGTAACACCAGTAGTAAGGGCAGATACCACCATGTAACACCACTAATAAGGTCAGATACCACAATGTATCACCACAGACAAAAGATTGTCACTGAGTTGTACGCAGACTGAGCTTTCAGAAAGCTAATACCTCTAGGACCCAAACCTTAAACGAAGTTTTTAAAACCACCAACCTATAAAGATCACTGCTACAATGGCAACATCAATAAAAATGCAGTCGACAACCACTTATTAGAATCAATGTATGAATAAGAACATATTAAGAAAGGAGAACCTTCAACAAGGAAGCCTGTAAGCAACAAGTGAATAACTGTGCTGATGTGAACAAGTCCCCAACCCACTGTAATACTTACTACACTTGTTTAATTCATGCTAAGGAAAGCACGTGCACTCTACATCATTTGCACAGCTTAAAAAGCCAGTGGCTTTCTCATGTCCATATAATTTCACATCAACATACATGAGTGCCTTAGCGCGAGCTCCAGAGAAAAAAGTCGTGGCGGAAGAAAATGAAAAATATATGATAATGTAAATCTAAACGCAAAACGCAAAGATTATTTACCTTTTACAGAAAATAGGGTATGTCTACTGGGATACACTACCTCAAAAATATTACTGCCTTAACGCAGTTTTTTAACATCACTATGGACGCTTGATTTTACATTTCATGATTTCAGTTTCTTCCAAGATGTCAGTATTCGGCCTATGGGGCACTTGTGGTAGATATCTGAATCTTCGCTAACATCCTGTAAGTTTTGGTTATTGAGCGCTAGGAGGAAGGAAACGACTGACAGGATTATTCACTGCATCATGCTCCTGATATCTGATATTGAAGCTTCACTCATTTTGTCTGAGAATCTGCAGTCACACTGATGTCTCTTTAATCTTATGAGCACCTGTATTGTCATAAGGTTAACCTGTCGTTCTTCATGACCATTTTTCTTGGATATTAAATATGCAGCTATGACATTTAAGACTCTCAGCCACTTACTCACCAAATCTGAGACTGGCCGACGTCAAGATACTCTGCAACATCTCTTCTTCTTGTCGTCCACTTCCTGCTTAAGGAGGCTACTACCCTCTGATCCCTTTTTCGTACCCCCTGTGCCAATATTCTGTTATATTTGTCAACCATCTCTCAATGATAATCTTTCACCTGGGTCACATATCTAATGGTATCTATTTCTCTCTTTATCTCTCTATCCCTCGACGGAATTTCCTGCATTCTATAGAGGATTCCGCTACAGGCAACATGTTTAAGGGACGTGGGATGTCCAGAAGAACTTTGTGTCAAATTATCTGTTGTGGTGGTCATATGATAAATACTGAACCGAATTTTTCTTTCATTCAGAGAGATGCTTAAATCCAAATAGGGTGGCTTATCTTCCTGTGATAATTCGACAGTAAATTTAATATAAGGATTTGGGCTATTACCCGCCTTATACATTGCGTCTACCTGATCACTATTACCATAAAAAACGTAATTATATCATTAGTATACCCCTTGTAGTCCATTGTCTTGTCCTTAGACGTGGATGTGCAATAAAGAATCTTTGTTCAAAATGTGCCATGTGAGGCAGTGGCTGCGGGGGAGCCCTCAGCCAACCCCATATTTCATTCGTAAGCTTGTTCCCCTAATTATAAATAGGACTACCAATTATAGTTTCATAAGATCAGTAAAGTTTGCAGACGTCTTGAAAAGTAGTGCCTCCAAATTTTTTATTCTGTCTCAATATCGGTTGATATTTTATATGTCATGCATAGTACTCAGTCAATTTTCTCTCCTCACACAAGCTGCAACCCTCTGCTACTAGAGGGTTCCTAATTGTAGCGTGTAGCATGACACCATGTAACACAACTATGTCAGTGCGTGAAGATCCCTAAAAAAACAGGAAGCACAAATTCCAAGAGTGTGCCCACATATGGAGCATCCTCACATGGACCATTCTCTTCTTCAGCATGACACTCCCAGACCACACACGAGGGCTGTGGCATCTGGAATAATCCGACGCCTTGGGATCACTATCATCAATCATCCTCCACACAGTCCTGACTTGGCCACATCTGATTTTGATTTGTTTCCAAAAATAAGAACACGCCTTCGAGGGCACCAATCTGCTAGTGATGAATTGGTGCAAGCAGAGTGGGTTTGTGGCCCTGTCAACAAAGTATAACATTCTATAGTGATACAATCAATAAACTGGTCTCTTGTGAGAGAAATGTGTTCATCACCAGGGTGACTATGCTGAGAAATATGAAGGATAAAGATGCATAATGTTAACAAAGTATGTTTTATTTAAAAAGCTTTAAGAATTTTCACATAAATTATTCTGAGACAATACTCTTCAGCACAACCATGTAGTGATACACAAGATAACTCTAAGTCCAGTGATTATTGCAGATTATTGCCTACGATCTAAAGAACTTCCCAAGTTCAGATGTTTCAGTACATACTTTCTGTCTCATAGGACTGTAGTACCGCTCCTTTAAATATGTTCCGTGCCTCCAGATGCTCAATAACTTCCTTCTGATTTTTAACTACACTCCTGGAAATTGAAATAAGAACACCGTGAATTCATTGTCCCAGGAAGGGGAAACTTTATTGACACATTCCTGGGCTCAGATACATCACATGATCACACTGACAGAACCACAGGCACATAGACACAGGCAACAGAGCATGCACAATGTCGGCACTAGTACAGTGTATATCCACCTTTCGCAGCAATGCAGGCTGCTATTCTCCCATGGAGACGATCGTAGAGATGCTGGATGTAGTCCTGTGGAACGGCTTGCCATGCCATTTCCACCTGGCGCCTCAGTTGGACCAGCGTTCGTGCTGGACGTGCAGACCGCGTGAGACGACGCTTCATCCAGTCCCAAACATGCTCAATGGGGGACAGATCCGGAGTTCTTGCTGGCCAGGTTAGTTGGCTTACACCTTCTAGAGCACGTTGGGTGGCACGGGATACATGCGGACATGCATTGTCCTGTTGGAACAGCAAGTTCCCTTGCCGGTCTAGGAATGGTAGAACGATGGGTTCGATGACGGTTTGGATGTACCGTGCACTATTCAGTGTCCCCTCGACGATCACCAGTGGTGTACAGCCAGTGTAGGAGGTCGCTCCCCACACCATGATGCCGGGTGTTGGCCCTGTGTGCCTCGGTCGTATGCAGTCCTGATTGTGGCGCTCACCTGCACGGCGCCAAACACGCATACGACCATCATTGGCACCAAGGCAGAAGCGACTCTCATCGCTGAAGACGACACGTCTCCATTCGTCCCTCCATTCACGCCTGCCGCGACACCACTGGAGGCGGGCTGCACGATGTTGGGGCGTGAGCGGAAGACGGCCTAACAGTGTGCGGGACCGTAGCCCAGCTTCATGGAGACGGTTGCGAATGGTCCTCGCCGATACCCCAGGAGCAACAGTGTCCCTAATTTGCTGGGAAGTGGCGGTGCGGTCCCCTACGGCACTGCGTAGGATCCTACGGTCTTGGCGTGCATCCGTGCGTCGCTGCGGTCCGGTCCAAGGTCGACGGGCACGTGCACCTTCCGCCGACCACTGGCGACAACATCGATGTACTGTGGAGACCTCACGCCCCACGTGTTGAGCAATTCGGCGGTACGTCCACCCGGCCTCCCACATGCCCACTATACGCCCTCGCTCAAAGTCCGTCAACTGCACATACGGTTCATGTCCACGCTGTCGCGGCATGCTACCAGTGTTAAAGACTGCGATGGAGCTCCGTATGCCACGGCAAACTGGCTGACACTGACGGCGCCGGTGCACAAATGCTGCGCAGCTAGCGCCATTCGACGGCCAACACCGCGGTTCCTGGTGTGTCTGCTGTGCCGTGCGTGTGATCATTGCTTGTACAGCCCTCTCGCAGTGTCCGGAGCAAATATGTTGGGTCTGACACACCGGTGTCAATGTGTTCTTTTTTCCATTTCCAGGAGTGTATATTCAATTCCAAAAGAAAAAAAAATCCTCATTTAAGGATATCATTGAGGTACCTAGCCAGCTGACATCCCAGACTATCAGTGGTGTTAACAATAGGTCTTGAGAGGTGATGTCTCGTGATATACCCATTAATGTGGTTGCACTGATTGCACACTAATTGGATACATTTCATGCTCCATGTCTTTGCCAATAATACCACATTTAACCAGTTATACATCGCTAGCCACAATAAACGGCTCTGGTTTGTGTTTATACTCAACTTGAGACAGTACAACAGTGTTTATACCCCCGTCTGACCGAATACCGAGGGCCACGTTCTCACCTAACTTCTTGTTTATAATTTTAACAAGATGTTGGTTATTGTTAGTATGATGATAAGAAAAGATATTGTAGACTAACGTATTCTAGACCAAATCAGGGTAAGGCAGATAGGGGAATGAGTGCCGTAAAATTCATATCTGCACATTTTATCCCCAACAAAAATGGACAATAGTTTATACATGAAGACTGGCCGGTTCAGCCTATGGTAACATACGTGTTTATCAGATTAAGTGCCTACAGCGTGATTGCAAATATGTAGAAAAATGGGAAGAAGGTTGCATACCAAACATAAAGAGCACACTGTGGTGTATAATATTTCAAGCCCTTTCTCTGTACCTAGGATTTAACAACCATAGCTTACATGACATTAGGGAAGAAAACTTGCATATACAACCTAGAGGTCTGATGCTTAACTTCTTGAAAGAAACTGAAACCATAAAATGCAAAACTATGTATCCAAAGAGTGCCCTTATGGAGCAATCTAAATTACGGCACTGAGCACTATGCGACTTAACTACTGAGGTAATCAGCCCCCTAGAACTTAGAACTACTTAAACCTAACTAACCTAAGGACATCACACACATCCCTGCCCAATGCAGGATTCGAACCTACGAGCGTAGCGGTCGCGCGGTTCCAGACTAGCGCCTAGAACGGCTTGGCCGAAATTAAGGCAGTATGGCGTGTTTAATAACTGTATAAACTGTTTTCAGAGTATTGCTTTCTAATAGAGAAACCAATACTCTCTATAAAACATAGGGGGTGTCACTATGCTGTTTTTAGAGTTATATCAACGTATTTTTACTCTTGCTTCTGCCATCTGTCAATTCCCTGGAGCTCACACTAGTTCTCTCTTCCACAATGGGGTGTGATAATATTTAAATTTTTTTAAAGTTTCGTTCTTTATACAACCAAACTGTGTTTCGCTGCAGAGCCATGCTTAGGTAGGGATTGCTGGTTGGGTACCAGTTACCACTGGATATCGTCACCAGTCCACACTTTGGTCACATTCATATCATTCTGACAGCGAGAACTCTGAGAGGATGATGCTTACGTGAAGCGTTGCTGACAATGGAACACTTCTAGAAAATCCTCCAGCAACCAATCAGAGAACTGCAAATGGTAATGTGCGGTCTGACCTAACTCGCTCTTGGCAGCTAGCCTTCGACTGGAACATCTGTCCATCTCTTGAGCAATATGCTCCTCAGTTTGTTAGTCGCCTCCCAAGCGCCACTTGTATCCGTTAGACGTTGATTTCAGAAATAAAAATCAGACAGTTGTTTTGAACCACTATCCACTTGTCATTTTTGAAAAATTCCCTCGATTTTCATGCACTCCCCGACGCCCACATCCTAAAATTGCCTTGATCTCACCAATTCCTGTACGCAGATGTCATCTGCAGGATTCGAATACATCGTTGTGGGTGCCAGTCCCGCCCGAGCCACCGCATCCGTCGCTATGCCTTCATTCAGCGAGAGTTCCAGTGAGCACCGCGGGTCGGTGCCACATTTTCGAGGGTCTCAGTCGTCGTCCTGCTGTCGACTTGCCGTTATTGATGTCGATGCCGTTGTTGGCGCACCTTTCCCTGCCCAGAAATCAAAGTAAGTCCTGCTAGCCATGCTTACTTATACTCAGTTGCCACTTCTCTGTGCGTAGCCGTCGTTGTAAATCGTTGTAGTTACGACCTAATTTTCATTCGAATGTTGTGACATCATTCTTGTCAAAATTACGTGGTTTTCAAGTAACTGTTTTTCCTTCTGGAGAGATTCGAGTGCAAGAAGCCGCTGCTGGGAATGCCAACATGGACCCTTTCCATACGCCAGCTGAACATATCAATATACAGGGTTATTACAAATGATTGAAGCGATTTCACAGCTCTACAATAACTTTATTATTTGAGATATTTTCACAATGCTTTGCACACACATACAAAAACTCAAAAAGCTTTTTTAGGCATTCACAAACGTTCGAAATGTGCCCCTTTAGTGATTCGGCAGACATCAAGCCGATAATCAAGTTCCTCCCACACTCGGCGCAGCATGTCCCCATCAATGAGTTCGAAAGCATCGTTGATGCGAGATCGCAGTTCTGGCACGTTTCTTGGTACAGGAGGTTTAAACACTGAATCTTTCACATAACCCCACAGAAAGAAATCGCATGGGGTTAAGTCGGGAGAGCGTGGAGGCCATGTAAAGCCCTACACCCCATTGTGCTATTCTTGCTTTGACTCCTGACAGGTAGACCTTATCTTCTCCCACTTCCTGGCCTGGCGGCAGAAACCTGAAGTGTGGCTTCAGCCGAACAAAACTTTATGAGTTTTTCTACGTATCTGTAGTGTGTCGTGACCATATGTCAATGAATGGAGCTACAGTGAATTTATGAAATCGCTTCAATCATTTGTAATAGCCCTGTACTTACCTGGCAGAAGTTAGTGTTACAGAAATAATGTGAAGAACTGGCGCAAAGGGATGAAATTGAGCACAATGCCTGTCGGACAGCTGCAAGTTTTTCAGGAACCCCTACAGCTAGTTCTGCAGCATCTGTAGGAACCATTGCAAGCAGCTTCCCTGCAGTCTCTTTTACGCCTACATTTTCGGAAAAGCAGAATGGAAGTGTTACTGCTTTCTTAAAGAATGTTCACGATCTGTGGCATCTTTCGACTTGGCAGAATGAAATTTTGCTAAACATAGTGGGGTTAAAATTGCCATATAACAGACATAAGTACATGGAATATGTTGATGCATTATAAGATGCAATAAAATTTCAAGCAATTCATTTCAATTCAGTTCATTACTACGAATTTTAGATCTGTTTTCTGGAAACTCTACACAGGTCGTACATATTCGTTAGTAATGGTGACACACATTGTTTCATATTATATATGTAGTAGTAAATAATGTAAACAGCAACCATTGGTAATATTAACGTAGAATTGAAACAGAACAGTTGAAAAATAAGAATTAATTTTTTTTAAATGAAAATAATGGGAATTAACACAAAATCCAAGTGAATGACTTCTGCCTTAAGAACGTCAGGTTTGCCAACTAACTCCAGCTACACCTACTTCTGAATCTATCGCTGCTACACTATTCTACATCACCCACATTGGTATGTGCATGACTCAACAATCCTCATGTCAATGCATAGCCGTGTGGGTGGTCCCTTAATTACATTTGTATGTGCCTATTATTATCTATAATTGAGAAAATGCTTTTTGTGAACTGTTGACATTATTTTGATACTCAGAACGTCCACTTGATCTTGTAGACTGAAAGTTAAGCAGTTGCCTTTTCTATATCTGATGCGCTATCATACTGACTTTAGACCTAAAAATTTTGGTCGCATGCAATTGTTTGCAGATTGCAGTCTAATTATCCGCAATCTCTCTTTACCTGAAATAGGGGACATCTGAGAACTACATGATCACCATAATCTTCCATTATACATTCACAGATTCGTGTGTTACTACATCCCACATGGTGCAGACGTTTGGGATACGGACCGAGCCCTCAACCTCCACCTCAACCTTGTGCCCCATACCTCCTCGTGCAATTTGAATCTGTTCATGATGCTTGACAATATGCGTTAAACACTCCTTGTAGTGCTCCTCGTGTCCGAATCAGAGTGCTATTCATCTTAACTGACAGGCTCATAAACGTCTTATATCAGTAATGTGCATTCCTGCGATTTCACACACATGATCATATTGCTCACACCCTAACCAAAACAGTGCTGCCCTGTAAAATATCACGATACCCATCAGACATATCCGATTATCACCAATAAACCCTCTACAGGTGTAGTGCGAAAGACACAGTGAGCTGCAGAAGTATGCCGCACTAAATTCGTCGCAGTATTGTTTTGTTGCTCCCTAGTCTAAGAAGATTTGTCAAGATGCTGGCAGTGAAGTCCATAATAGTGCCGAAGTTAGCTTCGTGATATGACCACACCACATGACATGATAATTTATAGTCAGCACTCCAAGAATAGGCAATAATATGCATAATTTTAGCCGCTATCTGAGTAACAGATTTTTAGTGATCTAAACAGTTTCTTTCCTCAACTAGAAGAAAGCCTAAATATCTAATAGCAATGATGCATTTGCAGGTATTCCGTCAAGCCTCAGGGAAGGATTCCTATTAGGAGAAAGCCTTCGCTTCAGAAATATGTATGTGATTTTATGAACAGCTATAGTCAGTTGTTGCTCTTGCACTGACGTTGCATCTGAGCAAGCCCACCGCTCGCCTTTGCCTTAAGTCTTGCCCTGGAGTCTGCAGACACACCTACTAGGATGTCACCTGCGTATGCGAGAACACCTTCAATAGCATCTGCCCCAGATGTAACGGAGTTCAATACTAAGATCCCAAACCAATAGACCACTTACGGAACTTTCAGGACAGCCCTTGGCAATCTTTTTAATTACCTTTCTGTGAAGCCCAGTCCTACGACCTGGCAGAGCACTATTCTGACAAATGAGAAGTCAGCTACTACAGAGACCATTTATCCACTTTAAGGCACAAGCTACATGAAGATTTTGCTGATCAAATATGAGCTGTGTTGGGTGGCACATATGTGTTAGGGTGGGATGCCACATGTAATGACATGTTAATTGAGGTAACTAGAGCAAGAACAATTGGTGTTTTCATACGTGGAATAAATCTGCAGATATGTAGTGAAGTGAAGTTGGCCTCGCCTACTTCACTACATGAAGCAGTAAGATTGACTCTTTTTTGCAAGGTGGCTGCGAAGTTCGTCTCTTATCTGTCGCAAAGCAATAAGCTGCGCCACATTTTTGTAAATGACACGCATTCCAACTACTGATATACAAGTATTGCCTGCCAAAAAGATCAGAGACAGAATCTTCAATAGCGGAATTCTCCACGTGATAACAGACAAAATGTGAGTACACGCAGGGGAAATGGTCAGGAATCAGGCCCCACCACCCATCGTCCACGTAACGTGGGTAATGTATCCAGCCCAAGACAAAAGTGTAAATGAGGTGGGTAACATAATTTTAGAGGCCAATATCAGAGGAAGAGATGTCGAAGTGTCAGTAGATACAGGGGCTCAAATTAGAGCATTATTTGTTTCTCTTAATGATAAGAGTGCACTTAAATCGTTGCGCTGTTACATTAGTGCATTAAGAGAAGAAGTCACACTGCCACAGGAATATGTTTTGTAAACCTGCAGATGCATGGTAAGAACTATGGTTTTGTTAAGAAAGTTGGGAGAAGACGCAGAAGGGATTTCAGTGTCATTCTAGAGAAGGATTTCCTACACCGGTACTGGGTGTTGGTAGATTATGGGACGCATATTGTTCGAATCAGCGAGGCAAGTATTTCGGTGGAACTCACGACCTTGAATCGGTAGGAATTTGTGGAATGAGGCCTCTTCCACAACCTGTAACAGAACCACATACATGGGCATTTGAAACTTAAACAACTGGTAACAATCAGCGGTGGTACAGGACAGACCTCCAAATGCTGCCTAGAGAGGACTTTCTCGTTGATACACTCTGTCTAAACAACGTTCTCTACAGGTCATTGATTCATGTGAGAAGTGTAAGTAAAATAGAGACACAGGTAAAAAAGTTTTGTGCTCCAGTACTTACTGATGACTTTCGGTAAGGAGATATAGAGATGACACGAGGAACAATATTTGCTGGTGCTCAGGAAGTTGTAGAGGAAGAATTTCAGTGTGAAAATAAGTTAAAGTGTAAGAGCAAGAAGCAGCTGACAGAAGAAGAGTTTGCACAGTAACGACCTTACTTAAAAATCAGGCTTATGAAAAGTTAGCACATTTGTCAGTGTCAGTGAAATCTTTTGTACTCGGTATGAAAGGAACATGATTCGTTATTAGAGAAACCGCAGTATATGCCAGTCACTGACGTTGTTCGAATGGTTCCAATGGCTCTGAGCACTATGGGACTTAACATCTATGGTCATCAGTCCCCTAGAACTGAGAACTACTTAAACCTAACTAACCTAAGGACAACACACAACACCGAGCCATCATGAGGCAGAGAAACACGGACATTGTACAACACGAAATTCAAACTGAAGACATTAGGTCAATTGCTTAGAAACTGGACAGGCTCGGAACTGGACGGATTCCTATTTTATCTACAATCTGTTGTTCAGGATGTTACACAACAACAGCTGGTTGCAGGGATAGATCAATCCTCTGCGAACTCCTGCTTGGTCCCTACCTCTGTGGTACCCAAAAATCCTATCGCCTATGCATTAACGTAGAAGCAGAAAACAAGGTAACTACCATTGATACCTACCCTCTATCACATATCGAAGAAACATTGAACAGACTGGGAAACTGTAGGTATTTTACTACCTTTTACATGTATTCTAATTACCACCAAAGTCCGATTGCACCAGAATACCTAAAAATCCGCATTTGTGGTTCCATGAAGGTTGTATGAGTTTTTACACATGCCTTTCAGCCTTATAAATGCGCCTGTCACTTTCTAAAGGTTCGCTGACTTGTTACTAAGATGATTGAAGCCTACAACGTCTTTTGTGTATTTTGCTGCTATCGTATTTTCAAGGAGTACTGAGAAACGTTTGGTGAGATGAAGGTACGTTGTATCAAGGTTACAGTACACACATTTGAATTTAAAGCTTTTGTTCTGCACAGTCAAAGGTTAACTTGGGACATATTATCACTTGCGTCTCGTGACCCGCTGGTCGCGATGCTGATTGGCTGACAGTAAAATTCATGACGTCATATACAGTAGCGAATCAGAAGCGCAGCATTGCGACCAGCGGGTCGCAAGACTCTAGTCGAGACGCAAGTAAATAACAGCCGCCATCTTAATTTCAAGGTTTCGTAAGTTGTTGACGTATTCGGTGTTTCTTGTATTGAAGCCTGCGATTTTGCGTATTACGAAAGTAATGATCCACCGTATTAAAGATCTCTCCAAAAAGTGCCATTTTTAATTCTGTCTTTCATTTGTGTATGAGCATGCTAGTATTATTGAGTGATTACTGATAGATAAATTGTAGTTGCACATTCTACAAATGATTAAATTAATGCAGTGCTGGCGTTAGATTCATATTCTCGTACTGGCACCTTCAGTGATCTTAAACAAAACACTTGCCAAGTGGTTTTCCGAAAGGAAGTACCAAGGTTTCTAGTAACAGTATAATTCCAGTCTGACTGTATCCCTTAATAAAAGAGATCGAATGTATTACAATGTCTTATAGTGCATTTGTACGTAACATAACTCCAACATCTGTAATTGAGTAACTTTAACATTAAAGATCTCACACAACTTCACATTTTGATATACCAGGCCGTATTACGTCGGTTGTAGAACGGTATTATCGTTTTACGTGACAGTTTGTCATATAATTTCCGAACACAGGTTGTATAAGCGAGATTACTGCGTTATTAATAGATGCAACACAAACAAATACGATGTTTGATAAACCAACGAGAATAACGTTTACGTTTATAGCTCCTTCGACCATCTTTCATAATGCCAGGTATGACAGCTTGAAACAAGCAAGAAAAACAGAGTTTTACGTTACAGGACTGATAAGAATAGTACATATTTTTCGATACACATTATCAACATAATTTTCCCAGATTTATCACCACACCCAAATACTTAAATATAGCTACTTGTCTGTTGTAGTTCTATGTTCCCATATTTTAGGCTGATATTTTCAGTATGGATATTCCTGCTGGCTTGGAACTGCATGTACATTGTGTGTGTACCAATTATGAACAAACTGTTATTACTGAAATACTGGTTTGCGTTTTCTATGTCCAGAGTAAGTTTTTTCTCCAGATCATTGTAAGTGCTATCACTAGCTACAAAATATGTATTATCTGGATTACAGAAGTGTCCGATTCCACTCGTCTGCTTCGACTCTCACTAATATGGTGGAAACGACTTCTCAATATCTCCAATATAGCGCCTATAACGTCATTACATAAACACAAAAATAGATATAAAACCAACAAACACATCTTCCTCCATAAATATAATCAAACTAACGAGACCAGTGCGGGAAATTGGGGGTTTCTGGGTGGGGACAAACTAAATACAAACACATACAGGCACACACCACGATCCCAAACCACACAAAACGACCACATAAAAACACCACAAAATCACAAATTCCGCTACACTCACAATATCGACAGGCTTCACCTACATAGCTCAACCACAATTATCGATACCACAAAATAAAAACCAACTACTCCAAAAATTATAATCACACCGCAACTATTAATACCACAAAACCAACACATGAAACAATGGGAATCGCACACTTTCCTTGACCTATATAGGTCAACAGCAGTTTACAATACCAAAACAGCTATGATGACATATTGGTATCGGACACTTCCCTTGACCTATATAAGCCAACAGCAGCTCATGATACCAAAACTCACATAGCTACGATGACAAATTGGAATCAGACCTATATGGCTCAAATACAACTGACGATACCAAAAAAATTGGAATTGAGTTCTTCCCCTAAGAAACATAAATCAACCACCAAGTGCCGATACCAAAACATCAGCTACCAACACATGCAGTAAATAACACCAACCGAACAACATATAAAAACTCCACCAAACATCATAACACGTGAACAATAGACCCAAAACAATGACTATTGACCCCAATAAAGTTCTGGCACTAAACACTAGATCAGCCACCCCAATCTCTCTCTCTCTCTCTCTCTCTCTCTCTCTCTCTCTCTCTCTCTCTCTCTCTCTCTCTCACACACACACACACACACAAAACCAACTCCCAACCCACCTACAACCTACCAACGCCCCTCACCCAACCTTCAGAATCTTAATAAAGGACAATATGTCGTCCCCCATTTTAGGCCGCAGACGCACACTATTAAACCTAGAAGTCATATCCATACTTAATAATAGAAGCCACAAATAATCATAACACAACAGAAACTTAATTCTTAACTCACTGAAATCAATTTTCATTCTGCTATAGAAGTCACGACTGATAAAAGCACACTTCTAGCACTGAGTCCCAAATGAACTCAGTGTACACCACATAACCTGCGGACCGTACACACACCACCAACCGCAACAAGACAGCATCTACAAACAAAACATACTCATAAACTAAACTCTGCACCATAATACGTCACACACCACAACACCTTTATGTCATGGGCCAAAGCTGACGGGTGGGATTGGCCACCCCCATTGACCCATGTCATCAGCATATATAATGACATTTGGACCCTTTAGTGTACTCATATCATTTATATAGAGAATGAAAAGCAGTTGACCCAATACTGTGTTGGCTTTGACGCTCAGGGATTCTTCCCTACACTTGTTTATTAGAAACGTCAGTGGCTCCACTGGAAACTCTGAACAATAATTAACTACTCTTGTACATATGTCATCTGGCCCTACGGCATTTTTTTCTTTATTTTCGTCTTGCAGATTATTTTTAATATTTACAGATCATTTGTGAGAAACAGAAATAAACACTCTGTTACATTTACAATGCTTAAAGAAATATATTATTCTTTTTGTTTTGTTTTGTGGGATTTTGTCATATGAGATTGTCTACCATAGTTACAATTGTGTTCATAGAAAATGGAATCGATGAAATGTGGGTCCAAAAATTCATTTCCTTCTTTTTTTTTTAGATATTATGTTTTCATTATTGTTGGCACGTATTTCTTTTCTGTCTGTGCTAATCAAAGTCCAGACAGTCTTTGCCATATTAAGTGGGTAACTGATTTCTTGAAGTACATTGTCGTTATTTCTTTTAGCAATCTGCGGTATCTCTGTCTCTCTCTCTCTCTCTCTCTCTCTCTCTCTCTCTCTCTCTCTCTCTCTCTCTCTCTCTCTATCTATCTCTGTTTGTGCAGTCTTCATTACTGGTTTGATTTTTAATATTTTTTGTGCCTCTCATATGGATGTTTCAGGTCCCTTCCTCCCCATGGAATGACTGGTGTGATCCATTTATTTCCCATTATATTTTTGCTTTTTTTACAGCATGCAATATTTTTGCAGTAGCTTGGAGATGAATAGAAAGTTTCTCAATGTTTATCCATGGATTTTCTATAACCATGTTACTGTTATGCTATATTCTGGACTGTACTAAACTGGTAAATCAGAAGTGTAGAAAGAATTGTATGGTAGAGCTAAGTGTAAGTATGAGCAGGCAATCAATGAAGCAAAGAAACTACGTGATATAACAAACATTGAAAAGTACAAAAAATTAATAAATAAATAAAATAAAAACAGAGAAAATGCAAAGAAGTCAGAAGTGAAATTAACTCTATTGTCTACCCTAACCAAAAAGATGATATTGCCATAACCCAGACAAATGTAAGAAATTTTGTATCCAATCCATTGAAGAAATTGTTGTTGTGGTGTTCAGTCCAGAGACTGGTTTGATGCAGCTCTTCCTGCTATTCTATCCTGTGCAAATTTCTTCATCTCCGAGTAGCTACAGCAACCAACATCCTTCTGAATCTGCTCAGTGTATTCATGCCGTGGTCTCTCTCTATGATTTTTACCCTCCATGCTGCCCTCCAATACGAAATTGGTGATCCCTTGATGCCTCAGAACATGTCCTACAAACCAATCGATTCTTCCAGTGAAGTTGTGCCACAAATTCCTTTTCTCCCCAATTCTATTTAGTACCTCCTGATTAGTTACATGATCTATGCAACTAATCTTCAGGATTCTTCTGTAGCACCACTTTTTGAAACTTTGTATTCTCATCTTGTCTAAACTATTTATCGTCCATGTTTCACATCCATACATGACTGCACTTCATACAAATACTTTCAGGAAAGACTTCATGACACTTAAACCTATACTCAATGTTAACAAATTTCTCTTCTTCAGAAATGTTTTCCTTGCTATAGCCAGTCTACATTTTATATTCTGTCAACTTTAACCATCATCATTAATTTTGCTCCCCAAATAGCAAAACTCATCTACTACTTTAAGTGTCTATTTCCTAATCTAATTCCCTCAGCATCACTTGATTTAATTCGACTACATTCCATTATCCTCATTTTGCTATTGTAGATGTTCATCTTATATCCTCCATTCAAGACACTGTGCATTCTGTTCAATAGCTCTTCCAAGTCCTTTGCTGTCTCTGATAGAATTATAATGTCATCGGCAAATTTCAAAGTTTTTATTTCTTCTCCATTGATTTTAATACCTTCTCTGAATTTTTCTTTTGTTTCCTTCACTGCTTGCTCAATATACTGATTGAATAACATTGGGGAGAGGCTACAACCCTGTCTCGCTCCCTTCCCAACCACTGCTTCCCTTTCATGTCCCTCGACTCTTATAACTGCCATCTGCTTTCTGTACAAATTCTAAATAGCCTTTCGCTCCCTGTATTTTACCCCTACCACCTTCATAATTTGAAAGAGAGTATTCCAGTCAACATTGTCAAATGCTTTCTCTAAGTCTACAAATGCTAAAAACGTAGGTTTGCCTTTCCTTAATCTAGCTTCTAAGATAAGTCGTAGGGTCAGTATTGCCTCACGTGTTCCAACATTTCTACGGAATCCAAACTGATCTTTGCCGAGGTCGGCTTCTACCAGTTTTTCCATTCGTCTGTAAAGAATTCGCGTTAGTATTTTGCATCCGTGACTTATTAAACTGATTGTTCAGTAATTTTCACATCTGTCAACACCTGCTTTCTTTGGGATTGGAATTATTATATTCTTCCTGAAGTCTGAGGGTATTTCACCTGTCTCATACATCTTGCTCACCAGATGGTCGAGTTTTGTCAGGACTGGCTCTCCCAAGGCCATCAGTAGTTCTAATGGAATGTTGTCTACTCCTGGGGCCTTGTTTCAACTCAGGTCTTTCAGTGCTCTGTCAAACTCTTAATGCAGTATCATATCTCCCATTTCATCTTCATCTACATCCTCTTCCATTTCCATAATATTGTCCTCAAGTACATCGCCCTTGTATAGACCCTCTATATACTCCTTCCACCTTTCTGCTTTCCCTTCTTTGCTTAGAACCGGGTTTCCATCTGAGCACTTGATATTCATACACGTGGTTCTCTTTTCTCCAAAGGTCTCTTTAATTTTCCTGTAGGCAGTATCTATCTTACCCCTAGAGAGATAAGCCTCTACATCCTTACATTTGTCCTATAGCCATGCCTGCTTAGCCTTTTTGCACTTCCTGTCGATCTCATTTTTGAGACGTTTGTATTCCTTTTTGCCTGCTTCATTTACTGAATTTTTATATTTTCTCCTTTCATCAATTAAATTCAATATTTCTTCTGTTACCCAAGGATTTCTACTAGCCCTTGTCTTTTTACCTACTTGATCCTCTGCTGCCTTCACTACTTCATCTCTCAAAGCTACCCATTCTTCTTCTACTGTAGTTCTTTCCCCATTCCTGTCAATTGTTCCCTTATGCTCTCCCTGAAACTCTGTACAACCACTGGTTTAGTCAGTTTATCCAGGTCCCATCTCCTTAAATTCCCACCTTTTTGCAGTTTCTTCAGTTTTAATTTACAGTTCATAACCAATAGATTGTGGTCAGAGTCCACATCTGCCCCTGGAAATGTCTTACAATTTAAAACCTGATTCCTTAATCTCTGTCTTACCATTATATATTCTATCTGAAACCTGTCAGTATCTCCAGGTTTCTTCCATGTATACAACCTTCTTTTATGATTTTTGAACCAAGTGTTAGCTATGATTAAGTTGTGCTCTGTGCAAAATTCTACCAGGCGGCTTCCTCTTTCATTTCTTAGCCCCAATCTATATTCACCTACTACGTTTCCTTCTCTCCCTTTTCCTACTACTGAATTCCAGTCACCCATGACTATTAAATTTTCGTCTCCCTTCACTACCAGAATAATTTCTTTTATCTCATCATACATTTCATAAATTTCTTCGTCATCTGCAGAGCTAGTTGGCATGTAAACTTGTACTACTGTGCTAGGTATGGGCTTCGTGTCTATCTTGGCCACAATAATGTGTTCACTGTGCTGTTTGTAGTAGCTTACCCGCACTCCTACTTTTTATTCATTATTAAACCGACTCCTGCATTACCCCTAGCTGATTTTGTATTTATAACACTGTATTTGCCTGACCAAAAGTCTTGTTCCTCCTGCTACCGAACTTCACTAATTCCCAATATATCTAACTTTAACCTATCCATCATCATCATCATCATCATTTAAGACTGATTATGCCTTTCAGCGTCCAGTCTGGAGCATAGCCCCCTTATAAAAATCCTACATGATCCCCTATTCAGTACTAAGATTGGTGCCTCTTCTGATGTTAAACCTATTACTTCAAAATCATTCTTAATTGAATCCAGGTACCTTCTCCTTGGTCTGCCCCAACTCCTCCTATCCTCTACTGCTGAACCCATGAGTCTCTTGTGTAACCTTACTTCTCCCATGCGTGTAACATGACCCCACCATCTAAGTCTGTTCGCCCTGACTGCTACATCTATAGAGTTCATTCCCAGTTTTTCTTTGATTTCCTCATTGTGGACACCCTCCTGCCATTGTTCCCATCTACTAGTACCTGCAATCATCCTAGCTACTTTCATATCCGTAACCTCAACCTTGTTGATAAGGTAACCTGAATCCACCCAGCTCTCGCTTGCATACAACAAAGTCGGTCGAAAGATTGAACGGTGCACAGATAACTTAGTCTTGGTACTGACTTCCTTCTTGCAGAAGAGAGTAGATCGTAGCTGAGCACTCACTGCATTAGCTTTGCTACACCTTGCTTCCAGTTCTTTCACTATGTTGCCATCCTGTGAGAATATGCATCCTAAGTACGTGAAACCATCCACCTGTTCTTACTTTATTCCTCCTATTTGGCACTTAGTCTGTTTATATTTCTTTCCCACTGACATTAACTTCGTTTTGGAGATGCTAATCTTCATACCATAGCCCTTACATATCTGATCTAGCTCTGAAATATTACTTTGCAAATTTTCAATCGAATCTGCCATCACAACTAAGTCATCCACATATGCAAGACTGCTTATTTTGTGTTCACATATCTTAATCTCACCCAGCCAGTCTATTGTTTTCAACATATGATCCATAAATAATATGAACAACAGTGGAGACAGGTTGCAGCCTTGTCTTACCTCTGAAACTACTCTGAACCGTGAACTCAATTTACCGTCAACTCTAACTGCTGCCTGACTATCCATGTAAAGTTTGCCTCCTGTTCCATAATCTCGTAGAACAGACAATAACTTCCTCCTAGGAACCCGGTCATATGCCTTTTCTAGATCTATAAAGCATAGATACAATTCCCTGTTCCACTTATAACACTCCTCCATTATTTGCCGCAAGCTAAAGATCTGGTCCTGACAACGTCTAAGAGGCCTAAACCTACACTGATTTTCATCTAATTGGTCCTCAACTAATACTCGCATTTTCCTTTCAACAATACCTGAGATTTTATCCACAACACTGATTAAAGAGATACCTCTGTAGTTGGTACAATCTTTTCTGTTTCCATGTTTAAAGATTGGTGTGATTACTACTTTTGTCCAGTCTGATGGAACTTGTCCCGACTCCAAGGCCATTTCAATTATCCTGTGTAGCCATTTAAGACCTGACATTCCACTGTATTTGATGAGTTCCGACTTAATTTCATCCACCCCAGCTGCTTTATTGCACTGCAATCTATTGACCATTTTCTCCACTTCCTCAAATGTGATCCTATTTCCATCATCATTCCTATCCCATTCTACCTCGAAATCTGAAACATTACTGATCGTATTTTCACATACATTGAGCAACTCTTCAAAATATTCCCTCCATCTGCCCAAGCCATCCACAGGATTCACCAGCAGTTTTCCTGACCTGTCCAGAATACTTGTCATTTCCTTCATACCTCCCTTTCGAAGACTGCTAATTACACTCCAGAATGGTTTTCCAGCAGCTTGACCCATGGTCTCCAAACTGGTTCCAAAGTCTTCCCAAGATTTCTTCTTGGATGCTGAAATTATCTGTTTGGCTTTGTTTCTTTCTTCAACATAACTTTCTCTGTCTACCTGAGTACTAGTATGTAGCGATTTTTGATACGCCTTCTTTTTCATTTTACAGGCTGCCTTGACTGTGTTATTCCACCAAGCTGTTTGCTTCATCCTACTTTTACACACTACTGTTCCAAGACATTCTTTAGCCACTTTTCAATTCAATTCAATTCAATTTATTAGCGTCCTTGTAGTACATCATCGAAATGACATAGGACTTGTCAATAAACATTACAATTTAAAATACATATACATGAAAATTTGTAATTGAATTTACTTGTCACTTAGACATTACAATTTTAATAGAACTTTTAGAACATTAACATAAAAATATACAGGTAGGATAACAACGTACAACAAAACAGTTAGTGATTCTCACATCAAAGATTATTTACATTCTTACATTAACACTGTTTCACACTTTCATAGAAACAGCAAGTATTTAAATGTGAGCAATTACACATATTTATTATGTCAGGGAAATTTTAACTGCGCTTTTATTGTCAACGATTCATAAACTCTTCAATACTGTAAAAACTATTGCTCAATAACATGTTTTTTAATTCTCTTTTAAATATGTACGGTTTTGGTATTATTTTTAGTTCTTTGGGGAGAGCACTGTAGAGGATTTTGGGTTGGTTTAGTACACTTTTGTGATACATAGCTGTTTTACGAATTTCTCTGTGGAAATCATTCCTATTCCTTGTTTCGTAGTTGTGAAATTCTCTGTTTAATGTAGAAAATTCCTTGTGTTCTTTTAAGAAACATATGCTTTCATATATGTATAAAGATGGTAGTGTCATGATTTTTAATTCTTTGAAAGCTTGCCTACAAGAGGCTCTATATCCTATACCTTTTATTATTCTGACTGCCTTCTTTTGGAGTCTAAATGAGTGTTTTGTTAGACTGATGTTCCCCCAAAACTGTACGCTGTATCTTAATAAACTGTGCATGAATGAGAAATAAACACATAACACTGTTTTTAAATTACATGAGCTTTTAAGCATTCTAAGTATATAACATGTTTGACTTAATTTTTTGTTCAATGATATTACATGCTTTTCCCATCTTAAGTGTTCATCAAACCATACTCCCAAGAATTTGGTGTATGATGCTTGTTCAATCTTACACTTACCCAGTTCTACTGTAAGGTCAGTTTTTATTTTATTTGTAATATGTCTGAAGTTGATCTACGTTGTGTTTTTGGCATTCACAATGAGTCTGTTTTCATTAAACCATCTGTCTGCTTCGTCTGTTGCTAAAGTGACTTTTTCCTGTAAGTCAGCTTCACTACTTGCTTTAACAAACAAACTTGTATCATCAGCAAACAGTACTGCCTCTGCTTCAGATAGTTGACTTGGTAGGTCATTGATAAATATTAAAAACAGTAATGGCCCTAATACAGATCCCTGGGGTACTCCATAGAAAACTCTCTCGAATCTTGATGGATATGTCCTATCTGCCTGGCTTATCTCCACCTTCTGATACCTGTCTGACAGATATGATTCAAACCATTTGTGGGCAACTCCACATATCCCATAGGCATATAACTTCCTAAGCAGTAACTTATGGTCAATGACATCAAAGGCCTTTGATAAGTCTAAAAACAATCCACAATTTAATTCCTTTCTGTTTATGGAATTTAGAACAAGTTGCAAAAAATTGAAGATAGCTGTTTCAGTTGATTTATTTTTACGGAAACCATTTTGCGCATTAACCAATATTCTATTCTTAATAAGAAATTTGTATAGTCTCTGATACATTATCCTTTCTATTATTTTTGAGAAACCTGACAACATTGATAAAGGCCTAAAGTTACTAACATCATATTTATCACCATTCTTGTAAAGTGGCTTTATAGTAGACATTTTAAGTTTTGATGGAAACACCCCTGTCTTAAAAGATTTATTTATAATTTCAGTGAGATGCGAGGTTATGTTTCTTGCACTTTGCTTAATGACTTTGTCAGGAATCCCGTCACACCCACATGACATTTTATTTTTTAACTTATTTATAACATTTAGTACCTCTGAGTCAGTTACTGGATAAAGGAACATTGCCATGTCATTCATGGGGATTTTTACCTTGCTATTGGAATTGCATTTAGTTTTAATTAAATTTATGGCTATATTTGTGAAATGTTCATTAAATATGTTGGCAATCTGAAGTGGGTCCTTAACAGTTTTACCCCCACTTTTAATGACAAAGCTGTTATCTTTTCTTTTGTGTCTACCTATATTTTTATTTATTACCTCCCAGGTTCACTTCTAGTACTGTGTCCCTGTACCTTGTCCATTCCTTTTCCAATTACTGTAATTGACTACATTCAACTAACTGGTACCTTTCTGAGATCGCTGTTATATACTTGTGCCTGATTTCCTTATCCTGAAGTTTCTCCACTCTTATCCTCCTACATATGGACCTGACCTCCTGCACTTTCGGCCTCACAATCCCAATTTCACTGCAGATTAAATAATTATGTGTCATCAAAGAATCCCCTGAATACACGTGTGTCCCTCACAGCCTTCCTCAACTCCTGATCTGTTGTTATATAGTCAACGACAGATCTGGTTCCCCTGCCTTCCCAAGTATGCCGGTAAATGCTCTTATGTTTAAAAAAGGAGTTTGTGATTACTAAGCCCATACTGGCACAGAAATCCAGGAGTTGTTTCCTGTTCCTGTTGGCCTCCATATCCTCTCCAAATTTACCCATAACCTCTTCATACCCTTCTGTTCAATTTCCAATCCTGGCATTAAAATCACCCTTGAGCAGAACACTGTCCTTGTCCTTTACTCTAACAACTACATCACTGAGTGCCTCATAAAAACTATCCATCTTATCTTGATCTGTCCCTTCACAGTGCAAATATACTGACACAATCCTAATTTTCTTGCTAGACACTGTCAAATCTATCCACATCAGTCGTTTGTTTACATACCTTATTGCAATTACACTGAGTTCCATTTCTTCCCTGATGTTAAAGCCCTACACCCCATTGTGCTATTCCTGCTTTGACTCCTGACAGGTAGACCTTGTATTCTCCCACTTCCTCTTCTTTCTCAACCCTTACCCGAATGTCACTAACAGCTAAAACGTCCAGCCCCATCTTACTTGCAGCCTCTGCCAGCTCTACCTTCTTCCCAGAGTAGCCCCCATTGATATTAATAGCTTCCCATCTCATTACCATTTGTTTGCCACGTCGTATCTTAGAAATCCCTGGTTTGTCAGTTAGAGGTGGGACTCCGTCACCTCCAAAGGTCCGAGGCATTTTGCTCTGATTGTTGCCAGCATCATACTTAAAGTACCAGGGAAGCAGGTTGCTAGCCTTACTTGTCCCGAGTCCCATTGAGTTTCACCCCTAACGGCTGAAGGACTAACCGGTGGATTTGGTAGTCTTTGCCGTATGAGCACAAAGGTGACCACGACTCAGAATATGTCCAAGATGCCCAGCCTTATTCCAAAGTAACTGGTATCCCGACTGTCGGGACCACTTACTTGGCCACTCATACGTTGCCTGTGGTTCATGCACTAGGACATTACTACAGGAACCCACACCATTAACCATCCATTTCCCTTTTTAAATTTTCTAACCTGCCTACTCGATTAAGGGATCTGACATTCCACGCTCCGATCCGTAGAATGCCAGTTTTCATTCTCCTGATAACGATGTCCTCCTGATTAGTCCCGGCCCGGAGATCCGAATGGGGGACTATTTTACCTCTGGAATATTTTACCCAAGAGAACGCCATCATCATTTAACCATACAGTAAAGCTGCATGCCCTCGGGAAAAATTACGGCCGTAGTTTCCCCTTGCTTTCAGCCGTTCGCAGTACCAGCAGAGCAAGGCCGTTTTGGTTAGTGGTACAAGGCCAGATCAGTCAATCATCCAGACTGTTGCCCCTGCAACTACTGAAAAGGCTACTGTCCCTCTTCAGGAACCACACGTTTGTCTGGCCTCTCAACAGATACCCCTCCGTTGTGGTTGCACCTACGGTACAGCTATCTGTATCGCTGAGGCACACAAGCCTCCCCACCAACAGCAAGGTCCAGAATTCCTACCTAGTCCTTGGACTAAGGACATTTAACAGACTAAGCAAAGATTTTAAAGAATTACCTGTAAATGTTTTTAAAGCCAAATTTTATAAGCTTCTAGTAATTGATCCTTGTTACACTGTTGTTGAGTTTTTTAAGAGGAAAGTACTGCTTGGTAACATGTGGTTTCTACTTTTACCCATTTCACACAAACTAAAATACACTGGGAAATGTATTTTCTTAACATAGTCTATTGCTTTAATAAGCTGAATGACAATAAAATTTTATTATTATTATTATTATTATTCCATTTTTCTGAGCTAAATGTAACATATTTATTTATTTTTACTGTGTCTTACATCCATAAATGTAAATTCATAGTGTTTTGATTTGTCAATTATTTCTATCAACTACTTGCAATGGTCTGAAATTAATATTTAATACATGAACTTTTTGTATAGACTGATGACATGATATACCAGTGTTGCAAATGGTGGAACAGCAGCATGTCATATAGTAGTAGTCTCCTCCCCCCTCTATCAGTTTAGGTTGTGAAGATCTGATTAGATCATATAAGTCTCTTGAATGAGAACTGCCTTGTAGTGTTTTTATACTATCACCTACTACTATTATTTAAGGGAATTCTCTGGTATCCTCTTCTAGTAGTACATGCAGTTACTTCAGAAAATGTCTTACCTTACAACTTGGAGATTAGTACTGCCCTAGTATTAAGCTCTTCTTCCTTTCTCTGTATAGCCACTGCTTCAAGGCAATTTCTGTATGTTTGTCTGTCCACAAAGTGGTATCCTTTACCTTTCTGTTTAAATATATAGCAACTCTGCCTCCCTTATGTCCCTGTCCACTGAAACATTGCAAGTCGCTTGTATCCAAAAATGTGGCTGAAATATTTACATTGTTTTGTGTATTATAAAAGCTGTGTCTTGGTTTGTCACAATCTTTGACATCAATGCCATCTGGTGCAAGTTAAAAACAATACAATCCTCAAGTCTGCTTGTCTTCGGTTCGACATGAAGCTCCCAGATAATATCTTCTGTTCCAAATGTTGCCTACCGGCAATTGCGTACGAGATGGTGTGTTTTTCTTGTATTGCTAACTCATATGAACCTGCCTAAGCATATTGTAGGTACTTGTACCCAGTATGTATTTTCATTCCTGATGTTACTTTTGCCTCATAATTATTATGTATTAGCTTTCATAATTTGTTTTTAGTGTAAATTTGCCACAATTATCTGATGACGACTCAAAACCCATAAAGTTTTTAGCAATTAAGGCATTTCCATGGAATTACTACATGGAAAGTCTGAATGGTCACATACCTTACAAATAGAAGAATGTTGTACATCTTGATTACATTTTCTTCCATTCCACTTTCACACAATCTCTGGTGTCTCAGAATCAATTATTACTTCTATTGCTCTCAATATCCTAGCAGCATAGTGTCCATTTTGAAGTAAAATTCTTACATTTGAGAAATAAGTGTAGCTAAAAAAAACGAAGAAAGTGACCAGCATAGCAAATGCAAATTCCACTTTCACTCTGAAAAATGTTCTAAAACTGCAAAAACAGGAATGAGGTGTTCTCATCAGTGAAGTGTGAACAAAAAGAGAGCCACTGACAACTTGTAAAGAATATTCAGTGAAAGAAAGCACACAATTAAGATCCATGAAAATAGGATTACCTTTATACAGTAATGATGAAATTCTTCTCTACATTACTGTAAAGTCTCTTAAAGGCCAACTTATAACAACTGCAGTACTGACTAGAAAGAATCAGTTACAGCATCTTCTGTGCCAATGAAAATTGGGTGAATGACTCCAAAATAGTTTAAAGTTTTCCTCTTTGCTATCTACTGGTTGGTAAATTCTGCCAACCAAGCATTGCACAGTACCAATCTACATAAAAACTCCTATTCTGAAAGATGGATCTCAAAAGGTACTGAAGACAAGTAAAGGTATATAAATCTAAAAATATAATTGCTAGATGTAAAGCACATGAGACTGCCAACACTAAAAATAATTCTAAAGCAGCTTGGAATGATACTGAAAAGGAAATGATTAATTGTAGTAAACAAAATAGTGTCCCACTTGTCTTTACAATTCTCAGTATTCTGTAAATCATACTAACCACACCACCCTGTTCAGTAATTGCACCTTGTTTCCTCAGACTGAGCACTGTGTGAAATTCTTTACCACAAATTTCCTTGGTCAATAATTACTGTAGGAATGCACATACAAAAATTTTCAGGAAGTTGCTACATTCAGAGCCTTTAAATAAATATAAGGGAGCATCAGATACTTAGCTTAAGTGCACTGACTTTTATTCTGTTGAACTCTTAGTAATGAACCAAATTGAAATGTGATTCAGAAGTGAAAAATATCTTTTTAATTTTTATGCAAGCAATTTTATTTTGCAATGTATTGTTACAACAGACTTCAGTACATCATGTGATAAGGGGCTTCAAATTCATGCCACACAAGCTCTGCAGATGTCAATTTTCTCCACTAGTTACACAGCAATTCATTTTAATGTAATCAAGTAGTATTTCAAATAAAAGTTTTAATTGCACATACATATAAAAGGATAAAGGTATCAATTGAAAGACAACACTGGAAAAAGATTTTATTTTCTTTATTAATATCACTTGGGTTTCCACATCACCAACAGTGGTACCAAGCACAATGCGTTACTCTTCGTTTTACATGGCGAGTTTCCCCAGTAGGCCTACAAACCATGGAATGTACAGAAGCACATACACATCTAAAACTTAGTACCGACAGTAATTATGGTCAGAATCTACGTGAACATTTAATATTTCACTTTCAGGCTGCCTCAGTGCCGAAACAATATTTGCTTTTTCAGCAAGAGTTGGTTTCTTCAAACTGCCCTTTGGCTGTTTGTCACATTTACCAGGTCTCCATTGCACTTTTACCTTCTCGTTGCTGGGGCGTCGTGGAGCTTCCCTGCAGTCTGATTGAAAAAGTGACAGCGAATGAGCTGCATCCTTCTGTAGTGACTTCAGGATTTCTGTGGACACTTTACCTGAACTGACACGGTTAATCAAAATTTGGTAAGTGGACACTAGTTCTCAGGCCAGAGATGTGTTCTTGTGATCAGTATTCGTTAGCAGTGAACACAAAATGGCAGAAACCTCTTCTGTCACCGTTGCCTCACTTGGTGTAAATGTGGCACTTGAATGTAATGCATACGTCATTGACACTGCATGAATGTGATTGCATATATTCAAATGAATTAAACTGTCCGCACAAGAACAACTGAAAGCATGTATACATATATTACATTTGGAGCACTTCAACTTGCACTCCAATTTACATTCAATGTTATTTAAAATCACAGTATGTGTTACACCACAATGTGTTTGGGATTTCACATGAAACTTTGTACCATCAGTATTGACTGTAATGTCATTCTCCTTAATACTACATGAAGCTTTATGACGAGCCTCAATAAGATTGATTCTATATGAATGGCCACCCTTATACAGTTTAACCATTCGAGCACAACAGTTTGTCACGCACCAATTTCATCAACACAACAAGTAGTCTGTCAAGTCTATTGTTTGTTTTTCCCTCTAGATAACAATATTTTAAAACTCTATACATTGCTTCAAGGTGCATATTTGTATTTATACCCAGATTGCGACGATGACAGTATGCCCGCTGCTGAGGCCGGAATAAGTAATTTGACAAGAAATATATACCAAAGTCTCTTGTACCTTCATCTGCTTGAAGCTGCCCGACAAACGATTCCAGCAGCTCATTAAAACTGTCTATGTCTGCTTCTTCAAGCAATGTACGAAGAGCTTTGTACACAAGTGCTTTCTTTTTTTCATTGCCATGAACTTTCTTCAAATTATTCCGCCACCTGCGGTCTATGTGCCAAGCACACAGTAGATTATTTTCTGCAGGTCCCATGACTCGTGACCATGCACTACGGAAAGTATTAGTGTCGTCGGGCATGAATACAGACGTTTTTATGAAGCCAGCTCTCTCTTTCACAGCACTAAAGAAATGTGTCATTATGGAAGTAGTCTCCCGATTTGAAACAGAATGCTACAGGCATACCTGAACCAAAATCGTCTACCACTAACAATGTGGTCACCAACAGTTTGTAAACATTTGTTTAATGTGTGGAGTCTACACATATAATATTTTGTCCAAATCTCTGTAATAACTGCTTCTGGTAGTCAGTCATTAACACTATCACCGAGTCAGTCCTATCAAAATCTTCCCTGGCCTCACCTTCTTTCTTATAAAGGAGAACACAGTCTTTCACTTTCTCCAACCACATACTAACACTGCCTTCATCAATTTTATGCTGCTGATCATCACCAATGGCGAGGTCTCTCTTAATGTTATGAAGGTCATGTCGAGTCAGGAGATGCAGCCTCTCCACTCCACTGGAATGAACTGAGTCCCGCACATCATCCAGAATTCTCTGGAAAGTGACCCCCTCAGCAATTTTACCTGCAACATTTTAAAATTACTCCAACTACGAAGAGGCCAATTCTGAGTATGTACATGAAAACACTATTCAGAAAGGACACTGTAGTTAACCACCCCCCAATAAAATAAATTCATGCAATATAACAGTTGCTAAGTACTTATAAACTAGATAGTTTAACAAATGGCTTAACAGTATATTCAGTGTACCCTTCCAACAGTACTGAAGATGCTATTAACACACTGGGGATAGGAGAATAAACAGGCCTGATTAAAGCACCTGTTGCAATGTGATATTTCCCAGTTTCAGCTACCAAGGCTATTTTCAAATGATTATGAGGTACATGTATATGAGTACATGTGAAGAGAATTGTAACTGGTGTTTTTGTCTAGTCACAAATCCATTATTGTAGTTGCAAATGCCCTGATCCACCATGTCTAACATGCTGGACAAGAAACAATAAATGTACTGCCTTTAGTCTACCCACATACATTAATGATCTATTCTTAAATAAATTACTATGATGCAAGCAATAACACAGGGCAACACATAAGTATTTCAGAACTTATTTCCACACTTGCATTACTGTAATGCGTTACACCTGCTCTCACACACACCTAAGTACATGGCATTACAGTCACCAATATTGTGGTCAATATGGATCACAACAACTGGTCTTCTACAACTGCTTTCATGCTACCTTCACAAATTGTATTCATATGAACTGGCAATCGATATATTCACAGCTTTTACTCCAGATCACATATCCATAACAATATTAATTTCTCAGCAGTAAAAAACAATGCTCCTTCACTGCAAAAATAATAAAAGTCAACTACATATAACTAAAAGCAAGCCTGGCAATGGATTCTGAAAGGATCACTGAAAGGCCAGCAAAATTCTACAAGGTAATACTCACCAGTGATGGCTTCTCTATCAGAACCACTGAGATGCAGAAAAGCAATGTTTTGGTCGTGGCCGAAATGTGTTCTGTAGTAAATGACACTACAGATTCCACTTTCTTCTTCGTGAAGCTCTATGGCAGCAACGCAATGCTTTCCCATCTTGCAAGTGCCCTGGGACTTACACAACCTTTTGCCACCTGACTTCGAAGAAAATGTGCCACTTCTGTGGCATACAAAGGTAGTTTTTGCAGTGCCATCCTTTAAATGCTTAGTGCCATAACTAGAGACAAAACTACTTTTTGTTCTGCTCTCCTCCTCAGACTTCCACTTCATAAAGTCTAAAACAAAAGCATCGATGAAAGACAATTGCATTCAGACTCAACAAGTGCAAAGTACATAGCAGGAGTAAAAAAAACCTGCACTGTTAGATACCCTCACGAGTTACTGGTGTGATTTTAACCATTTAAATTTGCAACAATTTAACCTATACTTAATGTAGCAGACAGTAAGCTTACAGTTAATGGGAAATGCGTCTTTTTCAGGCTTTCAAATAAGCACATGTTCTATTGACCAACAAAAACAAGATCTCAGGCTAGTATGTAATAATAATGGACGATATTAATTTAAGTAGGCAGTGTACACTTAACTTACCGTCCTTCGTTTGAAATTCACTAATTTCTTTTACCATCTCAACCATGTGCTCCTGCTCCACATGTAGGTGCAACTTAGCCAAAAAATTGCATTTAAAGCTGCAGCCACTTTTTGAGCACTTTATCGTACCTTCTTCACCTGGCTGAATTTTATGCACATTTCTCAAATGAGCATTCAAATGCTTCCTTGCTGAATATTCTCTATCACATACATAACACGCAACAGAACCAGCCATTACTACGGTCAACGAAATAAGTCACTCTCATCAACTGTGAATACGAGAATGTGTGTAGCAAAGATGTTGCATTCGCTCAGATGTCACCTATGCTTCTGATTGGCTACTGTATATGACGTCATGAATTTTACTGTCAGCCAATCAGCATCGCGACCAGCGGGTCCGCGAGACGCAGGTCATATTATCAGTTCAGATGAGGTTAAGACAGATCCACTGCTAAACAAAGAAGTTAAGACTCTTCCAGGCACACTGTCATTAAAGAGATGCAACTTTTCTTGGCCTCACTAGTTATTACCATCTTTGGTAAAGGATTATGCTATGACAGCCGACGAAGTTGTTAAAGTACGGTACAGTGCTTAAGCGGACAGAGGGATTTGAATTGGCTATGAGGAAACTTAAATATGATTTGAGAGGTTCACAGTAGTAATATACTGATTCTGAAAAGCCTTTTATTCTTTGAACAGACACCTCAAATATGCTATCAGTGCTGTTCTTTGTCAAGAATAATTGCTAGCACTTAAATTCGGAGTCAACTATTTCAGATGTTATTTCCACAGAAGAAATTTCTCTGTGATCTCTGATTATACTGCTATTTTGTAGAGGCTCAGTTTAAAGGGCCCCAGCAGTCATTTGACTCGTTGGGCATTAAAAGTATTGAAATAGGATTATGATGTATGCCATAAACCGGGCTGTTCACACCTGAATGCTGATGCACTGAGCCATAAGGTCAAAATGATTCAGACTGACAATGTTTTAATAGAAGAACTGAGAGATGTACAGTATCACTGGTACAATTCTCTTCCACATTTTGTCACAGTTCATTATATCCTATGCCACATAAATCCCCCCCGAGCAACAGAGTCATCATTGCAGAAAGAGTTGCAAGCATGTATAATAGCTCAGTGTCATGACAGTTTGCAGGTGTGCCTTAATGGACAAAAAGCCATGAATGCCAGAAAAGACACACGGTATTGATGGGAAGATAGACAGACTGATGTTCAGAAGGACAAAATAAACTACTTGCCTTGTGGTCCCACCATGAACTTGAATTGCCTTGCAAACATGTCTAGGCGCTACAGACATTACAACACCATTTCAGAATGTTGTCTCAGACTTTGTCAGACTGTTGTCACAGACCACATAAAATAATAAATATATCCTATCTATCACTGATCTTTTCCTAGATATGTAATTATAGTACAAGTTGCAAATATGACTACAGAAACAGTAACAAGTGCCTTTGTCAATAGCTAAGTTTTATCATTCAGAAGTTCTGATCATATTTTGACTGAACAGAGGATTAATTTTATGTACATCCTGTTTTTACAAGTGTACAAATTACTACAAACCAAACAACTGAGAAACACTCCTTTCCATCCAATAGGTAATACCCACCTCCAATGTGTACGTCAAACAACAGTTCGGATTTTGTCTTCCTACATAAACCACTCAGTGACTGGGACAGGTAGGCCGCCTATGTAACTTCTGCGTAGAATAGTCATATACACCAAGTGGTTCTATGCGCTACAGTCTGGAACTGCGCGACCACTATGGTCGCAGGTTCGAATCCTGCCTCAGGCATGGATGTGTGTGATGTCCTTAGGTTAGTTAGATTTAAGTAGTTCTAAGTTCTGGGGGACTGATGACCTTAGAAGTTAAGTCCCATAGTGCTCAGAGCCATTTGAACCAATTGTGTCATATACATGAATCGACTAGATATAGATGGGCGGCCTATGAGCTCCCCATTTGAACATGATAAACTCCAATCTGTCGGAGATCTGGCAAAAGTTGTCACCTGAAGGCTATCTGGAAGCAGATAAAGTAAAATAAATATAAGCTACCCACAAATAAGATGATCTCTCTTAACAAAGGGGCTGTACTTTCTCAGTATAAACCTAGGGACGTACTTTTGATTCGTAAGCCCATTATTAAGAAAGGGAAGACTAAGAAGTTCATGCCTCAATACGAAACCCCTAATTCCATCATACCAGTGATTTCTGTTAGTGTAGATATTCATTGTCTGACCATACAGTGGTTACAGTGGTAGAACTGGTTACGGCTGTAACATGGTCAAGCTCTGCCACCCTCTACAGTGTCACTTAGTCCAGCTCAAAATAATTTATGAGAAGGCACGTGTACTATCATGCCGAAATGCAGGAAAAAAGGACAAGTTGCTGTTAGCATATCCTCAGTATGCCTTGAGAAATAAGCACGCTTAAGCCCAAGAGGTCATGGGATTGAGGTACTGTTTGTTTGAACAAGTTTCATGTATTTTATTCTGGGTAGGAGTGATTTCACTATGGGAAGAAATGTATTTTATTGATGTGATTGTCAGTAATAATTCTGTCGTTCAGGCAGTCATTTTGACTGACTAGCGCAAACGAATTGTGCTATACTGTAGAACCAGTCTCCAGTTGAGGCCAATTTTGCCATCTTTCTTTTGCAGTTTTTTTCATGCAAGAAGCTCCAAGAACTGCTTTCTAAAATAGGAGTGCACCTTGCTGTATTACAAAATACTGTATATTAACAGCAAAGTGACGAGAGCAGTGATAGTGTAAATGATCAAAGTGTGACCAGAAGTAATTGCTTATACAGTGGACAAGAGTTTAGAGAGATCAGTTGTCTTCTAATAATAATAATAATAATGTACCAGTAAACGATAATGTGAGGGGCTACTATCAACATCACCAGGAGGTTACTATGATGCTCAGTAAAGCTTCAAACGTTCCTTTAAGTGGGAAACACACTGTGGTGATACATAAAATAACTGTGATTTTTGCGTTATGTACACTAAAGATTCTACATCATGTGAAATGGAATTTTTACGAACGTATTTACACTATTGCAACCGAGGTTTAATCAATACTACATTGTTATAAGATGAAAATCACAGTTCTGAGGTAGAAGAATGTTTTACTTAACCAGCTCACAAGCAGCGTTGAAGTGAAATAGATTAATAAAGTGTCTTTCCGGTAGTTGCTATTAATCGAATGTTTTCTTTACAGCAATAAATATTTTTCTTTTGCCGAGCTTCGTACGAAGAAAAAACACACACCAAATTTTCACTTATTATCATATTTACACTTTACTATCAAAATTTTCTTTAGAACTCATAGTTCTCTTGTCCACAACAGGCAAGTAAACTTCTTAATTAAATACATGAAGAGACAAGAGATAAGTGCATTCATTTATATAACATCTAGGAACCAATCTCCCCCCATGAACCATGGACCTTGCCGTAGGTGGGGAGGCTTGCATGCCTCAGCGATACGGATGGTCGTACCGTAGGTGCAACCACAACAGAGGGGTATCTGTTGAGAGGCCAGACAAACGTGTGGTTCCTGAAGAAGGGCAGCAGCCTTTTCAGTAATTGCAGGGGCAACAGTCTGGATGATTGACTGATCTGACCCTGTAACAATAACCAAAACAGCCATGCTGTGATGGTACTGCGAACGGCTGAAAGCAAGGGGAAACTACAGCCATAATTTTTCCCAAGGGCATGCAGCTTTACTGTATGGTTAAGTGATGATGGCGTCCTCTTGGGTAAAATATTCCGGAGATAGTCCCCAATTTCGATCTCCGGGCGGGGACTAATCAAGAGGACGTCGTTATCAGGAGAAAGAAAACTGGCGTTCTACAAATCAGAGCGTGGAATGTCAGATCCCTTAACCGAGCAGGTAGGATAGAAAATTTAAAAAGGGAAATGGATAGGTTAAAGTTAGATATAGTGGGAATTAGTGAAGTTCGGTGGCAGGAGGAACAAGACTTCTGGTCAGGTGAATACAGGGCTATAAATACAAAATCAAATAGGGGTAATCCAGGAGTAGGTTTAATAATGAATAAAAAAATAGGAGTGTGGGTAAGCTACTACAAACAGCATAGTGAACACATTATTGTGGCCAAGATAGACACGAAGCCCATGCCTACTACAGTAGTACAAGTTTATATGCCAACTAGGTCTGCAGATGATGAAGAAATTGATAAAATGTATGACAAGATAAAAGAAATTATTCAGGTAGTGAAGGGGGACGAAAATTTAATAGTCATGGGTGACTGGAATAAGAGAGTAGGAAAAGGGAGAGAAGGAAACGTAGTAGGTGAGTGTCGATTGCGGGTAAGAAATGAAAGAGGAAGCCGTATCGTAGAATTTTGCACAGAGCATAACTTAATCATAGCTAACACTTGGTTCAAGAATCATAAAAGATGGTTGTATACATGGAGAACCCCGGAGATACTAAAAGGTATCAGATAGATTATATAATGGTAAGACAGAGATTTAGGAACCAGGTTTTAAAATGTAAGACATTACCAGGGGCAGATGTGGATTCTGACCACAATCTACTGGTTATGAACTGTAGATTAAAACAGAAGAAACTTCAAAAAGGTGGGAATTTAAGGAGATGGGACCTGGATAAACGGACTAAACCAGTGGTTGTAGAGAGTTTCAGGGAGAGCATAAGTGAACAATTGACAGGAATGGGGGAAAGAAGTGCAGTAGAAGAAGAATGGGTAGCTTTGAGGGATGAAATAGTGAAGGCAGCAGAGGATCAAGTAGGTAAAAAGACGAGGGCTAGTAGAGCTGCTTGGGTAACAGAAGAAATATTGAATTTAACTGATGAAAGGAGAAAATATAAAAATGCAGTAAATGAAGCAGGCAAAAAGGAATACAAACATCCCAAAAATGAGATTGGCAGGAAGTGTAAAATGGCTAAGCAGGGATGGCTAGAGGACAAATGTAAGGATGTAGAGGCTTATCACACTAGGGGTAAGACAGATACTGTCTACAGGAAAATTAAAGAGACCTTTGGAGAAAAGAGAACCACTTGTATGAATATCAAGAGCTCAGATGGAAACCAAGGTCTAACCAAAGAAGGGAAAGCAGAAAGGTGAAAGGAGTATATAGAGGGTCTATACAAGGGCAATGTACTTGAGGACAATATTATGGAAATGGAAGAGAATGTAGATGAAGATGAAATGGGAGATACGATACTGCGTCAAGAGTTTGACAGCGCACTGAAAGACCTAAGTCGAAACATTGCCTCGGGAGTAGACAACATTCCATTAGAACAACTGACGGCCTTGGGAGAGCCAGTCCTGACAAAACTCGACCATCTGGTGAGCAAGATGTATGAGACAGGCAAAATACCCTCAGACTACAAGAAGAATATAATAATTCCAATCCCAAAGAAAGGAGGTGTTGACAGATGTGAAAATTACAGAACTATCAGTTTAATAAGTCACACCTGCAAAATACTAACACGAATTCTTTACAGACGAATGGAAAAACTGGTAGAAGCCCACCTCGGGGAAGATCGGTTTGGATTCCATAGAAATATTGGAACACATGAGGCAATACTGACCTTACCACTCATCTTAGAAGAAAAATTAGGGAAAGGCAAACCTACGTTTCTAGCATTTGTAGACTTAGAGAAAGCTTTTGACAATGTTGACTGGAATGCTCTCTTTCAAATTCTAAAGGTGGCAAGGGTAAAACACAGGGAGCGAAAGCCTATTTACAATTTGTACAGAAACATTATGGCAGTTATAAGAGTGGAGGGACATGAAAGGGAAGCAGTGGTTGGGAAGGGAGTGAGACAGGGTTGTAACCTCTCCTCAATGTTATTCAATCTGGATATTGAGCAAGCAGTAAAGGAAACAAAAGAAAAATTCGGAGCAGGTATTAAAATCCATGGAGAAGAAATAGAAACATTGAGGTTCGCCGATGACATTGTAATTCTGTCAGAGACAGCAAAGGACTTGGAAGAGCAGTTGAACGGAATGGACAGTGTCTTGAAAGGAGGATATAAGATGAACATCAACAAAAGTAAACCGAGGATAATGGAATGTAGTCGAATTTAGTCGGGTGATGCTGAAGGAATTACATTAGGAAATGAGACACTTAAAGTAGTAAAGGAGTTTTGCTATTTGGGGTGCAAAATAACTGATGATGGTCGAAGTAGAGAAGATATAAAATGTAGACTGGCAATGGCAAGGAAAGCGTTTCTGAAGAAGAGAAATTTGTTAACATCGAGTACAGATTTTAGTGTCAGGAAGTCGTTTTTGAAAGTATTCGTATGGAGTGCAGCCATATGGAAGTGAAACATGGACGATAAATAGTTTGGACAAGAAGAGAATAGAAGCTTTCGAAATGTGGTGCTACAGAAGAATGCTGAACATGAGGTGGGTAGATCACATAACTAATGAGGAGGTATTGAATAGAATTGGGGAGAAGAGGAGTTTGTGGCACCACTTGACGTGAAGAAGGGGCCGGTTTGTAGGACATGTTCTGAGGCATCAAGGGATCACAAATTTAGTATTGGAGGGTAGCGTGGAGGGTAAAAATCGTAGAGGGAGACCAAGAGATGAATACACTAAGCAGATTCAGAAGGATGTAGGTTGCAGTAGGTACTGGGAGATGAAGAAACTTGCACAGGATAGGGTAGCATGGAAAGCTGCATCAAACCAGTCTCAGGACTGAAGACCACAACAACAATAGGTACCAAATTTGCAACAACCAGAGGACCTCTATATCAAGTGTTTGGAGTTAACACTAAAGACTAATTCATGCAATGAGTAACCTACAGAGATCATGTACTTGACATACTCACCTAAATTATGCGAACCACAGCTATTTGAAATTACCTAAGACTCTTGTAGTATGCACAAGTGGGAAGTTATGTTGTATAAAAGAATATTATCTGGAAGTTGTGTTAGTCTTTTGTAGGCAAAGAATAACTCGCTCTGCAACATTTTACTGGTAGTCAGGCCAATGCATGTATATAGTGTGGCATACGTTGCTGTTTGGCAGCATCTTTGCACATCACATAATCTATATTCTTTGTATGTAATGCATAACACAACAAGAATAAGTCCTCGTCTTCGTAATAAGTGGTGGAATGTATCATAACTCACGTGAATTGATCTGGCGAAACAAGCGATTTATGGTTACGAATTTGGCCATATGCCATTATAGGAAAAGTATTACTCCTTTAATAACTACACTTTCCTCGATTTTCCACCTAATTTGCGATAGACTTCAAATGTGAAGTCCTTAACATCATAGGTAAGTCCATTGTCAAAAGATACTGTTACATGTCGAGACCCTAAATCCAGCATGTTAAAAATATAGGGAATCAATGGTAGGTACCAGTATGTGGTAGATTATCTTCCTTTAAGCTTCAACACAGTATTTCATTTGAAATACTCTTGATCAGTCAATGTGCATCATTCTTATGCAATAATGATTTTATTTCTTTCTTTTATGGGTAACACAGTAATTGTGATTTAATATCCTCCAGGGAAAACTAACTTATTACGTGCACTACAGTGACGTATGTTATCTCTCCATCCACTTTTGGTATGGTAAACTGCACTGCGTGTACTCTGGCCAAGTAATATAGTAGTATTTCTTAACTGTAGTTGCGCTTCTACTGCATCTACCACTATTCAGATGTCTAGTCAAAATTAAAACAAGTTGTTCCCACAAGACCTGGTGTTATTTGCCTGTATTACAAACGGTTAACGTCCAAGTGGAGATAATTTTGATGCAGCCCCGCAGATATGAATAAATTTATACATGCTGGCCTCTTTTAACCTGGCTATCTGCTAAAAAACCCATGTAGAGTCATTGGTTCTCATTCTCAGTAAACAAGGAGGAATAGGGACAACTTTTCAATGACATGGTTTCTTAAACTACTGCTAATGCGTGACGAACAGTCATCCTCTACTTCTGGAGAAATTCTGTAGTCACATATCACTGCAGTTAGCTTCTTAACCTTCCCTGTTATTACTGTCCCTGCTACCATGTCCCTGAATCAGTTCTGTTATCCTTCTTCCGTTAAGAAGGTACATGTCTGAGCTAATCTTGCCCATGTCACTCTCTTAGTACCATAGCATTCATAGTTCCGTTTCACTATTCCAGCCAATACTACAGAGTTTTCACTGCTACCTTGCTGCAGTGTCCGCTTTAGCTATTCCCCAGAGATTTACTGCCTGGTATGTGCCATCTCTCAATTGGTTAGTTAAGCAAGGAGCCAGTGTTATTTTCTGGAGGAATGATTTGGCACATCAGTTGTCAAACAGTAAGTGTTTGAGCAGTGACAGGAATACCGCTAAGCACTTCGTCTTGGCCCCCACTAATTCTATATATGATTTATTCACATCATCTTGGCTCATATATCTTGGCAATTGGTTTACAAATTAGATGTATGCCCTGTTAATTATGGACTTACCACTACCTGAGAAAACTATCTGGAACCTTGATCATTCTTTTAAGATATTCATATGGTATGTTTCAATTGCAACACCCACAAAGGTGATTCCATCTAGTTTAGAACTGCATCCTGTGTGCATCTTAATCTGAAAGCACTGCTCTCTCTTACAACCACTTACATTTAACGTAAGGATGTAAGACCATTAAACAACGATATAGTGTGAGAAATGTGACATGCCTTGCTCGATGTACAGCCCTCCTGTTTATTCCATATAATTAACTGCTCAACAATTTGTGTGTGACAGCAACCAATGGGACTCGCTAGACAGGCAGTTAGTGTCTTTCAACATCTACCCCACGCAGATGAGACAGGAGGATGTTGTTTGGCCTTCTGGTTCCTCCAGGGGCGTAACATGGAGCGATTAGCGATCAAAGAGACCCTTGTCTAGCCATGTCACTTATTTCTGATTCGTCTTTGTACTATGATCCATTCTACCATCTTGATGTCACACAAAAACATGCGTTACCTACTTGCACTCTGAGAACTACAGTACCTCAATTAGGGTTGTAGTGGCTCCACTCACTCACACCCAACACAAACATCTATGAAACACAACGATCGCTCTTAGACAATTAACAGTGTGTTCCCTGAGTGCGTAACTATCTCTAATTCTTACACTACTGTGTTATTTTGACTCGATGTTTCACCTACCGTTACACTGCTCTGAATACTATGTATACACAGGCAATAATGTTTCACATGGTTTCCAGTTTGAACACTGATCTGTATTTTTATAATAATGGAACCTTCATTTGATGCTTATGAACACTTGTCCTACATTACTGGACGCCAATGTGCAAGAAGGGACCTCAGACATTATCTACTTCCTCCATCGAATAAAATGAGGCATTCAGCAGTACAGAACCACATTTCCCAAGCACTTTCTGGCTGATGCACCTAGCATCACACCCATTTCAGCATTGCTCACTGTTTCAAGAGGAAATATGAATAATGAAGTCTTTTACAAATGTAGCCACCACCAATGTTATCAATTACGCTCATACTCTAATTAAATACTCACTAACCCACAATTTTTGTGCATTTGTCCCTCCAGTAAAGTGTTTTACCTGCCAGTTAGGCTCTGCTATTTTGATGACCTAAATGCAAACTCATCTGATGGCCACAATTCCGTTTATGGAATGATTTAGAATGCTTCATGCAAACTGTTCAACTGCTCTGTGCTTCGCCATCTGTCACTAACCAAAATATCTGTGTATCTGGATACATTACTGATACAGGTTAATTTTGTGATCCTTTCATTTCCACTGATACGTACCACATTTTGCATTCACACGCAGTACACTCTAAATAGCTATACCGTTGGACCCACCACAGTGCATTACACACCTAAAAAGTTGATATACTACTTGCCAGCACTGCATCACTGAGAAAAACTTCAAATGCTTACCCTCTTTAAACTCACTTATCTCACGTATCTATAGGCATTTCTGCTCATTTCACCTTCCTTTACCACCTTTAGTTTTGACATACTTTTATAGCAGCAGAATAATCTTCTATGGCTTCATGACACAAATCGTGTATGCCAGGAGCACACTCACTTCGATTCCTACCACTCGTAGGCTCATTACACCTTGATAGGCTGATGAGATGACGAAAAACGTCTGATTCATCTAGCAACAACCTCCTGCCCTTCCTTTTGCTTGATTTTATGATTAAATGTAGGTTTCATTAATTGTAGTGCATGATGTCACCTCTTTTCCTGTTAATGTGTTTCTGTTTTCCAGTTCATATTGTCATGTTCTGCCATCTGTATTTATCACCTAATTTAATTAGGACTGGTATGGACCAGTTAGGTCCCTCAACAGTCACAAGACTACAGTCCTTTTCAAAAATTGACTATGGTGAACACCTGTTTTCAGTTCATTACATAGGCTATCCTGTGTGGTGCACAACATGCCAGTTTGCTTGGAACATCATGAGCCAAGACAGTTGATTGTGATTCCCTTCCTAGTTCACCTCCTATCCTTATTGCACCATCCGCTATATTTTAATTCATTATAATTATAAATGTAACGAATACTCTCAACTTTAATTTCGTTACAGACAATTGAAACTGGTTTGGCCATTTCCCTAATAGCTAAGCCCTCTATTCTTTCCCATAGCTCACCAAGGAAGTTATCACTACTGGGTAGGTCTACTGCCTCCTATTTTGACATTCTTGTCCTAAATCTAACATCTCCATACTCATGCCAGTTTACATAATGGACACTTCCAGAATGTGGTTTCATTCTCGCTAGATTTTCGGGAAAGTGGGGATAGAAACTCACATTTGGTTTCCTAAGAAAGTATAGAATTAGCACAACTACAGTAAATCACACACTTTGGCCAAATGTTGACCTAATTCTGATATATACCAGGCTATAACGTCTTCTGTTCTTTCTAACAGCATGACAAAAACAATTGACTCTGTATTCAGTCCTCTCAACATTCCGCCTTACTTAACATAAACCATCACTATTTTCTCGAAAGAATAATAAACGACAAACTTTTGCAAAGTTTCAAGATAACTAGCACCTGTACCAGGCTATAAATACTGCTGATCAGTCATCTTGACTGCAAAGCCATTGAATCTTTGTACTCTGTTGCAATTGCCTCTACATGAGTGCTAACTCTTGCAGCATGTAAGCAGAAACAACCAGACAATATGTACTACCATCTCTGTATTTTCAATCAGATTTACTTCTCCTTCACTTAACTACAGACACTGTTCATCCTGTGAACAACCAGTCACAGTACCACTCCACAATGCTATGCGAGTTTGGTTTTAATGGAAGTGCAGCTGTGCTGAAAACAAATTTGGTATCCCTGCTCGGACTGATGTTGATCTCTGTGATAAAGCTCCTGCGAGCTTCATTCTTTGTTATGCTGTATCACGAAATCCTAGTATGCTGGCATATGCAGCTCAATCCCACTGAAGACAACCTTTTGGCTACCAACTGACAAATTCATAATACAGCCACTCTGCTAATACTGCAATATAAGGAACTTAAAAACGCGACCCAGCGTGACTTAATACATACGGAACTGTGCAAACTGACTGCTACTTTGGAAGTAACCAAAGCCTTACAGATCTTGTGTAACACCCACGCAACAGTTGCATGTTAATACCCTGCACACTACCATTCAGCCCTAACTTAGTGCCCACTGAAACCTTCCAGCAAACCATAACTAATACTTCATTTCATGCATCAATACACATGCAAATGATGTACTCCATGTAGGTGTCAACCTTGCCGTATTATTGCACTGTTGCTATTGTACAACTGTCATCTATAGATGTGTTAAATGTACATATATCCCTGTCTGTAACTTACACCAGTTACCAATTTGAGTGTTATCACCTTCTCTTTCCCTGTCACCTGTGTACCTAATTATGAATGCCATGTTTGGCAAACGAACATCCTGTTTGTTTGCAAGGGGTGTCCATCAGATTGTCATGTAGTTCGAGATTCAACTGTGCATTAACACTATTACAAGCATCCTACCTTATTACTCTGCACTAGTGTCGTTAAATGTGAAACTGCATTGATTTTAGAGGAAACTAAAGAATTCCCTTGCTCTCACACTGTTGAGGCAATGCACAAATTTTTACTTAGGCCCACTGGGAACAGAGTACCATATATGATAGTACAGTCAACTATAGTAGCAGTTCTCTGCTGTGACCATGCATTAACACTTCAGACTTATTGAGTTTCTCTGATGGTAGACTTATATTCAATGTCCTTATTATGATTTATCACACCCACCATTAGGTTATCTGATCATTTAACTTACACACACTACAGCTTTGAACTTTTCTGCTAATTTGCCTGAAACACGTTTTGTGGTGGCACCCAACCGACAGCCTGCCTACACACACACACACACACACACACACACACACACACACACACACACACACCTACCTTCTACAAACCACTCATGAATACTAGCTTGGGAAAATTGCAAGTTACCATTGACCATGGCACTGCACACATCACAGAGGAGTAAGCTGGGATACCTATACAGAGTGGTTGACCCAGTGGCATCTCTCTTCCAGTCACTGTAGTTGTCCTCAGAATGGTTGTATGGATCATATGTAATCCAAGATATTGTGAACCATTCAGATCATGTGGGGCACAAGCAGCAGCTGTTGGGTAATTTTATACTTAAGTGGATCTTGGATCCCGGCACATCTCAGTCATGACTCCCTTACAACTAAGCATTAGAAGATGAGATGCTGATATGTATTAGTTTGTTTCTATTGTATAATTTTGTCACTTTGCAACATGTGAGAGCATTACATTCCACTTAGCTAAGGACCAAACTAATGACATATTACTTAAGAATCAATATCAATTAAGTACATGAAATAAGAATTAATAAAACAACAGTAGTGTTACAGTTGTCTTAAGGAGATTAGTTTATTATGGGTATATTATCAGTTTTGATGTATTCTTCAATAACTTTGCAATTTTAACTTTTGTACTACAAACTGCAGAGATTATAGGAAAAATAATGATTCTTATAAATATTATTGAGCTAAACCTCCTTTTGTATTGAATTCACATCCTAAAATTGACTTATCCTTGACCATTCTTGTACAATAGTTTATTCTGTCATGACAAGCTTAGGTTATGATTTCATTAGGTGCTGTTACACTCTTAATTTATGGGTATCTATTGTGTTTAAGTAGACTCAGTTCTTTGCCTAGTTTTCCACACAACCACTGAATACATTCATTTTCTGCTTACATCTCGTGTACCAGACAAATGTTACATGAACCATCTTTAGCTCACACAAATAGATATTCAGTCCATATTGTGTACCTTTTGAAACACGTTACTACAAATTTTACTGTTTTTCTTAGACATTCATGATATGTATACTCACCACACTTAGTAGTGTATTTTCAGATTCATCAGAATGTAAGCCTATTGTCCAGAAACATGGCTTTTCCTTCCTTTCATTGGAAAATAATATTAAATACGATGGTATGTGGATGTTGCCTATTATGAATAATCTATACAGCAGTTGTGGATGTCCCATCATGAGAAAGATGGAATAAAATGTAATCACATCACTAAAAATTGTCACAGCTGAAGTGTAGCAAAACAGAACAGTGCCAATCAACTATAACTATCTCCAGTTGTTACACGTGTAGGTGACATATTAAACCACTTTCACCAACAACAAACAGGTCGGAAATCAAAAATAAAAACAATCGTTCTGAAATTAAAAATAAAGCGTGAATACATATTTCCAAAAACGTCATGTTTAGTTACACAAATTAAGGAAACTATTCACATTGGAAACATCTTTGAATAAAACACAAGAAATGTTTAGTACTCATGTCCCAAGTGTTGTTCTTGTGTATACGAATAACTGGAATCAAATTGTAAGACCTAATGTTTGTTTACCTATTTCATTTTGTGTATAACTTACATGGTATTGAATGCTGAAAAAATAATTAAGAGCTTTGGTGCATAACACCTATCTACATTATCTCTCAATCACGTACAGAGCTTTGTAAACCAAAAAAAATTCACAAAAAAATATAGCTATTGTGCACTGGTGTAAACGGCAACCAAGAACAATGAATTTATTAGATTACACATTTTAGCATCTGATCCATTTATGTAGAGAAGCACTGGTGATCAAAAATGTCATGAATACTGCCTGCAAGGAGTATGAATGCCACATGTTGTACGTACATGATGCAATAAGCAGATTACAAGTATATAAGCAGACCAGAAATTAACAAGGAATTGTTCTACCAATTAGATGGGTCACAGACATGTAAATCCAATGACATAAGTGACTTTAGCAAAGGGCAGGTTACAGTGGCATTGTAGATGGGAACAAGCACCTCAAAAGTGGTGAAGCTGGTAGGCTGGATCTTTGCTACATTTGTGAACATCTGTGGTTAGTGGCTGAAAGGTGATAAATCGATAACCTTATGAAAACATGTAATACACCTATCCATTACAAATCATGCAGGTCAGAGGCTTGCCTGCTCTGTGAAGCTTGACATGTGGCAATATGTCATATCTAATTACGGAAAACAATGCTTGAGCAGCCATAGACGTTTTTGAACCCAGAAATCAATGTATATTGTTGAACATGGGGCTCCACAAAAACGTTCAATTGCAACTGCAGTGGGCAAGGGATCATTGATGCTGGAATGAAGGTCAATGCTAATGTCAACTGCCAACTGTCAGGACATGTGACATTTCCTGTTACACCAGGTCAGTTGCCACATCCAGATATGCTATCATCTAGGCGAATGGCACCAGGTGGAGGGCCCATTATGCTATGGGGACAGTCACTCGGGCTCCTTTGGGACATCTGGTAGTAATTGAAGGCATCATGACAGTTGCTGACTATGTGGGTTATTGCTACTGCATAGATTCCTTCATGCCTGATAGGCTCTCCCATGGTGAAGGCATCTTCCAGCAGGATAACTGCCCATGTCACATATGCAGAACGACTCTACAGTTGTCTTAGTAGTATGATACCTAACATCTTGACCACACCATGTAGCTGATCTGAATGTGTGGAATGCAACTGGTACAACATACATCCAGAAACACATAAATGACATGCCAAGTCCATATCGTGTAGAACTGTCGAACTATCGTGTTCCAAAGGTGGACAAACATGCTATTAAGCAGGTTGCTGTATTTGTTGTTACTCTTACTAGTACAGGATTAGTACTAACAGAACGTAAATGTACACACTATTCATTTCACATACAGCAGATCTCTTGAGAAAACATACCTGACTAAAATAATTGTCATAACTATGTTTCTCCAGTGTTGAGTTTACTAGCCTTTGTGAAGGAAGTGCCATGAATATATTTTTGATGTCATTGTTTCTAAAATGCACAGTTACAAGTACTACATGATGACTAAGTTTGGAATAATAATCAGCAAGTCATCACACATCCTTGGCCTTATACTGAATATTGCATGGTACTTATGATTACTGACAAACATAGGGATTTATCACAATACACAATTTTCTTGTCTCAAGAGCTATAGGAAAAAAACAGCAGTGTTATTGACAAAAACACATTTGAGTCATGTTTCTCAAGTATTTAGTAATACAATTTCTTGACATCTCAAGCAGCAGATATGGATTTTTATATTGTCACATTATCTGTTACCACTCTATAGTACACATTGTTTCACAATTATACCACATCTGTATGTTATTTCACGGGCATTACAATTTATTCTCCCCTTGCTTCTTCCTTTATTTTACACACCTTGAGGGCATCAACCAGGAAAACCTATTTACAAAAAACTAACACTTACTTGTAGTTTCTTTCTGATGTATCTTGAGAGTGCCAAACTGAGTGAAACTTTTGTCACAGGTATCACATTTGTGAGGTCCCCTTCCAATGTGTCCCAATGCATGTATCTTGAGATCAGCTGATCTAAGAATGATTTGCCACAAACATCACTTTTGTGAGGACAGGAGTGGGGGGGTGAGAGGACGGACGGGAGCGAGGGGGGGAGAGGACGGACGGGAGCGAGGGGGGGAGAGGACGGACGGGAGCGAGGGGGGGAGAGGACGGACGGGAGCGAGGGGGGGAGAGGACGGACGGGAGCGAGGGGGGGAGAGGACGGACGGGAGCGAGGGGGGAGAGGACGGGAGTGAGGGGGGAGAGGACGGGAGTGAGGGGGGAGAGGACGGGAGTGAAGGGGGGAGAGGACGGGAGTGAGGGGGAGAGGACGGGAGTGGGGGGGGGAGAGGACGGGAGTGGAGGGGGGGAGAGGACGGGAGTGGAGGGGGGGAGAGGACGGGAGTGGGGGGGGGAGAGGACGGGAGTGGGGGGGGACAGGAGTAGGAGAAGACAGGAAAGCAGCTAGGACTTAGTCTTCGAGTACCAATCTTTCTGCCGTTGAAGAGTTGTATATGACTGCTAAGTATGGAGCTACTGTATCAGCATATTCTGAGAGGAACCTGGAGGCATTGCCTCTCTCAAGTGTTAAGCTGCTCCACTATATTTATCCTGATATGGAATTTAGGAAATCTGTCTTCAGTGACTCACTTTAGTAGCACTGTCGTCAATAACTTTACCATTGTTATCGCACAGTGAAGGTATTAATGCACCTTTACAATTGTGTAGTTTACACACAACCAGAATTTCTTTGGGGTTTCTACCAGATTTCGAGACAGAATGTCGTTCTGGAAACTATTAAAAGTCTCTCTAATTGATTTTGTGCTAAATTTCCTACCTCTGTAAAACTTCGCCAATCTTGTGGATTTTTCGTTCTTTCAGTTATTACTCATTTGACTTTAAACCACATCTGGACTACATTTAGAAAGACTTTCCTGACGGAGTGCAATCTCTCTCTTCAGAATGTGTCAAGCGAATTTTTACCTGCTTTTTTAAGGGCGTGAATTTTGAGTTTATTTTGGTGAGTCTAGATGTTACAGTATTCACTCTTGTGAACTCTTCATGACTCAACAACATTTTGGTCACTAATCCCTGCTTGGTCAGGGCTATTAAGATGTCAAGGATGTTTTCGCGCTTATGTACCCACTGTTCAAAATAATTTTCAGAAACGCCATTCAGTACAGTTTTGGACGACGTTTTATGCCTACCACTGACAAACATTTACTTTCCCTAATATATCGAGGGTAGTTTTTCTTCCAATTATTAGCAATATTGCGGAATGTATTGGTAAGGTTCTGGCTGAGTTTCAAGTTTAAACAATCTTTAGACCTACAAAGAAGATTAGCGAGTGTAAACGTAAGCTTCCGCGTCCGTTGTCACAGTCAATAAAATTCTTCTCGGTTTGAAGTGCATTGTCACCTATAAAATTCCAACGTTTTGGCGATTGTTGCAAGACACTTTTTTAATGACCAAGATTGCCGAATATAAAATTGCATGTGGCTGTGGGAAGGGCTATATTGGAACAACGATAAGAAGTGTCAATAGCCGTTAAACTGAACACAAAAGAAACTGTCGACTGGGATATACTGACAAATCAGCTGTAGGGGAACAAGTTTTTAAAAGACGGTGATCATGAAATAAAATTTAGTGAGACAAGCGTGTTAGCCAGGACATCTATTATTATGCACGTATGTATAGGAAAACTATAGAGATTCAGAAACACCGCAATAATTTCAACAGAAAAGAAGAAGACTTACACTTACACAGGATATGGTGGTCGCCTTTCCACCTAATATTTGACGATCAATTACATTCGATCGAGAATAATGACGTTAGTCAGAGACAGACTTACAGTCGGTCCCACGTGACGTATGTTGGTGCCCTCTATCTGAATGGGAATTCCATGGCCTAGCAGCCATCATTGACTCACCTCCAAAGATGTTTCCCACAGTTGGCAACGAAACACCAGGAAGTAGTAGTTTTACAGATCGAAAACGGCATCCCAGCCCTGAACTTTTTACTGATCACTACCCATACAACCTCAAAGGAAGTATCTACTTGAATTTCACTACAATGTTAACTACTTCCACCAGCAATGAACACTACACCACCAACTGTATTTCATCTATTCTTTGCGAACATGGTTAGGTCTCTCGAACAATTTCTGCTGAGCCTATTTCTATACCTTTATTGTGGTTGTATCTATCCTCTTTCGGTGTTCTACTTGAAGCCTTTGAAACTGAAGCCCTTTCTGCACTTACCTGAGACCCTCTAACCTAAAGAAAGCCCAGTACCCTCTACACATCCCCACACTCGTGGAACTGCTTCCTTTGTGTAGTTGAATCCTGACCCACTTAGCAGAACCCACAAATCCACCACCTTTTGGCGCTAGTCAAGGAATCCGCAACCTACACAGTTGCAGAACTGTCTGGGACAGACCTTCCCTCCACTCTGTACCAATGAACCATTTTCAGTTCTGCCCATAATGCTACAGATGGTGAGCCCCACCACCTTGCAAGAAAGACTGGGAGCAGGACTACTTCAGGTAGTCACCTGAAACCAGAGACAATCTCTCCCAATCCAATGTGGCACATATTGTGAGCACCAATGTGAGCCACCACCTACAGCTGGCTATGGCATGCTTTTCATGGCATTTGGAAGCACCCATTTCTTATCTGTGAAGACTCCGAGTATGCACACACAATGCACATTGGATTCCTTTCCCTCCTATGCAGTCGTATCTCTAAATGGTGCCATTAGATATGTAACATCGGAGCTTCCAATTACCAGTAACACTACCCTCTGTGAATATCCAGTCTTGCATGCTGAGAGGCTTCCTCTGGAACATGGCAAGAGACTTGGATTTCATCAGCCATACGCAGCACCTGAATCTGTTAATCAGATGAACTGAGCAGGCTCTCCAATCACCAACATGGAAATTATTTCACGTGCTGGAATGACTTCCCACTCAACTGCAAGTGAGAGGTCAATCTCAGTGTGGACAGTGCGCAAGGTGACTGCAGCAGTGCACAAATTGGTGGACAACACTGCCTGGAGCTGTGAGTGAAGAATCACCAACTTTATTCACACTTTAACAAAGCCATTACTGTATCTGTCCATACCAGAGATGGCATAGTAATTACACGGACATATACAAAATATATGAGTTGAAGGTAAGGAACACTGACAAAATTTAATGTAAGTCGCTTCTTATGAAAAGATGTGTCAGCTCACAGTACTCTGATGTGCTACTGCTGATACTATGAGAGCTACCACTGGACTGAGAGATCTAAGTGCTGCAAGTAACACAGCACAAATGAGTGATGCAATTCAGCCAGTGGTTCTATGGACTACACAGTTAGTAAAGCGTATAAACGTGCCTGATAAATACACAAATGTGCACAAAATACGGGATTTGAAGCTAAATAACAATAATAAAATAATAATAATAATAAAGATGATAATAATAAAGATAACAGAAATATTCAGCAATGATATAAATATGGCTTTTGGAACAGACAAATGTAAGAAAAATAGCATTGTCAAGGGAAAACACACTAAACAAGAAGATAACATATTGGATAACCACAGCGACTGTATAGAAGGGATGGAATAAATAGATTCCTATAAATATCTAGTATACAGACAAAAAATAGGAATAGATAATACAAATATTAAAGAAGAACTAAAAGAAAAATATAGACAAAGACTAACAAAAATACTGAAAACAGAATTGACAGCAAGAAACAAGACAAAAGCTATAAATACCTATGCTATACCAATATTGACCTACTCCTTTGGAGTAGTGAAATGGGGTAACACAGACCAAGAAGCACTCAATACACTTACACGATCACAATGCCATAAATATAGAATACATCACATACATTCAGCAACAGAAAGATTCACATTAAGCAAAAAGGAAGGAGGAGGAAGGGGATTTATCGACATAAAAACCTACATTATGGACATATATCTAAAAACAAAGACAATGTGACTTACCGAACGAAAGTGCTGGCAGGTCGGTAGACACACAAACAAACACAAACATACACATGAAATTCAAGCTTTCACAACAAACTGTTGCTTCAGCAGGAAAGAGGGAAGGAGAGGGAAAGACGAAAGAATGTGGGTTTTAAGGGAGAGGGTAAGGAGTCATTCCAATCCCGGGAGCGGAAAGACTTACCTTGGGGGGAAAAAAGGACGGGTATACACTCGCGCGCACACACACACACACACACACACACACACACACACACACACACACACACACACACATATCCATCCACACATACACAGACACAAGCAGACATTGTTGCGAAAGCTTGAATTTCGTGTGTATGTTTGTGTTTGTTTGTGTGTCTATTGACCTGCCAGCACTTTCGTTCGGTAAGTCACATCATCTTTGTTTTTAGATATATTTTTCCCACATGGAATGTTTCCCTCTATTATATTCACTACATTATGGCCAGGTAGACAATTTAAGAAAATTCTTTCTAGAACGAGCAGAAACTGGCAAAGCACACAAAGCAATCACCCATATAAATACATCGGCTACACCATTTCATAACCACTTCTACAACCCTTTAGATCACATAACCAACAGATATGAAGAAAGTAAATTGGAAAAAGAAAACCCTACATGGCAAGCACCCGTATCATCTAACACAGCCACACATTGACCAAGACGCATCCGACACATGGCTAAGAAAAGGAGATATATACAGTGAGATGAAAGCATTCATGATTGCAATACAGGATCAAACAATAAACACCAGATATTACAGGAAGCATATTATTAAAGATCCCAATACCACAACAGATAAATGCAGACTTTGCAAGCAATAAATAGAAACAGTATATCACATCACAAGCAGATGTACAATACTAGCAAATACAGAACACCCCAGAAGAAATGACAATGTAGCAAAAATAATACATCAACAACTTGCCATACAACATAAACTAATAAAACAACACCTTCCCACATACAAGTATGCACCACAAAATGTACTGGAGAATGATGAATACAAATTATACTGGAACAGAACCATTATAAGAGATAAAACACCACCTCATAACAAACCTGACATCATACTCACCAATAAAAAGAAGAAATTAACACAACTAATCGAACTATCCATACCCAATACAACAAATATACAGAAGAAAACACGAGAAAAAATTGAAAAATACATCCAACTGGCTGAGGAAGTCAAAAACATGTAGGATCAGGATAAAGTTGACATCATAGCAATTATACTATTAACTACAGGAGTCATACAACACAATATCCACCAGTACATCAACGCAATACAGCTACATCCAAACGTATATATACAACTACGGAAATCTGTAATTATTGATATATGTTGAATTACCCGAAAGTTCCTAAATGAAATGTAAAGTATACTGTATAGTTAAAAGGAAGGCATGCTTGATCAAGGTCCACGTCACTTTCCATTTTTAACCAGACATAACGTTTGAGACAGGAAAGAGAAATAATAATAATAATAATAATAATAATTCCCGTGGAGGCCCGGGAAAAGAATAGGCCTCCGGTATGTTCTGCCAGTCATAAAAGGCGACGTAAAGAACAAACCACTAATAGGGCTAACCCCCCTTTTAGTGTGATTAGTTGGTTCAGGACAGAACTAAAGAAGCCTTGGACAAGCGCCGTCATGGTCGGGGACGACGCTTGAACCCTATGCCCGCCCACAATGGTAACGACACTACTAGCCAACTGGAAAATGATTTAAATCCAAATAGAGGTGTTTTGCAGGATATGCTTCCTGCAACCACCCTAGAAGGAAAACAAAGACAGAGGATGAGATGGTCAGATGAAGTTAATAGACACCTCATGTTCTGTTATTACCAAGCAACAAACCTAGAAACTAACACAACTGGACAGTATACACACATTTATTACCAGGTACCCAGAATTAAAATTTTTAACAGAGCAACGACTAGCTGATCAGATCCGTGTAATAATCAAAAACAACAGGATACCCCAGTCAGAATTAGAAAACATCAGACAACAAGTACAACAAATACTGGAACAAAATAATGTGCAATCAGAAGAAGAGGAAAATACAGTAATGGACTCAAACATCCCAGAGCAAACAAACAAAGAACAACACGCATCAATTAGACAATCAGAGGAAAACTAAATCTTAAGACAGCCACCAGAACAAGCACAAATAGAACACTAAGTGACACAGATGTTAGATATAGAAGAAAAATTTCAGCTGACATATATAGAATACAAAGACACAAATACAGACATTAGACCATTCTTGCACAGACCGCCAAATAACCCACAAGTCGAAACAACAATAAAAACTATCAACACAATCATACACCACAAAATAAATGAAAATGCAACTATGGAAGAGTTACAACTACTGGTTTATGTAGGAGCACTCACTACACTAAATATACACACCGGGCAGAGATCAGAACCAACCAACACACAGAAGAAACCCACAAAACCAGCATGGCAACACAGGCTACAGATCAGAATAGAAAAACTGAGAAAAGACATCGGACAGCTAACACAATTTATAAGAAGTGAAATATCAGACAAAAAACGAAACTGGTTAGGTAAAATCTCACAACAAGAAGCGACAGAGCAATTAGATGAAAAGAAGCAGAAATTACAAGCATTCGCCAAACGACTTAGAAGATACAAAGAAGGGAAAATAGAAGGAAACAAAACCAAACATTCAACACAAACCAAAAGAAATTTTACCAGACAATAGATAACACACACATTAAAATAAACAATCCACCAAACATAACAGACATGGAACACTTCTGGAGCAACATATGGTCCAACCCGGTACAACATAACAGGCATGCACGGAGGATACAAGCAGAAACAGACACATACAAGATGATACCACAAATGCCTGAAGTGATAATTTTGCAACATGAAGTCACCCAAGCAATTAATTCTACTCGCAATTGGAAAGCCCCTGGAAATGATAAAATAGCAAATTTCTGGCTAAAGAAGTTCACCTCAACACATTCACATCTAACTAAATTATTTAACAGTTACATTGCAGACCCATACACATTCCCCGATACACTTACACAAGGAATAACTTATCTGAAACCTAAAGATCAAGCAGACACAGCGAACCCAGCTAAATATCGCCCCATAACATGCCTACCAACAATATACAAAATATTAACTTCAGTCATTAAACAGAAATTAATGACACATACCAACACAGAACAAAATTATAAATGAAGAACAAAAAGGCTGTTGCAAAGGAGCACGAGGATGTAAAGAGCAACTGATAATAGATGCAGAGGTGACATATCAAGCTAAAACTAAACAAAGGTTGCTACACTACGCACACATTGATTACCAAAAAGCTTTTGATAGTGTACCCCACTCATGATTACTACAGATATTGGAAATATACAAAGTAGATCCTAAATTGATACAGTTCCTAAACATAGTAATGAAAAATTGGAGAACCACACTTAATATCCGAACAAATTCAAATAATATCACATCACAGCCAATACAGATTAAGCGCAGAATATACCAAGGAGACTCATTAAGTCCTTTCTGGTTCTGCCTTGCTCTGAAACCACTATCCAACATGCTAAATAATACAAATTACGGATACAATATTACTGGAACATACCCACACAAACTCACACATTTGCTATACATGGATGATCTAAAACTACTGGCAGCAACAAATCAACAACTCAACCAATTACTAAAGATAACAGAAGTATTCAGCATTGATGTAAGTATGGCTTTTGGAACAGACAAATGTAAGAAAAATAGCATTGTCAAGGGAAAACACACTAAACAAGAAGATTACATATTGGATAACCACAGCGACTGCATAGAAGCGATGGAAAAAACAGATGCCTATAAATATCTAGGATACAGACAAAAAATAGGAATAGATAATACAAATATTAAAGAAGAACTAAAAGAAAAATATAGACAAAGACTTACAAAAATACTGAAAACAGAATCGACAGCAAGAAACAAGACAAAAGCTATAAATACTTATGCTATACCAATATTGACCTACTCATTTGGAGTAGTGAAATGGAGTAACACAGACCTAGAAGCACTCAATACACTTACACGATCACAATGCCACAAATATAGAATACATCACATACATTCAGCAACAGAAAGATTCACATTAAGCAGAAAGGAAGGAGGAAGGGGATGTATCGACATAAAAAATCTACATTATGGACAGGTAGACAATTTTAGAAAATTCTTTCTAGAACGAGCAGAAACTAGCAAAATACACAAAGCAATCACTCATATAAATACATCGGCTACACCACTGCAATTTCATAACCACTTCTACAACCCTTTAGATCACATAACATCGATACGAAGAAAGTAAATTGGAAAAAGAAAACACTTCATTGCAAGCACCCGTATCATCTAACAAAGCCACACATCGATCAAGATGCATCCAACACATGGCTAAGAAAAGGCAATATATACAGTGAGACAGAAGGATTCATGATTGCAATACAGAATCAAACAACAAACACCAGATATTACAGGAAGCATATTATTAAAGATCCCAATACCACAACAGATAAATGCAGACTTTGCGAACAACAAATAGAAACAGTAGATCACATCACAAGTGGGTGTACAATACTAGCAAATACAGAATACCCCAGAAGACATGACAATGTCGCAAAAATAATACATCAACAGCTTGCCTTACAACATAAACTTATAAAACAACACGTTCCTACATACAAGTATGCACCACAAAATGTACTGGAGAATGATGAATACAAATTATACTGGAACAGAACCATTATAAGAGATAAAACAACGCCACATAACAAACCTGACACCATACTCACCAATAAAAAGAAGAAATTAACACAACTAATCGAAATATCCATACCCAATACAACAAATATACAAAAGAAAACAGGAGAAAAAATTTAAAAATACATCCAACTGGCTGAGGAAGTCAAAGACGTGTGGCATCAGGATAAAGTTGACATCATACCAATTATACTATCAGCTACAGGAGTCATACCACACAATATCCACCAATACATCAACGCAATACAGCTTCATCCAAACGTCTGAGAAAGTAAAGATAATAATAATACAATTATAGCTATGATAGTAGTAAGATAATAATAATACAATTATAGCTATGATAGTAGTAGATGTCGTGAAAATATACTTACAGCAATGGATAAATAATTTGCTCCCTTGTGACAAACATCAAAGGATAAGAATGTCAAGTCATGCATCCAAAGTCCCTGTTGTGAGCCAGTTGAGCCAGTTTAATTATTAATGCTGATGCTGATGAACAGAGAAAATGAGCAAATAAGCTTCTAACGAACACTGTATGCTTTCCTTGCAGCAAAGGTGAAGTCATTGCAGCAGCAGGCATCTGGTGTCAACAAAATGCTGTTGAATCAACCTACTGTTTGAATACCAGTGGGTGAAAGCATGTCAGAGTGTGTAATATTGAATAGGGAGTTCTAATAAGTGGAATTAGTTGAAAACCATTGATTTAGTGATGACAAACTAATATTCTCGTTGGACGAATGACATTGACCACGCAATATGTCAAAGCTAATTTCGGCCTTGTTCCACAGAAAAGTTTGCTCTCCCCTGCTGTTACCACGTGATCATACCATCTCTGTAGGGGAGTCAGTTGATATAGTTAAAATATTTCACCACAGAAGGAGCACAGATCTACAGGTGCAGACTTTCAAGTTTAATGAAATGCAGTACATCTACATCTACATCTACATTGATACTCCGCAAGCCACGGTGTGTGGCGGAGGGCACTTTACATGCCACTGTCATTACCTCCCTTTCCTGTTCCAGTCGCGTATGGTTCGCGGGAAGAACGACTGTCTGAAAGCCTCCGTGCGCGCTCTAATCTCTCTAATTTTACATTCGTGATCTCCTCGGGAGGTATAAGTAGGGGGAAGCAATATATTCGATACCTCATCCAGAAACGCACCCTCTCGAAACCTGGCGAGCAAGCTACACCGCGATGCAGAGCGCCTCTCTTGCAGAGTCTGCCACTTGAGTTTATTAAACATCTCCGTAACGCTATCACGGTTACCAAATAACCCTGTGACGAAACGCGCCGCTCTTCTTTGGATCTTCTCTATCTCCTCCGTCAGACCAATCTGGTACGGATCCCACATTGATGAGCAATACTCAAGTATGGGTCGAACGAGTGTTTTGTAAGCCACCTCCTTTGTTGATGAACTACATTTTCTAAGCACTCTCCCAATGAATCTCAACCTGGTACCCGCCCTACCAACAATTAATTTTATATGGTCATTCCACTTCAAATCGTTCCGCACGCATACTCCCAGATATTTTACAGAAGTAACTGCTACCAGTGTTTGTTCCGCTATCATATAATCATACAATAAAGGATCCTTCTTTCTATGTATTCGCAATACATTAAATTTGTCTATGTTAAGGGTCAGTTGCCACTCCCTGCACCAAGTGCCTATCCGCTGCAGATCTTCCTGCATTTCGCTACAATTTTCTAATGCTGCAACTTCTCTGTATACTACAGCATCATCCGCGAAAAGCCGCATGGAACTTCCGACACTATCTACTAAGTCATTTATATATATTGTGAAAAGCAATGGTCCCATAACACTCCCGTGTGGCACGCCAGAGGTTACTTTAACGTCTGTAGACGTCTCTCCATTGATAACAACATGCTGTGTTCTGTTTGCTAAAAACTCTTCAATCCAGCCACACAGCTGGTCTGATATTCCGTAGGCTCTTACTTTGTTTATCAGGCGACAGTGCGGAACTGTATCGAACGCCTTCCGAAAGTCAAGAAAAATAGCATCTACCTGGGAGCCTGTATCTAATATTTTCTGGGTCTCATGAACAAATAAGGCGAGTTGGGTCTCACACGATCGCTGTTTCCGGAATCCATGTTGATTCCTACATAGTAGATTCTGGGTTTCCAGAAATGACATGATACGCGAGCAAAAAACATGTTCTAAAATTCTACAACAGATCGACGTAAGAGATATAGGTCTATAGTTTTGCACATCTGCTCGACGACCCTTCTTGAAGACTGGGACTATCTGCGCTCTTTACCAATCATTTGGAACCCTCCGTTCCTCTAGAGACTTGCGGTACACGGCTGTTAGAAGGGGGGCAAGTTCTTTCGCGTACTCTGTGTAGAATCGAATTGGTATCCCGTCAGGTCCAGTGGACTTTCCTCTATTGAGTGATTCCAGTTGCTTTTCTATTCCTTGGACACTTATTTCGATGTCAGCCATTTTTTCGTTTGCGCTAGGATTTAGAGAAGGAACTGCAGTGCGGTCTTCCTCAGTGAAACAGCTTTGGAAAAAGGTGTTTAGTATTTCAGCTTTACGCGAGTCATCCTCTGTTTCAATGCCATCATCATCCCGTAGTGTCTGGATATGCTGTTTCGAGCCACTTACTGATTTAGCGTAAGACCAGAACTTCCTAGGATTTTCTGTCAAGTCGGTACATAGAATTTTACTTTCGAATTCAATGAACGCTTCACGCATAGCCCTCCTTACGCTAACTTTGACATCGTTTAGCTTCTGTTTGTCTGAGAGGTTTTGGCTGCGTTTAAACTTGGAGTGGAACTCTCTTTGCTTTCGCAGTAGTTTCCTAACTTTGTTGTTGTACCACGGTGGGTTTTTCCCGTCCCTCACAGTTTTACTCGGCACGTACCTGTCTAAAACGCATTTTACGATTGCCTTGAACTTTTTCCATAGACACTCAGCATTGTCAGTGTCGGAACAGAAATTTTCGTTTTGGTCTGTTAGGTAGTCTGAAATTACTCTTGCTAAACAGATAAACCTTCCTCCCTTTTTTTATATTCCTATTAACTGCCATATTCAGGGATGCTGCAACGGCCTTATGATCACTGATTCCCTGTTCTGTACATACAGAGTCGAAAAGTTCGGGTCTGTTTGTTATCAGTAGGTCCAAGATGTTATTTCCACGAGTCGGTTCTCTGTTTAATTGCTCGAGGTAATTTTCGGATAGTGCACTCAGTATAATGTCACTCGATGCTCTGTCCCTACCACCCGTCCTAAACATCTGAATGTCCCAGTCTGTATCTGGTAAATTGAAATCTCCACCTAAGACTATAACATGCTGAGAAAATTTATGTGAAATGTATTCCAAATTTTCTCTCAGTTGTTCTGCCACTAATGCTGCTGAGTCGGGAGGTCGGTAAAAGGAGCCAATTATTAACCTAGTTCGGTTGTTTAGTGTAACCTCCACCCATAATAATTCACAGGAACTATCCACTTCTACTTCACTACAGGATAAACTACTACTAACAGCGACGAACACTCCACCACCGGTTGCATGCAATCTATCCTTTCTAAACACCGTCTGTACCTTTGTAAAAATTTCGGCAGAATTTATCTCTGGCTTAAGCCAGCTTTCTGTACCTATAACGATTTCAGCTTCGGTGCTTTCTATCAGCGCTTGAAGTTCCGGTATTTTACCAACGCAGCTTCGACAGTTGACAATTACAATACCGATTGCTGCTTGGTCCCCGCATGTCCTGACTTTGCCCCGCACCCGTTGAGGCTGTTGCCCTTTCTGTACTTGCCCAAGGCCATCTAACCTAGAAAACCGCCCAGCCCACGCCACACAACCCCTGCTACCCGTGTAGCCGCTTGTTGCGTGTAGTGGACTCCTGATCTATCCAGCGGAACCCGAAACCCCACCACCCTATGGCGCAAGTCGAGGAATCTGCAGCCCACATGGTCGCAGAACCGTCTCAGCCTCTGATTCAGACCCTCAACTCGACTCTGTACCAAAGGTCCGCAGTCAGTCCTGTCGACGATGCTGCAGATGGTGAGCTCTGCTTTCATCCCGCTAGCGAGACTGGCAGTCTTCACCAAATCAGATAGCTGCAGGAAGCCAGAGAGGATTTCCTCCGATCCATAGCGACACACATCATTGGTGCCGACATGAGCGACCACCTGCAGGTGGGTGCACCCTGTACCCTTCATGGCATCCGGAAGGACCCTTTCCACATCTGGAATGACTCCCCCCGGTATGCACACGGAGTGCACATTGGTTTTCTTCCCCTCTCTTGCTGCCATTTCCCTAAGGGGCCCCATTACGCGCCTGACGTTGGAGCTCCCAACTACCAGTAAGCCCACCCTCTGCAACTGCCCGGATCTTGCAGACTGAGGGGCAACCTCTGGAACAGGACAAGCAGCCATGTCAGGCCGAAGATCAGTATCAGCCTGAGACAGAGCCTGAAACCGGTTCGTCAGACAAACTGGAGAGGCTTTCCGTTCAGCCCTCCGGAATGTCTTTCGCCCCCTGCCACACCTTGAAACGACCTCCCACTCTACCACAGGTGAGGGATCAGCCTCAATGCGGGCAGTATCCTGGGCAACCACAGTCGTAGTCCGATCAGGGGATGCGTGGGACGAGCTGGCCGTCCCCGACAAACCCCCATCCGGACCCCCACAGTGATGCCCATTGGCAACAGCCTCAAGCTGTGTGACCGAAGCCAACACTGCCTGAAGCTGGGAGCGAAGGGATGCCAACTCAGCCTGCATCCGAACAAAGCAGTTGCAGCCCCTATCCATGCTAAAAACTGTTTTGCAAAGAACGTCTGAACTAATTTACAGAGAGCGCAAACAAATCGACAAAATTTAAATGGTTATTAAAATACAAGATTGCCTAGTAAATGCAGTAATGCTGCTACTTGCGCACTGCTGACACTGCTCGGCGGCGGAAGGAGACTAAGCGAAATTACACAATTCAGGTACTAAAACGCGATGCTACATTCTCAAATACTATAATACGCCCGAAATTTATGAATTAAACAATGCAAGTACCAAAAACACGCAAAGAAATTAAGAATTAAACTATGTAACAAATGAGTGAGCTAGGAGTATACGACTTGCTGCTCAGCTGCTTATCCAACGGCGGCAGGGGATGAGCTAATGTGTTGGCAAAGAAGGCAGTCACATATCCTCCAATTCTACAGCACATTGTGCACTTATCTACTGTCCATAGCTTGCCAAACTCTCCATTCAATGGAAACTACCATAGCTCGACTCCCTGATGCATTCTGTGCATTGACTGCAGTGGAAATGTATGATTCAACATTACCAGATGTGGGCACTGAATTACAATCTTATTTAAGTTTGTTTATATACCCATCTGTAAGTAAGAGTTTATAAAACCCCTCTATTTCAATGTAAATAAACAGTTACCACCATAACCAAGTGGAAGAAACAGCCTCACCACGAGGGTCTTTAAATGACTGGTCCTGCTATGATGAAGGTAGAAACCAGAAGAACAAGGCAAATGGATCATTACTTCCTGATATTAGAAATGCTTTGGTTATTGGGGCTTCATGCTGCGGAAAATAATCTAGTTTTTACACTGTTGACACATCCTGTGGGAGACCACTTAGAGCATGTATATATTTTTCAAAAATTCAGTTTCAGTCAAAATATCAGCTACTGCAGGAAATTTTGCATGGCATTAAGGGAGTAACATACTGAACAGCCAGCAAAAGCAGCGACATTCTACCACCTGAAAACGTAAAACTAACAGCATATTCATATTTGGCAACATTCTCAGTGGAAAATCAGGATATCTGCAGGTATTTCTGATTTGCTCGCCACATGCAAGTCAACGTATTTTATTTCAGTGAGACATACTTAAGTCTCCCAAAGCTATTTGTATGGGATACATCAATCTTATAACTTTCGAACAGGAAAATCTAAATTTAAAGCATATTTTCAAAGTACATGTAGGAAATGACATGTCACTCAATAAATTTGTTACATGTGAGGATTGCTGGAGTAACTCTCAGTATAGCTTGCTGGTTACAGATAAAACTAGTAAACCGAATGAGAGTCAATAGAAACAGAACTTGAACAAGTACCTTCAAAAAGGCAATGCACCAAAATGCACATGTGTCAGTATATTGTACACTATGTACAAATTTGAACATGTGTTGTACATTCATTCAGAGGATGCAAAGCACATGCATTTGACAAAAAAAATGGAGGCAGTCAACACTAAATTAAGGGAACTGAAGGTCTTGTCAAGGGAGGTGCCATGAATGTTGAGGTGTCGAATGCTCTAATACAGGAATGTGAACTGTGTGTCAACAAGAAATTAAAGATGTGTGTGTGTGAGTGTGTGAATTCCTATGGGACCAAACTGCTGAGGTCATCAGTCCCTAGACTTACAAACTACTTAAACTAACTTACGCTAAAGACAACACACACACCCATGCCCGAGGGAGGACTCGAACCTCCGGCAGGCAAGAAATTAAAGAAGTCGATGCAAAAGTAACGTATGTGTGGAACAAGAATGTGATGGCTAAGGCACTTCACTCCCATCACCACTCATAGTCTCAAAGCACATTTAGATTGTAAATTGTCTCAAAAATGCCTTAGTATACAGCAGGATGTTGCCGAAAAAGTGTAATGCTAAAAATAGAGATGTGGAAGGCAATGTGATAGAAGTTACTTTTGTGAAAGTTAGGTCAACTGCAACAAGACCAGCATCTCTCAGTAACATTTAAGCCAGGAACTGACAGGCTGGAACTGTCATGCACTGTAGATACAAGCAGAAACAGGAGGAGGAGGAGAAGGAGGAGGAGAAGTAGCAATGATGAGTTAAGACAACATATGGGGTCATCAGGACAAAACCATATTTGGTAGGTAAGCACTCAATATGCTTAACCAAGAAGGCCATAAGAATTGGGAACAAGGAATTTGAATGATTGCCTAGGCTCTTACAGTTAATAATTCTGAAAATGTCAAATGTCAAAAGTATACCCTGAAACTATAAAAACATGTGGTCCACTATTACGAATTACCAACACATGTAAAACCCCAAAAGGATGAATGGAAGTTTCATAGAGTGACAAATACAGGATTTTAACTGTACCAGCAGTAGCAGCTCCACATAGTGCAGGTAAAATAACCGAAGTTTAGCCTGAAAGACTGAACAATCTACCTCTAGAGTATAAAAATTATGGTAACTAAATGAAATCATAGCTTGATTATGACTGCTTACAACTTCAGCTGGTGAAGAAAATGCTGGTCACTTGAGCAAAATATTATCAATCTTACCTGAGCTTTGAAAAATATGCATCGTCGAGTAATTGTGGAGGGAGTTGTTCATGAGCTTTACAGACCTGCATGCAGAATATTTCTGATAATACAAGGAATGGATTATGGGTGGCAGGCTGATCTCAGATACGCAAGACTACTTAAAATCAAATAATGGTTTCAAGTACATTCTCATGGTCACAGACACACGTTCCAATTTTGCTTGGGCCTCACCTTTGAAAGTAAAGACAGGGAAGGAGGTTTGAGAGGTTTCTAAGCAATTGTTGCAGACAGGACTAACTCGACTCCCAACAACCTTGAAGCATGTGATGGAAGTAAATTTTACAATAGGCATATCAAGGTAGAATTGGAATGATGTTGGATAAATCACTGCTCAACATTCTCCCATTTGGAAACTAGCACTGCCAAATGGTTGAACTGGACAATCTAAAACCGAATGTGGAAGCAATGTAATCTTCTACATATGTGCAAATGGCTGAACATACAGCCACAGATCATTGACAAGTATAATCGCATTATTCACCACAGAATTAAGAACAAACCTAATGATGTCACAAATGAACTATGGGAAAGCTTTAAACCCATTATGTTCCTCATAGAGCAGATCGTAAGATGTCGAGGGAACAGGGCTTTGATGAAATGGTTTAGTTTCTCATCGAAGCTCAACAGCTGGGTGAAGTCACAAATTGCTATGCAATACGAAAATCAAAGCTCAAACCATGCAGTAGTGTGGCACGAGTGATAGGAAATGTGTCAACAAATTTGGAGGTGGTATTCTCAAGAGTCTGCCATTCGAACTTTGTATTTCTGGATACAATGTCTGTGGAGCTGGAACAAAATTGAAATAGCACCTAGATTATGGTGATAAGGGCTTTAACACATTGGAAAATGTAAGCAAGAGTACATCATCACCACCTACACTACAAATAAAGATCACCATATTGCACACCGAATACTCATTGATAAGCCTGCGCAGGTATGTCAAGGGACGGATATTCATATAGGACAACCTATTCCTGCATATGATGTTGATAAGGCAATGTTTTCTCAAACTTAAATTGGGTACTGGACTAACCTTCAAGCAATACTGAATACAACTCACTATCTGCTAAAGATGAAGAAAAACCTATGCGATATTTACAGAATTGGTGACAGTAGCAAAAGGTGCCTTGAGGCAGAAACATGGAAGGAAATGATGGGTTAAAACGCCCAGGTTCCTACCAATACCAAAGACATCTTGTGAAGTAATTCAGCTTCTGATTCCTACATTTGCTTGGCTGTCAGCCACTGGTTTCATTAGCTAGGAGAGCTGATATATTTCAAGCAGTACAGAACACCTGAAAAAGGGAAAAGTAATTACAAGCAACTAAAAGGTGTAATATGGCCATGGAGGCCATCACTATAGGTAAAGGCCTGTATTTACAATACAGAAAATTGCTTGGGTTGTACATTAAAAAAACTTCCACAGCAATGGTACTGGAAAGAAGGATTAAAAACATAGATCTGCTTAAACTCATCAGAAAATTTAAAAACACAAGATTTTACAGCGTGTTTATGTTGGATACTTTGCCTGTGAGGACAATGTGGAAATCCACAAAACGTGGAACTGTAAATTTAGATGTTGTTCGGGGTATGAAGCTCTTGGTGATTTAAGGCCACCTGAAGAATTGTGTTGTCACTCCACCAAAAGGAACCACTGTTGTACAATGTTCGGTGCTACCATGACTTCAGTTCATACCTCTGAGGATATTTCTGAATGATATTTTTCCTGAAAATTGCTGAAAAACAAGCAGTATGCAAACCTCTGCATCATTTGAAGCTTTGATGTACTGACTTTCACTCTAATCCTAATTGGTCTAAATTTAAAGCAAACTACTTTCCTCCAATACATGAGCAGGGGGCAGTGATGTACAGCATTGACTGGCTGAAAACACACGAAACCACAGCTAATGTCACTGAATTTAGGAGACAGGTTGATGTAGAACTGAAACTGATTGTAAAATCCTTGACGAAAAGGGAGCTGAGATACCTGGTGGGAGAGTCCACATGGTTAATGGTGACAGCAAAGGCAATGATACAACAGGCATTCATTCAGGCATCATGTTTTCCTGCATAAGTGTGACTGACAAATCCAAACCATATAAACCTTGAGACAACTTTGTCTTTCAAAATTTCCTCTAGTAAATGTGGCAGATGGCCTCTGAAGCCCCAGATGTATGGACTACAGAGGATACCAGCCCTCCATCAGATGTATCAGGATGATGGTTCAAAATGTGGAGAGCACATCTCCGCAAGCAAACCACATTGCTGCATGCCTCAGTCCACCAGGGAACAGAACATGCTACAGTAAACATGAAGTGCATGGTATGGAACATACTTCGGCAGTAGGGATAACATTTGGATGATACTTTAAGTGGTCATCACAGCTGTGTAAATATCGTGAGGGAGGGGTAAAGTCTACAGTTGGCCTTGGAAAGATGCTAATTGGATTTGCACTCAGGTGGGTTAGTAGTCGGCGAATGGATAGCACACAGAAAGTGATCACTTGAGTATGTGTCAGAGAGAATGGGCCATTCAAGATGAACGAGCTGGACAGTGCAGAATGAGATGTCCAAATGGTAATAAATGTGCATGGAATCTGAAAGGAACGTGGGTGCTCCAGTGCTAAGAGATTCAGGAAGTCAGCTAAGAGGGAACCTCTTGGACAGGTTCTCCCAGAGCACCAAAGTAGATGGTGCACATTAAAGTCGCCCAGCAGCAAAAAGGCATGCGGGAGCTGATCAATGAGCTGGAGTACGTCCAACTTAGTAACAGCAAATGAAAGAGGGGTGTAGAAGTTATGAAGAGGAAAGGTGAAATAAGGGAGGAAAATGTAGATTGCAACAGCTAGCAGTCGAGTGTTCAATGAGATGGATGACCAGCATGGCTCCCCATGAGGTGGAATGCTGTCCTTGGCGGAAGATCACAGAGGACCAGAAGGAAACATGAGATATCAAAGGGGTTGTGAGGACAATTTTTTTTCTTGGAAGCAGAAAACAAGTGGACACTGCAATTCCAAGAGCAACTGTGACTCCTCCTCGTTAGATCTAATGCCACGAATGTTCCACTGGAGAAGAGTCATAATGGGGAATGGGGATTGGGGAGGAGGGAACACAAGAAGGTTAGTCACCTAGGTGGCTGCTGAGTGCCAGCCTTCAAAAATCCACTGCTACAGGGGGCAGAGGCTGTAGAATCCTGTTCCATGAGGTCTACAAACATATTAGCTTCCCCCCTGGGTCAGCCTGTGAATTCCATGGCAGAAAACCAGTAAACAGTGGGCACCAGCAAAATGGAGGTCAGCCGGGTGAGGGTATATGTGGCAACACCACTGAAGAAGAGCTCTAAGTCAGGGAAGGAGAAAACCGTTCGTTTCTGTTTGATTTCTTAGAACTTTCTAGTTGGCAGATGAAGACTATGGTTTTAACTGTAGAAAGTCTTTGCAGGAGTATGGCTTTTATCCTTTCAGCCTGACAATTGTGTAGCAGGTGATTTCGCTACCAGGGGCAAATATCTGAAGGCCTGTTGCACAGCTGTAGGAGACGGGGGTGCTACTGTGACCTGGGTGATTTCACTACTGCAATACTGAACTTGAGGTTGCAAGTCTGGGTGGGCATATTCTCCGTTATGCACGGCATAGCAAAAATGGTACTGTATATGCCAGATGGTAAAATGCATGGATTTTGACTAGCTAACAACTGCAAGTTACAGTGTGGGGTTTGATGTCCTTCACTCAGATCTCATGGATGGTTCACTCATTAAGACCCATTGGTCATTCATGGGATTATGGTTGATACAGCAGAGAGGAGGCAAACAGCTGCCCTCATGAACACCTTTGCTGAGAGTAACGCATTTGGCTATATTTTGACAGGATAAATGTTTTATTATAATGTTGAAACTTGTAGGATCTCATCTGGTTTGGAATGTATGGTTGGACCATGATGACTTCATAGCCTACCTTAATCTGTGAGGCAATCACTACTTGAACAGACGGTAGAAAGAGTGCATGTGGGCATTAAGTTCACATCCATCTTTTTCATTACTCAATGGGTCACAGTGATGCCATGATTAGAGAGGTAAGTGTGGATTTCTCCCTCAGTGAGGCCATCTAGCATCAGAATGTAAAGAACACCATGTGAAGATTTCAGTGAACGATGGTCCTCAACACAAATAGGATAACTCTGGAGGAGTAATGCTGTAAGCAGTTGTTGGGCTTCAAAATCACAATACGTCTTCAGAAGCAAAGTTGTATTACATAAATGACAAAAGAATTTCACAGGGTCTGCAACAGCTACAGCAACTTTCAGAATGCATGCATTAACCATAGAAAAGGACTGACCACCTCTGGTACATGATACTGTGAGGACATTTAGTAGACACGAACTAAGATGGTGATTGAGTCATTGCTAAATAATAACCCATGATTGCCAACATCTCCAATGGTATGCTCCTTCCAATTGGGGGTCCCCTCAAAGGAGGATTCACCCACCATAAATGACTTCACTCCTCAGGTCACACCTCCCGAACTCCTGACAGAGGGACCAATTGGCATTTGGGAAGGTAACAGCTTAGGCAGTCACCCCTGTCTGGGCCTGGCCTGTATCAGAGGGTATGTGTGAACCCTACCTGTTGACCCAGAGCTGGGAATTAATCATTACCTTCTCACCTGTAATGTGTTTAATGAATGGGTCAGCCTTCAGGGAACACCAGGACAAAGGAGAAACAAAGAGAATCAGGATTCACCAGTTAAGTCTTCACAACCTTACTGAAACTGGCACCAGTTACTTACGGTTCTTCTTGATGATGGTCCATAAACTGTCACCAGTAAAAGCTTGTGTGTTTCCTGAGCACCATTGTGGTACAGCATTGAAAGAGCTGTTCAACACTATATGCATTAATCTGAAAGGCTGGGAATCAGCTCCAATTTTTGGATATATAGCCACCCACCCTTTCTTCTTACTTGTTCTACTGCAGTATGACATTAGCTTGTGTCCATCAAGATGAATCTGTTAAATTTCAGTGATTTTCATGTGGTGATGTGCATTAAGCACACTACAGCTGCTGACATATCATCTGAACTTTTATTTTCCTGTACAGATATTAGTCCTTTGCTCTATTTATCTAGGAACAGTCACATAATGGTTGTTGCAGAGAACAACATTATTGACCATACTGCCTTGTAATGAAGTTGCTCATCAGTAATATTGAATAATTACAGTAGTGCATTTTATACCTTAAGTACTTTCACAAGTAATAAAAATTTATATTTCTCAAAATGTTCTGCAGTGAATTATGAAAACTTACCTTGTATTATCAGATGCATATCCTGTTGAGGTTTCCACCTGAAATATTTGAAGAAATGGCCTGTGATTTACAACTGATGAGACAGTAAATAAATATAATTCTATTAATGCCCACCAACATGTGATTGGTCCACAAAATGCTGCGAGTGAGGCTTGAAAATATCATTAAAGAGGACACGATAAACAGTTGCAGTTAATGAAACACAATGTTAGTAAGAATTCACTCTCCATTTTCTCACTTTGTCTTCAGTACTGTAAATATCTACACAAGCCAGTAATTCGGTTGTAGCCATACTTCCTACTAGACACTTCACAAAGAAAATTGACCACAAACATCTTTCATCTGACATGCACCTACTACTTGTGTAAAATTTTCGTTCACTTTTTTTAATTATGAAAAGTGACAGATGAATCTATCATCGCAAGTGACACAATTGGGCCTTTGTGTACTGGGCAGCCCAGACCAACTTGCAGAGATGAGGAGTGACTTCTAAACCCAACCATAAGTTCACACCCAGAACTACATGCACGCTTCGACCATTAAATATACAAACATTAATAAATATTGGCAGACTCAAAATACTTTCAGACATTGTAAATGGACAGCAAGTTAAAATTGGCATTACAAAATAGCATGTTCACAGATGAAAAAATACCACATTCAGAGAACTATAGATTTTTCACAAAGAACACAGGGAAGAAATTCATGAAACTACTCCAGAACTAGGCTCTGCATTCATAAATGGCAAATCTATTTTGCAGTCAGTACCAAATTTTTCATTACGTCCAGAAAGACTCTCTCCCTGCAATATTTCAACATTTAGATGAGAAGTACACAATAATTAATGGTCATGTACCAATAAATCAGGGTAACAAGAACAATGCAGAAAGCAAAACAGTCCTGAGAACAATGTTGAGAAGAATCTGATGAAGTGCTAGAGAAATACATAAAAATTTTATTAAATTTTTATCCTCAGACTGGCACAGGATGGAGATGAGAACATTTTCTGCCTCAAATGCTATTAGCTGTATTTATTCACAACTGGAATTTTGACTTATGCCATTCTCCAGTGACACCTTACTACGAGCTACATCGAAGTTATTAAATGTCATGCCTAGTGCTTGGGGAGTGGATATTCAGACGTGCAGTATGACATGACTGAAATAAATTAGTACATGAAGTACTACCATTGTCTGGACATACAGATTACGAAGACTCCTGTCTTGTAATGAATATGGAATTTGTGAACATGGTTAACACAAGGAAAGTAGTACCTCAAAAGGATTCAGACGTTACACTGGGCTACCACTTGAGAACTGTACAGCTGCCAAATTAATTTTGAATACATACATTCCATAATCGTCCAGGGAGAAAATGTTTCCATTTATGTCTGCCTGACTGGAGATGTAAGAAAAAAGGAAAAATGGTAAGAAAAAGACATTTAGCTAAATTGTTGGCAGATAACACCCCACCCATAAACCCACATACACCAGTATAAAGATATGAGGTCAACAATAATATGATTTGAGAATATCAGATAGCTTATGTTCCAACAACAAAGCACAATTCCAAAAAGGTGATGATTTCCAGAGTTGGACAAAGATACCTGTTGAAATTGACTATTATCACCGAATCACAAAAGTAATTTCCCTGGCCTGCAATAACAGATAGCCATGTTCACAGAAGATTAAAAGAAATTCCACGAAAAGTTTGAGGAGAAAACAACACTAACAATTCCAAAAATAGGAGATTTATCAGAGATAGCTTAGGACAGGATGGTCCTCTGAAGGGCAAATTGATAAAGGACTGAAGGAGCAAAATACTATTGGAATACATCTGTAAACCTTAGAAGGCTTGTGACTATGAAGCAAGACTGCTTTTATTCAAAATTCTTACAGAATCTGAAATACAGAAGACAACACGAGTCATCTTAAAGAACTACAGCCTCATTTGAGACAAGAACAGACTTTAGCCAAGGCAAAGGACTAACGCCATTCTTCTTTCAGACCATACTAGAAAAGTGAACATTCAACAGATGGAGCAGTTGTCAGAATCCAATACCAGAAGTTGAATACTACTTGGTTAGAAAATGGGTGTCAAAATTGTCTGTTCAACTTTTGTACATAATTAAGCAATACTCATGGTGTAGAGAAAGCACAAAACAGAGAGAGAGAGAGAGAGAGAGAGAGAGAGAGAGAGAAAAACAGTACGAGAAGCATGACTACTTGTCTCCTCTGGTAAGAAGCAGTAGTGGGTAACAACAGGACTGCAATATCCCAATCAAATAGTAAGTATGGGAGTATCAGGGGAAGACAAATTTAAGGATCTATGAGAAGGCATGTAGCCAAATGGTGGGGAAAATGCAGCCATAAAGGTAGACAATGAAAGATGATCTTTGCATTTCTGTTAACAGAAGATGTTTACAGTAAAAATTCTTTCTCCAAAATTACAGAACCTCAGACTTGCAAGGCAGTCATTTAGCCAGGATACACATCTGCATCACAAACACTAATTTTAGAATCAACAAACGATAGTGAAAATTATGAAAAAAGGAAAGATATTAGGAAAAAGGACACCAGTACAATCATTTAAATTCAGGAACAACAAAGAAGTATAATTAAATATGTAGGAAAATAACTGGAGACAAAATTTGGCAAAGAGGGCTAATGAATCTTATCATACTAAAAAGAAAAACTGTGCAACAGTACTAAAAACTTTAGAAAAGAACTCATTGGCTTACAGAACTGCACCAAGACCTACCAGAAACCAGTATAAATAAGCAAGAAATTTAAAACCAAATACAGAAACAGAATTGAGTTGATAAATTCTCCACAGCAAAATAGTTCCAAAAAGACAAGGTAGAAATTGGACGTCAGGTGAGTGGAAAGAAAAAAGTGTACAGATGAAGGAGTAGCATAAAGAAATGTAAAACCTTAGCTGGCCTGTAGCTGAGAAGGGAAAAAAAAATTGTTCCACATTTCTAGTACCATCTCAATAAAGCGCAGCAATTGTATATGTACTGCAAACACATTACAGCAAGGAGGTCAAAGAGTCTCTGCAAATATGCAGGGAACAGTATTTGGAGTGTTTCGTTATGCTACAGCAGTGCTCAGAAATGTTTTGCAGTTGTGTTATGCTGTCAGTACTGCTTGCATGCAGTCAAAAGAGAGCAACATGTATGTGTCACTCCATCAAGAGCCTCATGCTGCTGGGGTTACATATCTAGTGAAAGAGCAAGATCATACAACAATGTAAATATGTATTTCTTTAGCTCAAAAGTATGTAGCTTGCCTTGATGGTATGGTATTCATTAACTACTATGACTCATGTATTCATTCAGTGGTCGTTTACTTGTAGAGAACTAAAAGTATAGCAAAACGAAACACTTGCTTGATGTGAGACAAGCTGTTTTGCATGACTTCAAGATTGGGAGGTAGCAATCTAGTATGGCTAGAGACTATGGCATATCACAACCACTAAGAAGTGTGCACAGTCAGCGGCCAGAATATTATTAACTATTATTAACTGGTTGTAATTCAAACTTGGTATGTGCTACATAGTAGCCTAAAGCACCATGTAAATGAGCAGGAAATTACGATCTCACCTGATATGACACATTTGTCTGTATAGAAATATTTCCTTGTATTTACTTACTGTAACAGTCGCACATGATGGCAGTTAATCATGTTTTCACTGATATTTAATGTAATATTTATCTCAGAACATTTCATAAGGTTCTAAAGTGACCAGCATGTGGAGGTGCTTATCTCAAGCCAGGCTTCACAAAATCCTCACTAGAGTACCAAGTAATTCAGAAGGTATATTGAGGAAGGAGGAGGAGGAGGAGAATATACAAAGACAGCACATGAGACACTGGAACTGCTCCGCAAAACTTACTTTCCTCAATATGCTCTGGCCGATAATGTAGATCAGAACATGATCCCTGAAAGACAGTGGTTCTCAGGCACTCAAAGAGAGGATGGGGAACCGGCCAAGGAGTGTGTCAATTTCAGTAAAATCCAATGTGCGGCGGGAACATTCTAAGTGGTCAAGTTACCTGCCCCACATGGAATCTTTCCAGCTCTCTTGAAACAAGCAGGAGAGATTCTTATGAGTCCTCAGAAGGTTATTCAGGGTTAGCCTAGCAGTGGGAGTCATTCCCAATGCCTGGAGGGCAATGAAGGTTGTCTTTATTCCAAATTCAGGGAGAATTGATCATACCAAGGCCAAGGATATGAAACCAATCAGTCTGGTTAATGTACATGTTGGGGAAAGGAGGCTAAATAGGGCTACTCTACATACAAACCAACACACATATCAACCAGGTAAACCATGTGAGACCACTCTCCGTCAATTTTCTGGGAGGGTGGAGAAAGCACTTTGCTTTCAAGAAATAGCCCTCTGCATCTTTCAGGACATCGAGGGGGCTTTTAGTAATTCAACCTTCGATTCCATGGTAAGGGCAGCAGAGGTACATGATCTACTGACCACTATATCTGGGTGAACTAGGGCCACACTTAGTGGAAGGAGGGTAGAGGCCACAATGATGAATGAAATGATGGTAATGAACGCCACTAAAGCTTGTCCACCAGGAGGATTTTTGTCCACTATATTGTGGAATCTAGTCGTGAATGAACTCATTTAGGAACTAAATTCCAGTCAATGTTTTTACCAAGGATAATCAGATGACCTTGTCATTGTAATTCTTGGCACAAGGAGTGCTTGACATTGTGCAAGATTGGTGCATTAAACAGGACCTATGGGTTAATACTAAGAAGACTGTTGTATCAATCACAAAGAATCATATCCAATACTCAAGTCGGAATGTAAAGCTTTTCAATGAAACCCTACCTGTGAAGAGGAAGTGAAATATCTAAGGGTAAGTAACATGAATCCCTCACATTAAGATCATCTGCTCCAAGGCGAATTGTACACTAGTGAGTACCAACAGGGCTTATCGCAAAAACTGCGTCCTAAGACCCTGAGGTATGCACTGGATGTACATCGTGATGGTTTGACTTAGGATCTCCTACGGGGCCGTATTGTTGTGGAAGAAGGTAGAACATCTGGTTGCAGCTAACTATCTTGCAAAGGTGCAGAGACTGGCCTGGTTAGCCATAACAGGGAGAATTAGTAGCACACCAACAGCTGGGATGGAAGCCATGCTGAACATGCCTCCACTACACCTTTGGGTTTAGATGAAAGAAGCAGCTGGTGCATACAGACTCAAAACTGGTTAAAACTGGATCTCGTTAGGATATCCACACACACACACACACACACACACACACACACACACACACACACACACGCACACACACGCACACTGAAATAGTGAGTGAGGCAAATATGGGAATGGCTGGGGAAATGCCGGCCGACTGTAGAACAACTCCTTACTGCTTCAACAAGCCTTACAATATAGTAAATGGAAGTAGGGAGCAGTGGGAATCCAGTTCGACACCATATGGATAGAAATCAGACCAAGGTGCTGGGGTTGTGGTGTATGGGATTCAGCTAAGACTGGAGGGCATCATCTCTCTAGGAAAACTGGCCTTGGTATTCCAAGCTGAAATTGCTGAAATCAGGGTGTGTGTGGAGGAGAATATACATAGGAGCTACAAGGACTGTAGCCACTATATCTATTCAGCCAGGCAGCCTTGAAATCATTGGCAGCTCCTGCAACTAGATCTATGATTATTGTACTATGTCACAGAGCTCTGGTGGAGCTAGGGGAAGCAATAGGGTAAACCTAATGTGGGTCACTGGCCACTCAGGGATTGGTGGCAATGAACAAGCCGAAAGACTGGCCAGGATGGGGGCAAAGACTCCATTCATTGGACCCTAACCTGTCCTTACAGTCACGATGACTATGATCAAACTAGAACTACAGAACTGGCTTTCATGACAGTACATAGAATACTGGACCAAGGTCTATAAGCAAAGCATGGTAAGGTAATGTTGCCAAAGCCATGTTTTAAAAGAAGCTCTATAATCCTAGAGCTTGAATGGGAAAGAGATTAAACTTAAGATTGGGCCGATGACCAGCCATGAGAATTTCAAAAAACACCTACATACCATGGGTACAACAGAAGAAGACCCTAAATGTAGCATCTGTGATGGGAGTGCAGAAACTGCATCAGACCTAATCATCGAATGCATGTCACTGTGCAGCAAGAGAGAGAAATTTTGGGGCAACTAGAAGTGGAGAAATTGTCTCTAACAAAGAACTGGTAAAGGGACTCCTTGCACTATCTAAGGACACTGGTTGGCTTTACTAGATACACAGGGAACAATACCACACAAACTATTTTAGTGCAGGCAGAGTCAGGTTAGATCAAAGCTGATATAGTTTCCCTGCCAAAATCAAAACAAATCAATCATCCTTCGTGAATTTGTGTTTAGGTATTTTTTTTGACAAATTAACTATTATGCAGTGAGATAAAGATGGGCCCAGTTCAACTGGTCGTAATTCAAACTTGGTATGTGCTACATAGTAACCTAAAGCACCATGAACATGAGCATAAAATTATGATCTCATCTGATATGACAAACTTGTCTGTACAGAAATATTTACTTGGATTTGCTTATTTTTAACAGTTGCATATGATGGCAGTGTATCATGTTTTCACTGATATTTAATGCAAAATTAATCTTAGAATGTTTGGTAAGCCTCAAAGTGAACAGCATCGGAAGGTTCTTATTTCAAGTTGTTTAGCTTCAACAAGAACAATGTACTTTTAATCACTGTTATTTCAATTTACTTTTGTAATATGCTTTGAAGCTGACTAGCATTGTATGGTTTCTTGAGGTTTTAAATAAGCAGTGCTACTATGCCTCATGGTTTCTTTGGTAATATATTTGTGTTTCTCACAGTCTGGGCTGGTGAACAGTTTCTGTTAAGTCTGCGTAGGTTTTGACAGCAATTGAACTGAAGCCTCTGGGCAGCCAACCAGTTGTGTCACTTCAGTTCTCTAAAATTGTATGGACGATATGACTTTGAGCAAAACTTGAGGATTTTCACATTTTCTCATCGTTGTATCTTTTTGTGACTGAAGAACTTTCACTTTGCGCAACTGATAGTTCTGTTTTGTGCTGAACTTTGACCAAACAGTGACACAGCATGAAAGATGAACTTATATTGACCCAAAGTTGGAACTTAGATTTTAGTTCTGATTTCAAAGTAGCCTATGTAACTGGGGAATCTGTCAAATATTCTTAATTATTCACATAATGAAACTGCATTATATTCAGTCTGAAGAGTTCAACCTTGCTATGTGAACCTATATAATGCAATTTAATGATTTTAAGTATGGCTATTTCTACTTTTAACTTTGTCACTGTGTTTATATTTCCTTATTATTTAGTTTTCACTGCATTTAAATTCCATTTAAGCTACTTGTTTAAGTATACAACTATTGCAATATATGCCTAACTTCATACTTTTAGGTGTTGCTTGACTGACAAAATATAGTGTAGACAGCTGGTGGTTTTAACAGGGTAGTTACTCAGTGGTGGATGGCCTTGGCCCATGCATGGGACTGTAGAGGTACATTCCAACATCAGATTAGATCACTAGCCTGAAACTCAAGACATCATAGGACCAATTTCAAAACATTAACATTACATATCTTGAATAAAATTTCTCATTAAGGAGTAAGCTCTCAGTCTCAGTAGCTGGACTGAAATCATCAATGACCCTACTGGCACACAAACTGAAGGTAACAGATACAAGGCCAAAAAATTCAATTTGATCTTCCAATGTTATTTTACCATGGAATATTGTAATGGAGTTCCTCCTTTCAGTACCAGCATAAACATCAAAATGACAGATTTTGAGATGATCAACAACTGTTGATTTTCTACTAAGTAACCACTTAATAGAAAAAAGGCTCCTGGACCATATGAAATGGCTGTACAATACCGCTCATATTAAAATGAACTTGTTCCTTCTCTAACAGCAGCATATTGTAAGTCTCTGAGCCCATGAAAGTGTCCTCGTTATTGGAAGAAGGCACCAATCAATCGCATTCTCTATGTGTCACCTGACAGATGCACATAATCATAGCAAAATAAAGCATGTGCACGAATAATGCTCTAGGGCACATTTCGGAGTTTTTAGGAAATCGACAAAAACCATTAATAATAATGTAATAGCAGATATGTGTTGTTTGAAGATGCTGACTGTTGAAAATACCTGCTTGTGCTTTTTAAAATTGCACTAAGGGTAGGTTTTAGAAAATAAATAAATATTGTAACGGAAAAACAGTGTATAGCAACTGATATACAGCATTACTGCAGATCAAACTGATAGTTATTGTAAAATGATTACTTTGGTCTTAAAATAATAGAACACGAGTTTGTTATCAAGTTGAGATCCAAAGCTGGCACATTACCAGATGGTAGACAACGTTTTTATACAATGCCTGTATTTTGATTCCATGTATTTCGTCACGTCCAATAGATCACTTTTCTGCTCCTTACAAGTTTCAGTACCCATTGTAGAGCAACCAAAAAGCAAAACGCAACAGAATTTCTTTTACTTCATGTTCACACCCATGTTTCAAAATGAAATGTCTTCCACATGGATGAAGCATCCTTATGCCTCAAGGCATAACTTCAACCAGAGTACACCATTAATTTTCAAAGCATGTGATGTTTTGATAACCAGCTCCACAGATCCTATGCCCTTGAAGTCTTCCATCATCTCCTGAATGGTCAATTTTGAAGGTTCTACAGAGGCCTAAGCTATGACATGCTTCCATTCTAAAGGAACCATAACTTTTGATGCTTTCTTTTCTCAATCACTGCAAAGTTCCTGTCACAATGTATGAAACTAATCCTCTAACATAAAAACCTTTTGTTTTTCTACATAGTACTTGCAGTTGACCAGATAGAAATGAAGTGCTAAAATTCTCCAGTTATTATTCTGCCCAACATGGTGGTCAGGCCATATAATTAGTTTGCATTCCATATCTTCTTCAAGCATAACAAATTTAATCAGACCAGAAACTATTTTGCTGAACCAAATCTTGCATCAGATCCATTGCCTAAATTTACTGTGTTAGTTAAGTACCAAAGTCACAAACCATGAAATTATACGATGTCAGCTGTCTCTGGCACAATACCATGGAATGTGCCAATGTATGACACAGTAGAACCTGTTGTACGTCAACACATGTAACATACATATTGTTGTTCTTTTGTAGCCATTTCTGTGTTGTTTTTTTAGCAGTCTGTATGCTCAGTCTGCTTTTGCATGACAACTGACCTAAGTTCCATGTTGTGCATTTGTATCTCACCTGAAGCTGCGAGCGTAAACAAGCGACAAATTCTGGACAGATTTAGACTGGTACAGACATTCTTTTGAAGATTTATTCCTACTTTGAGAAACTCAAACTGAGTTCCTGAATCTGAGACGTGTCTTCATTTGTTATGGCATGTGGCCTACACAAATACTTTCCTTAACCACCTTCAGGAGCTGTAATTCCACTTTCCAGTTTATGTTGAAGAGAGAGCTTTCATTTCAGGTGATACAGAATATGCCAAGAAATGTTTTCTGACACACTGCTTTTGACTGGACTTTATATTTGAAAGTAGCTTGTTTCAATGAAGTACTGTCTGTCTTACCTTCCTTTCATCTGCTTGGCACACCTATTTACATGGAGTTTATCAAGTAAATTGACTCCATTGTGCATCAAGGCATGGTATTCTTTGTACAGCTTTAACTTAATTTTCATACTTAAATGTCCTAGAATCCTCCTTTTGTACACACTTCAGTATTGTGTACATGATCCTGAATCATGCTGTCAATATTACTACCCAATTTCAACTGACGTATCATACCCCACATTGTCTTTTAATAATACAGCAGTGTGTATTCAACTTTGTCATCAATGATAAAGACAGAACTGTAGTTAGTTTTATCCATGTTAGTTACTTTTACTATAATATTGTCAGAAGATGCACATAACATATGTTGTTAGAGCCATGTACTCTACAGGGCACATATGCTGTCATTCAGGACATATTCAATAAACATATGTCCTTTTACAAAACCAAAGAAACCAATCCAGCATTATTCCACACACTTGCATTGGTGGCTGTTTCACAGGAACTACCTTACCTTTTGTGATTTCTGTTCCAATCTGCCATCATGTAGTCTTTCTCTCTTAATATCCTGCCAATTACTCGAAGTTAATTTTCCTTTTCTGTGCATTATTTGCCCTTTTTGGACCACTTACTGTAAGCATTACCTTCCGAAACTATGTAATACTTGTAACACCTTGCAAGCAGACAAGATTGTGGTCATCTCACACTGTGGTCACATTGTGTCCTCCAGTATCTAGTCTCCACTGATTCCACATCTGCCTCACTGTTGATGCAGCTTGCCTCATGTGAGCCACAATGTGACAGAATGACCAATAATTCTGCCCCATTTAAACACACACACACACACACACACACACACACACACACACACACACACACACACACAAACACACACACCTATTTCACCTTGTGAAACTGAAAAGAAATAGTGGCACTTGATTACATGTTGCTATTTCATATGACATCTCTGCATCCAGTGCTGTGTAACACTGACCTGTCCTATCACACAAAAGAGGGCAATACTGGGCCTATGTGCACACAACCTCTCTGCCAATTAAATCACATATTATGTTTCAACTGTTCTACAGTCCTCTTATCGTGGCATGGTGCAGACCACTGCTTCTGAATGTGTTACTTTGTAGAAACAGTAGTGTATTACATGGAGTACATAAAGTCCGGGAAAATTTTCAATTATTAATTGCACAAGAACCAAACATTGTACAGATGTCATACATATGTCATTTTGAAGAGAAACCCCAAAATGTTTTTTGATGTATACCAGCACAGTGTAGTTTGATAATTTGCCAATGATAGCACTACTTGCAAACACTGCAAGTTCAGGTGTGGAGCGAGCTTTCTGTGTGTTGAAGTTTGACAAAAACAAGTATGCTACAGCTCTTCAACAGATGTTTAGAACCAAGTACAGTAAGAAGCCACCAACAAGGAAGGCTATTTACCACTGACACAACAAATTCGTTATGACAGGTTGCTTATGCCCAGCAAAGAAAAGTGTACATTCCAGTAAGAGTGGAGTGCATACGAGAGACATGCTGGAATGGATATGGCAAGAATTTGATTACCGCACTGATGTCTGCTGGGTCACTCATGGTTCGCATATTGAGTGTTTGTAAAAAAAAACTTTCAGAGTTTCTTTTCAAACTGCAATATGTATATCTGTACAATGCTTAGTTGCTGTGCAATAAATAACTGAAAGTGTTCTTTGACTTCATGTACACCCTGTATTTTAACAATATTAATGTATCCATATTCTGGAGCTACATATACACACCACAAGATGACAATAAGTAACCTAGCAAACTTCAGAATTATCATGAAATTAAGTTACCTATTTTTGATTTACATTTTGATCATGCCAATTATGTTAAGAACAGTGAACCTCCTACAAAATGTACTTCACTTTAATAACGCCAGCTGTAAATTTGAAAAAAAAACACAGAGTGAGACCTATACTACTACTATAACATGACCTTCATTCATTTACACTGCATTTGTGCATTGCAACATAAGAATATTTGAAGGAGGAGATCTCCATCTCCAGTCACAGGTTAGAAACCACACACTTACACAATGAACGAAACATAAAAGCAACACCAAAACAGTATTTCATAAACACTTTACCTACTCAACAGTGTAGTACTTGTTGCTCTGGCATTATGTGGCTCCAGTGGAGTGGTCAGTTGGTCATAACTGCAAAATGTTAGAATTATGGCCAAAATTTCAATGTCGCATCACCTACAGCACTGATGTCCTGCAAGTATAGAATCAAGTAATGGAAAACCTTGGATGGAATGTAACAATATTATGAAGAGCAAAGTTGATTGGTTGGTTGGGACCAAACTGCAGTCATCAGGCCCCTTCTCCTGACAAGAAAGGCTCAAGGTACAAAAACACCCAACACCACACCTAAAAATAAAACAAATGGAACAAAAAAAATGGGGAAAACATACACCACAAGGAAAAGCAGAAGAAGGTATTAAAACCACAGAGCATATGGTCTGGGTCAGCAGATCACAATAATAAAAGAGGATGAGCCAGCCACTCTGCAACACATTAAAATTTCCACCCCAAAAAGACAAGGCGAGATGAAAACATGTAGGGAAAAGACGACCACAAAGACAAATAAATGCATAGAAAGTGCGACAGAAATAAAAATGGAGGGAGGGTGGTGACCTCAGAGAGAAGGCTAGACACCCACCCTAGATGGTACGATAAAACACCCCTCACGAATAAAAAGAAGAACTAAATCTGCTGTTGAAACACTGTTGCCCAATACTGAAGGTAGGGTGCTGGGAATGTTAAAAGTCCACCGCAGTGCAGCTAGATGTGAGCAGTCCAGCAAGATGTGCATGACAAGTAATATGTGAGCCACAGTGACACCGACGTGGGTCATCGAGACAGAGGTGTTAGCCGCACGCAGTTTGTTGTGCGTACTGAGATTATGCCATTCCATCTCCCAGAATTGATAAACCTTGTGGCGTAATAATGATTGCAGGTCAGTTACAGGGATGCCAATCTCCAGAAGTGGTTTCCATGTAGCCTGTTTGGCCAGCCTGTTGGAAAGTTCATTACCTGGGATTCCAATGTGGCATGAGGTCCACACAAACAACAGGAATCGACTGGATTGTTCCAGGGCACAGATGGACTCCTGGATGGTCGCTACCAAAGGATGGTGAGGGTACGACTGGTCGATAGGTTGTAGGCTGCTCAAGAGAAGAAACAACTCACCAGGGCATGAGTGGATGTGCTCAAGAGCACAAGAAATGGCCGCCAGCTCTGCAGTCCAAACACTGCAGCTGTCTGGCAAGGAGTGCTGTTCAATATGTCCTCCATGAACATATGCGAAGCCAACTTGACCATCAACGATTGAGCTGTCAGTGCCAACCACTTCATGGTTCCGGTGTATGTCAAGAAGTGAGAGGAAGTGACAGCAGAGAGCTGCAGGGTTAACTGAGTCCTTAGGGTCCTGTGAAATGACCAGGCAAAGATTCAGCCTCAGTGTACACCATGGTGGTGTACGTGAATGGACCTACAGCATAGTTGGTAAAAGCAAGAACTCGAGACAGAAGAGATCGGATGTGAACCGCAGTCTTAAGCCCTGACATGGGCTCCCAATGCAGGAGAGAAATGCCGTGGATGGGAAAAGGAGATGGTAATTCGGATGCTCAGGAGAACTGAATGTGTGCAACGTAACTGGAGAGCAATTAGGCACACCTAATCTTCAATGGAGGAACTCTGGCCTGGTCACTGGACTCATCCTGAAACCTCCTGCTGCCAGTCGATCATCAAAGTAGTACACTGGGTCGAGTAAATGTAATGCTGAGGGTGCTGCGAAACAATAAACCAGACTCCCATAGTCAAGACAGGATTGAAAACGGGCTGTGTATAGCTGCAGCAGCATAGAGTGATCTGCACCCCAGTTGGTGTTGCTCAGGCAGCAGAGGGCATTGAGGTGCTGACAGCTCTTCAGCTTCAGCTGACAAAGATGAGGAAGCCACATCAATCGGGCATCGAAATCCAGTTGTAAGAATTGATGTCTCCATTATACTGAGTAGACCATGATTAAGCTGAAGTTCTGGTTCCGGATGAACAGTATGATGCAGACAAAAGTGCATGACACATGACTTTGCAGCAGCTGAAAACTGGAAGCCGGGGGCTAGAGCCCATGACTATGCCTTGTGAATGGTTCCCTGTAGGTGCTGCTCAGCAACACCAGTATTGGAAGATCAGTACGAAATACAGAAGTCGTCTGCATACACAGAAGCTGAGACTAATGGCCTGACAGCTGCTGCAAGACAGTTAATGGCCACTAAAAATACAGATACACACAATACAGAGCCCTGCAGGACACCATTCTCCTGGATATGAGGGAAACTGTGGGAGGCACCAACTTGAACATGGAAAGTATGGAGCGATAGGAAATTTTGGATAAAAATTGGGAGTGGGGCCTGGAGACCCCACTCATATAATGTGACAAGGTTATGATGTCATCAGGCCATGTCTTAACCTCTTCATAAATCAAAAAAGATGGCAACCACGTGTTAGCATCTGGAAAAGGCTGTTTGGATGGCAGACGCGGGAACCTAGATTATCAATGGTACAGTGACCCTGACAGAAACCACTCTCGCATGGAGCCAATAGGCCACATGACTCCAGGACGCAACACAACCGCTGACTTACCATATGTTCTAACAGCTTACAAATAATGTTAGTGGGGCTATTCACAGTATACAAAATGACCTGGTGGATGACATCGGAAGTTCACTGAGGCTTTTTGCAGATGATGCTGTGGTGTATCGAGATGTTGTAACAATCTAAAATTGTACTGAAACACAGGAGGATCTGCAGCAAATTGACGCATGGTACAGGGAATGGCAATTGAATCTCAATGTAGACAAGTGTAATGTGCTGCGAATACATAGAAAGATAGATCCCTTATCATTTAGCTACAAAATAGCAGGTCAGCAAGTGGAAGCAGTTAATTCCATAAATTACCTGGGAGTACACATTAGGAGTGATTTAAAATGGAATGATCATATAAAGTTGATCGTCGGTAAAGCAGATGCCAGACAGATTCATTGGAAGAATCCTAAGGAAATGCAATCCAAAAACAAAGGAAGTAGGTTACAGTAGGCTTGTTCACCCACTGCTTGAATACTGCTCAGTAGTGTGGGATCCGTACCAGACAGGGTTGATAGAAGAGATAGAGAAGATCCAACGGAGAGCAGAGCGCTTCGTTACAGGATCATTTAGTAATCGCAAGAGCGTTACGGAGATGATAGATAAACTCCAGTGGAAGACTCTGCAGGAGAGACGCTCAGTAGCCTGGTATGGGCTTTTGTTGAAGTTCTGAGAACGTACCTTGACCGAAGAGTCAAGCAGTATATTGCTCCCTCCTATGTATATCTCGCGAAGAGACCATGAGGACAAAATCAGAGAGATTAGAGCCCACACAGAAGCATACCGACAATCCTTCTTTCCACGAACAATACGAGACTGGAATAGAAGGGAGAACCGATAGAGGTACTCAGGGTACCCTTAGCCACATACCGTCAGGTGGCTTGCGGAGTATGGATGTAGATGTAGGTTTGTAGGGGCACAGGTTCACTACATACTGAGTTTGGGACAGACACGAACTCTACCTGACACTATTATAGTCACTACAGTTCTTGTAATATCCCCTACAGCCACAAAGCACAGGGGTCCGCATTACCGGGAACCAGGTTTCCTGGAGGGTAATGCAGAAAGCAGATGTAAAGCCAAATAGTTGCTGTAGCTCAGCCAGGTGGTGGAAAAAACCACAGCCGTTCCACTGGAGAGCGACATTATCGTAAGGCTGGGAAGGTATGAAGCATGCAAGAAGGCAGGTTACGCCTCAGGGTCACCTGCTGCCAATGATTGAGCATTTGTACCCATTCCTATTGTGGATGAGGCATCAGTGAGATCTAGGTCCTCAGGAGATGCTGAGATCTTCACCTCATCCACAGGTGTAGACTTGGTACGTAGTGTTGGTGTTGAGGCCACCGGAGGGTTCTTCTTCTTAGCAGTCTTCTTTGTTTGTTTGACCTATCACTCTTCTTTCGGTGTTTGCTGGGAGAACTTCTCGGAAGTAGCTTTAGGCACGGAGGAAGAATGTGAACCTCCTCATCCAGCAGCTTTTGGCTCCTTTAGCCACTGGCGAGTGCCCGCTGTGGCATTAGTGGAGACCTTGGGAGAGAGAGTCCCAAGGGACCTCTTCTGCAGGAGATGAGCGAGAGGAGGCTGTTGCTTCTCCCGCTTGGGGCAGGGGACCGATGTCCCCTGTGTTTGGGTGATCCTTGCTCCCAAAGTAGGTACTTATGATGGCAATGGTAATGTAGCTGCAGCCTATGTTGACATCAACTGAGTGGGGTGTAATCGTTCAAATTTACGTTTAGCCTCTTGATAAGTCAAATGGTTCAGGGTCTTGTACTCCCATGACTTTCCACTCCTTTTAGAGTACTGTGCAGTCTGGCGAGCTGGAGGAGTGCTGCTCACTGCAGTTGATACAAGTGGGAGGAGATGCAGAGAAAGTATTTGGATGCAGTGGACATACGCAGTCTCAACATGTGGCATTGGAAGTCCGACAGGAAGACATATGCCCAAATTTCCAGCACTTAGAGCACCGCATAGGAGGAGGGACGTATGGTTTAACATCACAGCAGTAAACCATCACCTTGACCTTCTAAGGCAATGAATCACCCTCCAAGGCCAAGATGAAGGCACCAGTAGCGACCCTTTTATCTTTGGGTCCCCTGTAAACCTGCCAGATAAAATGAACCACCATTCTAGAGTGGCGTGGAGCTTGTCGGACTGCAAAGAGGTGGTCATGATGGAAAATAATCCCCTGGATCATGTTGAGGCTTTTATGGGGAGTAACGGAAACAGGAATATCACCCAGCTGGTCACAAGCAAGTAATGTCTGGGATTGGGCTGAGGATGCTGTCTGAATCAAGACTGCACCACTTCTCGTCTTTGCCAGTGCTGTCACTTCCTCAAACTTCTCCTCAAGATGTTCAACAAAAAATTGAAGCTTCATAGGTAGAAAGGAGTCCCTGACCATTCTGCTACAGACTAAATACCGAGGTGAATATGGCTCACTTCTTTCTGTAGCACTACATTCATCCTATTGTGTAGCAAGGGAGGGAAATGATTTAGGATCATATCTGTCAGCATTGTACTGGATCTTGCCCTTCTTACAGACTGCTGGTGCCACAGTCACCAGCAAGAGATGACTTAGTCCGCTTCATTGTGGGTTAGCCACCCTGGTACCATCCATGCCAATCGGGCTCCCCCCATGGGCGGCACCCAGCCACAGCAAAAACTACCTAACATGATGGCCATTGCCGGGAGCCCTGATGCCCCAGGAAGACAGGCATCTACTCCTTGGCATATGTGGGCAGTTTACAGCTCAAGCATCAGCCCTGTGTTGTCAGGGGACTACCACTAAATGGGTACATGATGGCCCCACCCCAACGAACTGGCTACCATACCGGATATTGGGCTCACAGAAATCTAATACTGTCATGGGGGCAAAAGAGTACAGGAGACAAAGTAAGAAGATGACATACCCCCAAAAGTGTCCTCGCCCAAATAGTAGAATTGCAGGTGGAGATGCAAAGCCATGACAAGAGGCTCAGGACAGCAAATCAAGGGGCACTATGGATAACTCACGCATCACGTAAGGCGTCATTCCCCATATGACCCGTGCTTCTGTAGAATTTTGGAAGTGGTAGGTCGAACCATAAAACTTATAGGGCTGAAAAGTGAGAGACTTCTTTTAGCCACCTCTTATGACAGGCAGGGATACCTCAAGCATATTCTAATCCCTGGACTAGTAGGAGAAAGAAAAGTTGACACTTTTCATATTGCAGAGATGCCAAGTTGGAGATAGGCACAACAAAGAGAGTCTCACAAATAAAACTCTTCGTCCATAAGTCTTTCGTCCAAAAAAAATCACACACACACACACACACACACACACACACACACACACACACACACACACACGACGAACAACCACACAGTGAGCAGCAGCAGCACTACTGCATGATGGGAGTGGTGACGGGCCAGGGGTAACGAGGAGGCTGGGGTGGGGAGGGATAATAGTGTAGTGGTGATGCACAGTGCAGTGCTGCTGGGGAGGATGCAAGGATGAGGTGCAAAGAAGGTAGGGCAGCTTTCGGGGTTACATGCTGGGCAGGGGAGAGGTGGGGAGGGGGCTACTGGAAAAGAAGAGAAGTAAATATACTGGGTATGATGGTGGAATGAGGGCTGTATGGTGCTGGAATAAAACAGGAGGCTGAATAGGTGAGGACAATGGCTAATGAAGGATGAGGCCAGGAGGGTTACGTCAATGTAGGGAAAGTTCCCACCAGCACAATTCAGAAAAGCTAGTGTTAGTGGGAAGGATCCATATGGCAGAGACTGTGAATCAGTCATTGAAATGTAGGGTCATGTTTGTCAGCATTCTCAGCAACCACGTGGTCCACTTTTTTTGTGGCCATTCATGCGGACAGATGGCTTGTTGGTTGTCATACCCACATAGAATGCAGCACAGTGGCTGCAGCTTAGCTTGTGGATCACATGACTGGTTTCACAGGTAACCTCGTCTTTGATGGGATAGGTGATGCTTGTGATGGTGGTGGAAGAATGTATGGCATAGGTCTTGCATCTACATCTATTACAGGGGTATGAGCCACGAGGTAATTGGTTGGGAGCAGGCGTTGTGTAGGGATGGATGAGTAGATTCTGTAGGTTGGTGGACAGTGGAGTACCACTGTGGGAGGTGTGGGAAGGATAGTGGGCAGAACATTTCTCACTTCAGGGCACGACATGAGGTAGTCAAAATCCTTGTGGAGAATGTAATTCAGTTGTCCCAGACCTCGGTGGTACTGAGTTACAAGAGGAATGCTCCTCTGTGGCCAGACAATGGGAGACTCTAAAGATAAGGCATGCTCTAATGTTTTTGTACTAGATTGGAAGGATAATTATGATCAGTGAAGGCTTCAGTGAGACCCTCAGTATATTTTACAGACTAAGATGCTGCAGGCTATAAAGCATACAATCATTTTTAACCGCTTTTTAAAAAGTAACATTGTTACAATTTTTAATATTAGATTGCAAAGCCAGGCTAAAAAAAAAATTCTTAGTGTATAAAACCGAACTGACCTAAACGCCCCTGAATATAAAAATTTAACTTCTCCTTCTCATTCATGACCACTGTCTTCTTCATATAGGAGATGGTCTTCACTGCCCGCCAGAGAATTATTTGTGCTGTACTTCTTGAAAGATTTGACCATAATGTCTTCTCTTACTCTACACCATAACTGTCTTTTCCACTGACACACTTGTTTGACTGTAGGTCCTTTCAATGCTCTCTGGTGTGAGTATTTGTTGGGTTTTGTCTGTAGCATGTCAACTGAATTTGGTCAGAAAATATGCAAGAGCAGAACTGAGCCACAACAGAGTCAGCCGCAGGTGGGTGGGAGTATCACATGCTGCAAAGCAAAACATGATTGAGTCAGTTGGGCATGGTATAGCAACAGCCAACACTGCAGTACATTAGTGGAAGTTCGGGAGCCTTTCCTCACCTGCCAACAGTCGTGTTAAAATATTTGCCTGAAGCCCTCAATGAACATAGTCATATGTATAAACATTCAGCCATTCGTGTACTAAATGATTTTTCTCTCAACATCAGAGCGAACAACACCCACAAGCCTGTGACACCCAGAGTGACAACCTAGAATGCAGTATGGGGTCTGCCATTTGAACACTACACAGGGTAGCCTGCTATGAGGCACGAGGGAGCTGTCTGCTCACTGGAGGAAATTCACGGCCATCATCAGCTGCACCACTGTGGGGTCATCACTGTCGCAACCAGAGACTGCTGACAGTGGCATTGAGTGACCCCATATTCAGCCTTGCTCCTTGCACTGTCAGCAATGACATGTCTACTATTTCACATGAGAGGCAATTGGAAGCCTCTACCAAGCTGTTCCTGATGTACTATGGCTTAGGGCTCTCCACATGCGACAATCCAAGAGTCATGCAACACTGATGTCAGAACTTTGTCATCTCTTTGTAGGCCTATGTTAGAACCTACACCTTATATTACAGTGAATCAAAAACCAAAAAAAGAAAGAAAATTCTTATATTTTGGTCATGGAAAAGGCATCTGACAGTCGTGAATATTATGAAGTAGATTTTATTGCAAATAGAGAATAAGTGGATATTTCTATGCTTAGAGGTAATGGAAGGCATGATTAGTTTGAGACTGTTAGATGTGCACAGTGTAACCTCAAGGGTCACTTAAGTGCAATGTTTGACATCACTTCTAGGAAAATGTTACACATGCAATCACTTGGGCCAAACAACTAGGCAGTGCTGGAAGTCAATACAGCTCATAATTACACATAAGAACAAAATTAATGTATTTTGTCTTCTTGTCTTGTGAATGTTAGTTCTCGAAGTGAGTGTTGCCAAGGACGAAGCTTCAATAGAACCAGACACATAAGGTGTGCCATAACCAGAAGCAGAATGCATTTTGTCAGAGAAGATAGCACAATTACCAGCAGATAGTAAAGAACTTAGTCGCTTGACATGATCATAATCGTTCAACAGAGTGTAAATTTGTGAGATAAAAGTTTAATTGCTCCTTACCCCTGATAAAAAAAACCAACAATGAACAGGTCTTCACCTTCAATATCTGGCTCAGATGCAAGGTTGGTCTAATGAAGTATTATTTACTGTTCCAAAGAGACTAACAGGGGAAGTATAAACATATTTAGGGTATACAGGAGCTCTGAAGGGAGCCACAACATTCCAAGAATTTAAAGAAGGGTTAATTCAAAGACATATGGAGCAAAATATTGCCAAACACTATAGGGAACAACTAGCGGCAATAATTAAGAAAAATAAAAAAAACTGAAATAATTTGCAGATAGGATGAGGAAAATTAATGCATTAGGGTAGGATGCTGAGGTCAATGACATTTTGCAAGAAGCAGAGCAGAGGGTCTCCAATTCTTTTTTAAGTGGGCTGCATGCGGAAATGTCAGAATGTGTGTGGACAGGGTATCCGAAAGATTTGCGCACAGCAGCGCGGTTAACTACAGAGTGTGAGGAGATCAATTTGTCGACTGGAATGCAGGGCAAATGGACAGTGTTTGCAGCTAACATAAAACATTTCAAGTTTGGGCAAACAGGCCATATAATGACAAAGTGTCCTCAGCCTCATGGTGATGTGAATAAGTAACAGTTTTAAAAGTAGAGGAGCAGGGAGAAGTGTGGTATTTAACACTAGCTGGGACCCCTGGTCCACCTATGGTCTTCTTAGTAAGACTAGATGCTACAAAACTGTATGCAGAAGTGGATGCGATAAGAAGAATAGTAGGGAAAAAGGATTCCATGATATGAGACACAGGAGAACATGTTTCAGTCACCAGTAGTGATCTGGTGGAATGTAAGCAATTGGACCCACCACAGTACAGATTGCAAGGAGTGGGAATAAAGACATCACACCATTAGGACAGTGGACTTAGGCATCCACCTGGATATGGCTTAATTGAAACAATAATTGCAGATTGTGGCACATTAAATTGAGGTGTATGACATGATTCTGGGATTAGATTTCTTTTATCAGCATTGTGCCATAATCAACTTCCAGCTACACAGGGTGGAAAGTGGCAGAAAAATGGTTCAGTTAGGTTAAGTCAAGGTAGAGAGGCGGCAAGGAGAGTGCTGCGAAAGGTGAATGAATTAAACCATGAACACCCATAGAAAGACTTTATTCGCATGATTATGTATCTAAGGGTCCTGGAAATTACTTTGTGTCACTGTTGAGTCTAGCTTGCTGGTACAAATTTTGTGTGTGATGGAACCATTAGAAGAGAATGAAGTATTAGATCAGGTGGGTTGTTCATTTAACAGACATATCATGCACATATCTGTTTCTATGTACCATTTCAGCACCTAGAGCATATGATTAGCAAACCATTTGCTAATTGCTAATATCTTGGAGGAAGAAGGATGGGACATGTGGGGGAGTCAGCCATGGAGAACTGCCAGACATCACTGAAGCTGTATGAGGACCAAAAGTGAAGCATCTAGAGGGAAGCAATAGGGAACAGATGACGTAACTACTTCTGGAATTCAGTGATTTATTTTTTCCAAAAGGACTATTATCAGGTACACTTATTACACAACACTACATACTTATAGGAAATAAATCTTCAGTCTACCACAAGCCATACAGAATAGCTAGGTACTTGCACCCACTTTTGGAGTTATTAATCGATCAACAGCTGAAAGATGGAATAATTGAAGAATGTAATGTCAACAGTGGGCAGGAATGGTTGTGCAAAAAATATAGGTTTTGGTTTGATTACAGACACCTAAATGTGAAAACCGTAATGGATGCCTACTCT